>NW_028252812.1:600000-1030839 GCF_964263255.1 Lissotriton vulgaris | reverse complement strand
TGATGAGTTGCCCCGGGTTTCTAAACGAAAAACCAGTTTCATCTGGCAGTTTTTCACCATCCCTCCTGGAACCAAGAAAGTGAATGCAAAATATGCCACCTGCCTCATCTGTGACCACAGATTGTCGAGAGGCACAGAAAAGAAGTACAGTATGGGGAACTATACAATGCACCGTCACATGAGCAGGTGGCATCCCTTGAACTACAGCCGGGCTGAGTTGAGGGATCTTGAAGACAATCCGACGGCAACTCCTGTGGCAAGATCTACATCCACATTGTCTTTGACGGGAAGAGAGGCACAAGAGACTGTGCCAAACATCCAACGTAACTTCCAGCACATGAAGGTGTCTTGTATTTACTGTGGTGCTATGCTGTCATATGGCAACATGAGTGTCAACCTCATGAACATTGCATATGAAAATCATAAGTGCCCTAATGCACCCAAAAAGTAATTTTCTTTTTTTTTGCTCCAGTTGAGCCGTTTTGAAAGCCTGTTTTTTGTTGTCTCCCCTCCTTAAAAAACACAAAAAAAACATAAAACAGTTCTAAAAATACAAAAAAATCAAAAAATGTTCAAAAAATTACAAAAAAAACATAAAACAACAAAAACAAAAAAAAACAGTTCTTTTCAGAACTACCTCCCCTTTCAAACAAAATTGCTAGAATGTTTATCACTCTGGCAAGCTCTATTTCTTTTGGTTCGCTTCAAGTTCGCTGACCGGTTCGCGAACTTTAAGCGAACTAAAAAAAATATTTTTTTAAAAAAAAAGAAGAGTTAGTATAAGGGAAGTAAACAGAGAATAATGTAAAAAGAAAGACAGCTAGAGAGAGTAAATGAGAGATACTGTCAATGACATCATCAGCAGTGCATTGCGGGTAAAAAGAGTGGAAAACATTTACCTTATAATTCTTGTTACCTTTTTTAAATATTTTTTCATACTTTCAATCTGTAAAACAAAGAACAAACATTTCAAAAAATATTAAAACATGTATTTAAAAATTAGAAAAGACAAGGGAAAAGGTTCAAAAACAAACAGTTTTTCAACAACTTTGACATTTACAGAAGTCTCTGCTTCTCTACGTTCCCTACACAATCCTAAAGATATATATTCGAAAGAAACTGTATCTTGATATTGCTGAACTGAGGCCTATTTTGAAACATGATGTTTTTCTTGCACTGCTAATGTCTCACAATAGTGATGCAATAGCAGCGCAAAAAAGATGTAAAGTCATAATAAAATTGTGTCTAACATTGTAAATGATTGTTTTAGGATGCAAATAAGATGTGTGCTTTCAAGAGCTTTCTTTGAGGTGAGGCCTCTTTTTTTTATAAAAAAAAAACACTACCCAGAAGTACAGCACTCTAAGCATTAAAATTGATATTTACAGAACTCACCTTACCCATATGTACCACACATTTCTAAATGTATATCATAAGGACAAAAAGCATAACATTAATTATACATGTTAAATGGTTTATTTTTGCTGTTCTCAGAATGTATCAAATTTCACTTAAATCAGTGACTTGAAGGTATTCATCATGTAACAGCGGGGAAAAAAAAACACAATCAAAATGACTGTGTTTAAAAAACCCATACAACCTAAGAAATCTGATTTCAAAACTTCTTAAAATTAACTTACTTTCAATGACGTCGAAGGATCTCCTATAAACAGCATCCACTCTGTTGTGCTTTAAATATTTTCAGCCCGCCACTTTCTGAAAGAAAACCTCCATCGATACGTGAAATATGTTACATAGAAAAAAAACTTCTCTCATTATATCACATGTTTCCACTAGGCCAAATCATGTTGCCGCGATTCGCAAATCTTGTAATTCTTCCAATCAAATCCCGACATTTTCTATTTTCGCAACTTTCAAAAATAAAATATTTGAGATTATTTTCACAATCCTGGACTACTAATATCTTACTCTTCTTTGTCAGTCATGTTCTCCTTTTCCTATGACACTGATACTGCTTACTATGAAGCAGACTTACTTGCATTAGGTTTATATAGTTGAATTTTTAATCGAGACAGCATTGCAGACTTACATTCCCTCTACTTAAAATTTTGGTTTTAAAAACACCAGGTAAGAATTTTTAAGGTCAAACGGCAATTTTTTTTTGAACGTTACAACAGAATCATTACAGAATGACCAGCCGTTTCCAGACTTTAAGTAAGCTGTATAATGTCCTGATGTTGTTGATGGACCATCGTGATAGATAATTGCTACAGTAACAAAAGTCCTCCCTGATATTGACAGCTGAGAAGCCACAAAATTTTTTATTAAAGTTGACAATTTTGTTCCATCAGGCCTACATCGTTGCATCATTAAAATGACATACTGGCCATATCTACGTATAAATAATGTTGACATCATATCACATTTACATTGGCTACACTCCATGTTGTGATCCGCTGCATTTACTAGCTTATTAAAGGAGACTGATTTACTGTCTGGCAAAGTTAAATATATAAATCTTTCTGAGTCTACACTAGTAGTACTTGATACCATACAGTTCTCGCAGTCATGCTGCCATTGATAAGAAAGCCCAAACAGGTGATCTACATCTACACCCTCAACTTGCAATATATCAAGCATATACATTAAAAACTCCTGACAATCTTGCTGATTATTTTCAGAGAAGTCTGTTTGACCTGAACATTCATCTAACAGATAACGAACTTCAGACACACTTTCTACTTTTGTTCGATCACTGCTACATTTCTCGAAAACAGAATTCAACAAACAGCATAAAATTTGTTCAGAATTCAACAGAATCTGTTCTTTTAAACTCTCTAGTGAAAAGAGAACATTAACCACTACATTTGCATAGCAGTTGACACCAGAACTGTTTTCAAATTGAAAACCGACAACATCTTCAACAGAATCCACTTTCTTTCTGCTAACAATTTTCGGTTCATTGACTTTTAGTCTTTTTGCAACAACCTCCCTACTATTACTGCTATTTCTACGTTTGCGGCCTACCACACGTTTCTCAAACAAAGGATATTGAGGCAAATGTGGCGCATACTCTCTTCTTAACCTATTGTATTCCTTAACACAATCTAGATCCGCACAAATGTTTGTGACATCACAGTCAATCAAGTACAATCCCGATAAAGTTCTAACTCGTGACAATGCCACATATGCCATACCCTCCTTGAACACAGAACTGCCAATATTCACCAATGCACAGTCTACACTTAAACCTTGCGATTTATGGATTGTCACCGCATATGCCAAGCAAACAGGAAACTGTTTACGGCGAACATATAAATCTTTAACAAGCAAAAACCTAGCAGAACAACGACCAATTTGCTGTACTTCCTCAATGCCATCAAATTTAATTTTTAAAAATTCTATTCCATCTCTATTTCTGTATTTCTCAAAATCAACAACATTACCCATTGATCCATTTACCAGACCTCTTTCTACATGTAAATTCCTTCTCAAAATAATTCGGCAATTTAAACACACATTCAAAGTCTTTTCAAAACCCGCTGTTTTAGATATAGTCTTCTCTAATGAATCCAATTTTGATTTCAAATTGTCTGACAAAATAATTGTTGATCCCATATGCTCTAATTTGTCGATAGCTTCAAGTTTCACAATCTCTTGCTTTTCTAAATTCAACATTTTGTTGTTGAAGATGGCACATTCTGCAAGAGTTGGCATGAGACATATCCCGGATTTCTTCTCAGTAATTTTCTGAAAAATATTCTCAGGCACAATATCTTGTTTGGGATACAAATTTGACAGTAACCGTGCATTTAAAGCTTCTTTCCCATGCTCGGTCACTTTTCCAATTCTAATATCTTGTAGAATATTCTTGTAATCTTCATCCTTTGCCTGACGCATATTTTGATGCAGTTCTGCATAATTGAAGTTTAACCATATATTGACGTTGCCAATGCTCCCTAGGCACTTCCTGGTATCTTCATGCGTGAGTATTTTGAACACAGGTTGACCTTTTACTGGTGTCAGCTGTAGAAGATCTCCGAAAACAATAATGTGTTTCCCACCAAATAAGACATCATATTCAGTTTTAAGTACTTCTTGCATTCTCAAATGCACAAAGGCAAGCATGACATTGGAAACCATGCTTACTTCGTCAATGATAAGTAGTTTCATTTTCCTCAAAACTCTTGAAACTTCACAGCAAGCATCTCCAGATAACTTGTTGTATTGTAATTTGTTGTCATGCTCCACCGGCAGCATCAATAGACGATGCAAAGTAATACCTTTAATATTATGTGCTGCCAGTCCAGTAGGAGCGGTGACAACACAAGACAGCGATGACTCAGTCCTTTCCTGCAAATAACAAGAGATTGCTTTAATGAGGAAACTTTTTCCAGTTCCCGCTTCTCCACTCACGTACAGTCGGACAGGCTTCAACGACGTACACGAGCACTCTTTCTTCTCATGACTTAATCCGTGCTCAATTTCCTTGGTAACTTCATCATATATTTTCCTCTGCTCAACGTTGAGTTGTTTTTCCAAGTCTTGTAAGTTAACTGAATCCTCCTGAGCATGTGCCATGGCTCTTTCTACTTCATTCATAGCAGTGGCAGCTTCATTTTCGATAATAGGTCCTCCAAGTGGATCTTGACTCAATGAAACAGAACTCTGACTGTCCTGAGAACTGTCTCTGGCAATCTCGGCTGCAATCGTTGCTTCCTGCTCAATTTCCAAAGTTAGCATTTCTTGATATTTAGAAAAAGCAGGACATTCTATGGACTCCTTGGCTGCATTGAAAGAGTCTTCGTAACAGAGGAAATCTCCAAGCAGTTCCTCTTCTGCACGCCAAGGCTTGAAAAGTTGCAAAAGTGCTAAATAGAAAAACTCCTTTTTTTCTGGAGATTCGCCACTTAATTTTCGATGGTTTACTAATTGGCATTTTCTTTGCTTGACCAGGCATCCCTCACTTCCAATTACAGCATACACTCCTTTCTCAATATCTTCTTTGATGTTCCTCTTGAATATATAATTTTGGAGAACCTCATATAGACAAATATTCTCAAGGTGACTGCTTCGATTTGGATAATATGTATCCAACATGTTGGTCTTCAAAATGTCGGTACTGTTTGGTTCCTTTTCTGCCAAATACTCAATTTCCCGAACAGGTTTTAGAACTCGATTTCGCGTTGCAGCAAGACCAAGACTCGCCCAAACGAGACTCCTGGATTTGGCATAGAGACTTGCTGAAGACAATCGATCAGAACATTCGTAAGCTCCGATTTCTCGATGCGACAACATCTTCAGACTGAAACTGTACAACTTCTTGCTGAGGCTCTTTTCATGGGAAATGTCCTCCCACATATCCTTCAGTTCGGTCTTTTCTTTTTTGGTGATGTAAGATGTCACATACCGAGCCACAGCCATACAGTTGTCAGCCACAAACTGTATATCCATGTTGGCATTCCACATGGACAAAATCACTGGGTTGTAGTCATTGATGTACTTGGACTCTTCGTTCCTTTTCAAATTGTATGTATTCTTGGGTGATTTCCTCGTCACATTATGTCGCAGCGAAGACATCAAACTGTTCACTCTTCCTTTAGAAATCACCGGTCGTGGAAAGTTGAAACGACATTTGGTGTAGAACTTGTCCTTGTTTCTGAATTTACGACGACAGTACTTTCCACAACGATGGCTTTGGAAACGTAGAACTTGTTCTCTTAGACTTTTCTTCTCCGTTGCGTTTGGAACAGCACACGTAGAATACTGTTCGATGAAATTCATCACTAAGTCATCCGGATCTGTTCCAAATTTAGGTGCATCCTTGATCCACAGCAACATATGTATATGAGGGGCACCTCTTGCTTGGTACTCCTTTCTCCAGAAGAAATCCAACACCTCTCCAAGAGGTGGATTCTTTTTATTTGTGATGAAAGACATCATAGCTTCAAATCTATGATTGAAGTACCTGCATACATTCACAGGATCCAAAGAACACAGTTCTCCAGGTGTCTTGAATTCAATGTTTTCAATATTTCCATTTGCCTCTCGTAGAAATTCAAGTAAGTCATCCCAGCCATACTCGGCACAGCTCAGAGTGAGGAACCATGTCGGAGTTCCTAAGTTCCTCAGCATACATTTTAAGTCACCATGACGACGGTACCAGTACTCATTAGTACCACGCTGACACGCCATGAGATTAATTAAGTGAGAATCCAAAATACTGTCTTGGACATTGACTTTATGCATAAAGTCACTTGCCGAGATGTTTCGCATCTGTATACCACTTTTTAAGATGTGGTTCACTGCATATGACAGTCCAGACAGATCGCTTTCAAACAGGAGATGAAACAAATAGGGAATGCATTGCCGAAACCTAGGATCTTCTGCATACAATCGTAAAGTCCGGTATTCAGACGCAGGAATTTCACGAGGTCGCTCATCATATCTTCCTCCTTGACCTGTGGGAAATAGCTGTGGGAAACACCGAGCTTCCAAACTTTCCTCCCAAACACTAATGGGACTCCCTTTGGCTTGTTTCATTTGAAACAACTCAATAGCATTCCCCATCACTTCCTTGGAATGCAAAGGATGAACACTATAATGTTCATATATTTCTTCACTTTTAGAGGCCTCTACTTTCTCAATTTGGCCAGCACACAAATCGCTATCCTCTTCATCACTTACTTCCTCTTCTGCAACATATACATTCTTATAGTACTTATTATTTTTCTTCAAATACACTGTTGCCTTTTTGACTTTCCTAACATCCACTAAATCTTGCCATATTTTCTTATTCTTTGTCGGAACCCCATTAACCAAGATAACCAGAGGTTCCTCTTCCACTTTTTCTATTCCAATTGTGTTAATGTTTTTGTTCAAATCTAGAGGCAAATAAACAACTCTTCCCTTTAATCCTCTCTGTAAATCTGCTGGAGGCAATTTCCCTGTCTTTGGCTCCATTCTTACAATAGCCTGAAAGGGATGGATACTTTGAATCAAAATAGATTCATAAGTATTTAAATCCTTCAATTCAGAAGGAATCTCAACCAATTCCAGATTATTATGAACTGCCCTAGCAGGCATCTGGTTTTGGTTTAATTTATTACAACAATAAGTACACACACGTTGATCCGATCCCAAATCAAAATAATTTTCTACCATCAAGTATGTGGCTAAATCCTTCCATTCACTATTATTTTCCCTTTCACTTTTTGCATATAAATCCACTACCTTAGTCTGATTCTTATAATAAGTGCGTCGACAACATACACAAGTGAAATTAGGCCTCTCACTTGATTTCATCTGAAACGTGGCAATTTCCTTCTGAAAATTATCTGTACTGGAAACCTGTACATTATCTTCCACATTACCCTCTACTTCAGGGTCAATTTGAACATTCTCATCTTTACTACCAAAGTAACAAAACTCAATTTCTTCACAAAGATTCTTCACATCTATTTCAGAACCATGCAAAAGAGCAGCACATAACTGTTTAAGCATAATTGCTGGACTCTTAGCATAATACAACATTCTCACTAATTTTCTCACTTTATTATGATGCACTGCTAGCATCCTGAAATGATGAAAAACACTCTGGCATACTCTCCTGGAAAGACAAGCCAGTGAATGACCACGCAAACCTGTCATTTGTCTCACTCTGCAAGGATCTAAATCTTGCAACAACTTCATTTTCTGCTTCAAACTTTTCTTATTAAATGTCCGTATAAAATCACATAGCAAATTGATGGAAACCTGTCGCACACTGCAAATAGAACTACACTTCCAAATGTACACAGGACCCTTAGGACGTCTTCCTAAAACCTCATCACTTAGCGCCTCTTCTGTCTCTGTTGTCACAAGTAGTTCTTTTTCAACTGGACAACCATCCTTCACTTCATAAGCTCGACCACTGATGTCAACTGCATGCACCAAATCATTATCCTGAAAATAAGTCTCCTCATTAAAAAATGCCTCAGAACTTGAACTATGCATCCATTCTCCAGAAAAAACTTCACAAAAGTTAGTACGATTTACTACTCTCTTCCATCTACTTTTTGTTTTGAAATCAGAAATTACCTTGCTTAGTTTCCTAATTCTATTGATTACCAAAATAAACAACTTTCGCTTGATTTCAAAAGCATGATCAATAATTTTCTCTACATTTTTCTTCTTCCTATAAAATGCCGCTTTCTGTTGGCCTTTCTTTTTAATATTTTTCAATAAATTAACTAATATCCTATTACGGAACATTCGTTGTCGAATGTCCCTAAACTGTTGTTTCCTTCTACTATCATGCACAGAGTTATCTCTTCCTCTACCAGTAACATTTGTGATGGGTCTCTCCTTTCCATTTAAATTACTTCTCTTTTTGTTAAGAGACACATTTTTTTGAGCAAAATTTTTTTTACTACAAATATTTCTTAAGAATGATTTCGTGCTCTTACCCGGACCTTTCTTGGTGTTTTGACAAGTATTTGGGGAAGAGGACTGCTGCAATAAAACATCATCCTGCTGTCTTTGACGTTTTCTAGCCTTTCGTATTCGACTTCTGGAAGGCATTTTCCAAACTATGAAAGAATCTGCAGTTGAATCTGTGAAAAAATATAATATAAAATGTTATTAACCACTATTACCAAACAGTAAATAAATAACAGTCATCTAAAACTTAATGCTGTACTAATTATTTAACATAGCAAATATTTTCCACCAGCACTGCATCACAAAAATGACACTCAATGGTACAAAACAGGCATACAACACTCATAAATCACTCCCTAATATTTTAAATCATTAATTCAGGATGACGATAAGATGTAGCCTATCTAAAGGTTTGTTTAGGCCCAGATCTTTGGACTGGGGTGAATGTGTGTCATTGATCCACATTCAGTCCATCACCTGTTTTGTTTATTTGAGGTGAGGCCAACACATGGTTGCAGATAAGATTTTCACTGAAAAAAAACCAAGGTAAAAAAACATGTGAAGGCCTACCAATGAAGTAAATCATTAAATGAAAACCAATACATTTCTGGAAATATGCACTACTAGTGCTTCATAAGATGTTTTGGATCATATTTATAAGTTATTTGAGTATCTAGTATGCTATTTTACATTCTTCATGGTGCAAATTTATTGTAAATACGCTCCCACCTGCGGTTGGCAAATTTAGATTTTGATTATGGGAGTTAGATAGGCATGTTAATAATTTCCCAAAAATGGTATATAACCCCAAACAACCTTTGAAGCAAATGCTCTTAGCCATGTTATCCACCTCCCATTGGATAACATGGCTAAGAAATGCTTGCAAATGTGATAAAAAAAGGCCTGCAATGCATGAATAACGCAGAAAAATCAGCGATATTCATGCATTTTCCAACAAATGCTCTTAGCCATGTTATCCACTTCCTATTAAATAACATGGCTAAGAACTGCTCAGGGCACCATGAGGAACGCTTTCCATTTAAAAAGGGAAAAATAACATCAAAGACACTAAAATGCCTTCTAAATATGAACCCAAACAACCTATGAAGCAATGTGAAAAAAAACTGCCGCAATGCATGAATATAGCAGAAAAATCAGCGATATTCATGCATTTTCCAGCAAATGCTCTTAGCCATGTTATCCACTTCCAATTAAATAACATGGCTAAGAACTGCTCAGGGCCCCATGAGGAACGCTTTCCATTTAAAAAGGGAAAAATAACATCAAAGACACTAAAATACCTTCTAAATATGAACCCAAACAACCTATGAAGCAATGTGAAAAAAACGGCCACAATGCATGAATATAGCAGAAAAATCAGCGATATTCATGCATTTTCCAGCAAATGCTCTTAGCCATGTGATCCACTTCCTATTAAATAACATGGCTAAGAACTGCTCAGGGCCCCATGAGGAACGCTTTCCATTTAAAAAGGGAAAAATAACATCAAAGACACTAAAATGCCTTCTAAATATGAACCCAAACAACCTATGAACAATGTGAAAAAAAACGGCCACAATGCATGAATATAGCAGAAAAATCAGCGATATTCATGCATTTCCCAGCAAATGCTCTTAGCCATGTTATCCACTTCCTATTAAATAACATGGCTAAGAACTGCTCAGGGCCCCATGAGGAACGCTTTCCATTTAAAAAGGGAAAAATAACTTCAAAGACACTAAAATGCCTTCTAAATATGACCCCAAACAACCTATGAAGCTCTAACAGTACATATCCTGAAATTTAATTCATTTCAAAATTCGTTTTTAAACACAGCATATAAATCAATTGTATACCTGCATTCATGAAGAAATGACTAAAAATGTCCTTGAGACACATGAAAGTGTTTTCTGGAATGCCCTAGCACCATTTTTGGGACACTATTAACATGGCTAGGTAACTCCCATAATCAAAATCTAAATTTGCCAAGCACAAGTGGGAGCGTATTTACAAGACACTTGTCCCATGAGGAACACTTTACATTTTAAAAGGCGAACACAACATCTTAGACACTCAAATACCTTATAAATATGGCCCAAAACAACCTATGAAGCTCTAGCAGTACATATCTAGAAATGTAATTGATTTCTTAAATCGTTTTTAAAAGCAACATATCTGTTTCAGCTTACATAACAGACCATGAAATGGCCTCCATGTATTACAATATCTTGTGTAACTGCATGCCAGAATGTTACACCAAATATGCAATTATAATTTCTCTTTGAAACTAATTCTATTAGTATATCACTAGAGACAAAACCACATTTTAAAAACACAGCTTTCTTCATCATTTTCTCCTTAAATCATACTATTCTCTATCTAAATTAAATAAATCTTTTCTCACCTTAGCAAATATTTTTTGAGTTTTGAAAACAGTCTCAGAAATACACCAAATTGTCTTCAGCAGAAGAAAAAGGATGCACTCCAAAGGCTGCAGCTATTGAAAGCACAGAAATACAGATATTCTTTTCACATATCTCTCATATTAGCCAATCATACCTCTTCCCTCACTTTTTTCAAATCAAAACCCTTCCCCCCTCTGCCCTGTCTGCCTTGTTTCCATAGCAACCACCTCCTGGAAGACCTCTCATGTTTGCAAATTCACACAACAATGTTTCAATTGAACTCTGAACTCTCAGTGCACCTGCGTATCCAGTGCAATCTTTCATTAAATGTTTCTTCCTTGACCATTCAAATTACATCTTTCAAAGAACACATCCATGCACCCTAACTTTCTGTTTTCAGAAATGGAAATGCACCAATCACTGCTAATGAATCATTAGCATTGTAAATCCACAGTTTTTTTTCTTTAGAAACTCCTACTGTTTCAACTGCCCTTTCATTACCACACTTCATCTGACTGCAGAACAACCTTCTTCCACCATGTTTAACGTCTGGATTGTTGGACATAGTTACATCCACTGGGCTCAAAGGTATGCTGAGAGCAGAAATTTACACAACCTCAATTTACAAGATGTGGAAATTAAGTGGTTGGGCCAAAGAGGATTAAAATGTCACCAATTGATACCATTGGTGAAAACCTTTATGCATTTGCCAAAACCTGACCTGTTAATAGTGCACTGTGGAGGTAATGATTTGGGCACTTTGACAGGGGTAGGTCTGGAAATGCTTTTAAAGGACACCTTGGAGCAATTAATGGCACTTTTTCCTCAAACTGCCTTGGTATATTCCAATATATGCCAAAGACAGAAATGGAGGTGGTCCAACCAATTTTGTCCACAAATTGAGAAAGCGAGGAAGCATGTAAACAAATCTGTTTCAGCTTACATGAGAGACCATGGAATGGGCTCTCTGTACAACAATAACTTGCGTTACTACATGCAAGATATCTACAGAGGAGATGGAGTTCACTTCTCAGATGAGGGCAACAGAATTTTCATTCTGAATTTAAGACTCTGCATTGGTACCTACTTATAAGTACCTAAATGTACCATAAACCCAAAAGCTCTTCTCAGAGCTACCCTACATCTGATCACTCACAATTATTATTTTTCTCTAACTTTTTTCACTAATTTTCCACAAAATTCGCTCCCCGGAGCGCTACCCGGTTCGCTAACCGAAAGCTAACCTCGCGGAATTTTTTTAAAAAAAAATTTTTTTCCGCACATATAAGCCTCCTCAGCCACGCTCAGAAAACCTAGGGGGTCAAGATAAGTCTACCATGACCCCTTCTACCCATTCTAAACATTATTTGCCCTCCATCTTGTATCTTAATGCGAACGAAACACAAAATGGTGGACTCCCGTGACGCTTAAGGTTCGCTAACCGGGCAGCTTCCCGGAAAGCGGTCCTAAAAAAAGGCGGGAAAGTAATTTACAGAATAACGACTAGAAACACTCTCACCAAATATAGATTAGCTCATACTACATAACAATCCCTTCCATTCTCACAAATTTCATTGAAATTCCATTTAGCCATTTAGCCTGTAGACCTCTCCAAGTACCGTGAGGTAAATTACTTCACAAAACACATCTGAATTGTTGGAATTGACAACCAATGAAAATGTTACTTTCATTTTCTACTTTTATTACCTGACATTTGATTGGTTATATACCTGTATATATATAAAGGGAGAGAAGGAAACACAGCCATTTTGACTACTACTTCTTGTTGTACCTCCTATTTCAAAAGCTTCAAAAAACTTCAACTTCTTTGTGAAGGTAAGTTATAATTTAATATATTGTGCACTATGACTTAATATAGTAGACTTTTTCTGCTACATATACACTATCCCTCTGTAGTAGTAGTGTCTTGGTTAAATCACATACACTTTTTTTTAGTCCTATTTCCACTCTCATACTATACACTGCCAAAAGATAAATTCACTGATAAAAACTGCCTATCTAAAATTAATCCCAACAGTGCCCTATCTCTACTAATATATATTTTTTTAATCCAAATTTCAGGCAAAATGGAAGGCGAGCAGCAAGTTTCATTTTCGATTGAACTGAAGGAGAGCAGCCAAGACAAACTTGATGACTTTATGGATGACAGTAGAGACCACGAACTTCTACAATGTGTTGAAGCAGTAGACAACTTGCTTCAAAATGAAAAACAATTACACCCTATAATAAATTATGACATTTCTGACAATGAAATGTTAGAAAATTTAATAAAGTATGAAACACAATCATAATAAAAAAAATAAATAAATAAAGAAAACAAAAAAAAACAAGAAAAACAACAAACAATTAACATACAGTATTAGAAAAGTCTTTCATTCTTTTATCCATAAAGTTCGCTGCCCAGAAAGCTATCCGGTTCGCGAACTTGGCGCTTACCACGCAAAAAAAAATTTTTTTTTTTGGACCCTCCTAGGCCCTTTTAAAACCTCCACATAAAACCTAGGGGGTCAACGAGGATCTACTATGCCCCCTTATGGTAATTTCCCCCTTTGTTTTGGCCTCCTCTTGTCTCTCGATCCTACCGAGAGACAAGATGGCGGCCGCTCCGGACTGTTTAGAATGTTGACAGACACCGGAGGGCCAATCAGCTTCTCATCGCAAAGTTCCGTTACGCGAAAGGTTCGCTAACCGGATAGCTGCCCGGAGCGCTGTTACAGATATATATCTTGATTTAAACGTTAATTTCTCAAAATCCACTGAAGCACATATATTGAGACCTAGCAAAGGCACATCGGGCTAACAGTCCCTACAATTTTGCCAAGTTTCGTGAAAATCCATTCAGCCGTTCGGGCTAAAAGTGAGTCCAACCGCCCTATGGAAATTAACATGGGAAAAAGGCGTTTTGGGACCCCCCTTTTTTCTCGGCCCCCCCTCCACAAAACCCCCCCAAATTTTCAAGGTCTGCTCAGAAACAAAATGTGCCATTTTCCTGAAAATTTCAGCCAATTCCGTCCACGAACGCAAAAGTTATTAGGCATAGAATTTTCAGAAATCCCATAGGGAAAAAATCCTAACTATATATACCTACTGGCGACCGCCAGTAGGTAATATATTTATATATATGTATATGTATAAATATGTGTAATATTAAAATAGTTCTAAATATAATGTAATTTAAATGAAATATTGTTTCATTTTAATTAAAAATATATATATGTGTATATATATATATATATATATATATATATATATATATATATATATATATATATATATATATATATATATATATATATATGCATTTGTGAAGTAATTGCATGCGGAGTGAAGTCATATGCGGTATCAAAATTTGAGGAGGAATTTTGGCTTGCGGAGTGATGGTATTTGCGTCCTAAAAAATGCGGAGTGATGGTTTGCGGGATTTTTTTATGCCGAATGGGATCACATATTCGGCATGGACACTGGCCCAGTTGCTCTGCTATGTTTTACTCTCACCTGTGCCCTGGACACTGGCCCTGTTGCTCTGCTGTGTTGTACTCTCATCTGTGCCCTGGACACTGTCCCTGTTGCTCTGCTGTGTTCTACTCTCACCTGTGAACTGGACACTGGCCATGTTTCTCTGCTGTGTTGCACTCTCACCTGTGCCCTGGACATAGGCCCTGTTCCTCTGCTGTGTTGTACTCTCACCTGTGCCAAGGACACTGGCCCTGTTGCTCTGCTGTGTTGGAGTCTCCCCTGTGGCATGGACACTGGCCCTGCTGCTCTGCTGTGTTGTACACTCACCTGTGCCATGGACACTGGCCCTGTTGGTCTGCTGTGTTGTACTTTCACCCGTGCCCAGGACACTGGCCCTGTTGCTCTGCTGTGTTATACTCTCACCTGTGCCATGGACACTGGCCCTGTTGCTCTGCTGTGTTGGAGTCTCACTTGTGTCATGGACACTGGCCCTATTGCTCTGCTGTGATGTACTCTCACCTGTGCCATGGACACTGACCCTATTGCTCTGCTGTGTTGGAGTATCCCCTGTGGCATGAACACTGGCCCTGTTGCTCTGCTGTGTTGTACTCTCACCTGTGCCCAGGACACTGTCTCTGTTGCTCTGCTGTGTTGTACTCTCACCTGTGCCATGGACACTGGCCATGTTGCTCTGCTGTGTTGGAGTCTCCCCTGTGGCATGGGCACTGGCCCTGTTGCTCTGCTGTGTTGTAATCTCACCTGTGCCATGGACACTGGCCCTGTTGCTCTGCTGTGTTGTACTCTCACCTGTGCCATGGACACTGGCCATGTTGCTCTGCTGTGTTGGAGTCTCCCCTGTGGCATGGGCACTGGCCCTGTTGCTCTGCTGTGTTGTAATCTCCCCTGTGGCATGAACACTGGCCCTGTTGCTCTGCTGTGTTGTACTCTCACCTGTGCCCAGGACACTGGCTCTGTTGCTCTGCTGTGTTGTACTCTCACCTGTGCCATGGACACTGGCCCTGTTGCTCTGCTGTGTTGGAGTCTCATTTGTGTCATGGACACTGGCCCTATTGCTCTGCTGTGATGTACTCTCACCTGTGCCCTGGACACTGGCCCTGTTGCTCTGCTGTGTTTTAGTCTCCCCTGTGGCATGGACACTGGCCCTGTTGCTCTGCTGTGTTGGAGTCTCCCCTGTGGCATGGACACTGGACCTGTTGCTCTACTGTGTTGTACTCTCACCTGTGCCATGGACACTGGCACTGTTGCTCTGCTGTGTTGGAGTCTCCCCTGTGCAGCCTCTCATGTACTTGCTGTCCCACCTGTGCCCTTCACACAGGCCCTGTTGCTCTGCTGTGTTTTACTCTAAACTGTGCCATGGACACTGGACCTGTTGCTCTGCTGTGTTGTACTCTCACGTGTGCCCTGGACACTTGCCCCGTTACTCTGCACTGTGGTACTCTCACCTGTGGCATGGGCACTAGCCCTGTTGCTCTGCTGTGTTGTACTCTCACCTGTGCCCTGGACACTGGCCCTGTTGCTCTGCTGTGTTGTACTTTCACCTGTGTCCTGGACACTGGCCCTGTTTCTCTGCTGTGTTGTACTCTCACCTGTGCCATGGACACTGGCCCTTTGCTTTGCTGTGTCGGAGTCTCCCCTGTGGCATGGACACTGGCCCAGTTGCTCTGCTATGTTTTACTCTCACCTGTGCCCTGGACACTGGCCCTGTTGCTCTGCTGTGTTGTGCTCTCATCTGTGCCCTGGACACTGTCCCTGTTGCTCTGCTGTGTTCTACTCTCACCTGTGAACTGGACACTGGCCATGTTTCTCTGCTGTGTTGCACTCTCACCTGTGCCCTGGACATAGGCCCTGTTGCTCTGCTGTGTTGTACTCTCACCTGTACCAAGGACACTGGCCCTGTTGCTCTGCTGTGTTGGAGTCTCCCCTGTGGCATGGACACTGGCCCTGTTGCTCTGCTGTGTTGTACACTCACCTGTGCCATGGACACTGGCCCTGTTGGTCTGCTGTGTTGTACTTTCACCCGTGCCCAGGACACTGGCCCTGTTGCTCTGCTGTATTGTACTCTCACCTGTGCCATGGACACTGGCCCTGTTGCTCTGCTGTGTTGGAGTCTCACTTGTGTCATGGACACTGGCCCTATTGCTCTGCTGTGATGTACTCTCACCTGAGCCAAGGACACTGACCCTATTGCTCTGCTGTGTTGGAGTCTCCCCTATGGCATGAACACTGGCCCTGTTGCTCTGCTGTGTTGTACTCTCACCTGTGCCCAGGACACTGGCTCTGTTGCTCTGCTGTGTTGTACTCTCACCTGTGCCATGGACACTGGCCCTGTTGCTCTGCTGTGTTGAACTCTCAACTGTGCCCTGGACACTGGCCCTGTTGCTCTGCTGTGTTTTACTCTCCCCTGTGGCATGGACACTGGCCCTGTTGCTCTGCTGTGTTGTACTCTCCCCTGTGGCATGGACACTGGCCCTGTTGCTCTGCTGGGTTGTATTCTCACCTGTGCCATGGACACTGGCCCTGTTGCTCTGCTGTGTTGGAGTCTCCCCTGTGCAGCCTCTCATGTACTTGCTGTTCCACATGCCATGGACACTGGCCCTGTTGCTCTGCTTTGTTGTACTCTCACCTGTGCCATGGACACTGGCCCTGTTGCTCTGTTGTGTTGGAGTCTCCCCTGTGGCATGGAAACTGACCCTGTTGCTCTGCTGTGTTGGGGTCTCCCCTGTGGCATGGACACTGGCCCTGTTTCTCTGCTGTGTTGTACTCTCAACTGTGCCATGGACACAGGCCCTGTTGATCTGCTGTGTTGCAGTCTCCCCTGTGCATCCTCTCATGTACTTGCTGTCCCACCTGTGCCCTGGACACTGGCCCTGTTGTATCTTCTTCTCCTGTTGAGAGGTGCAGATCCACTACTGGGTTATCTCTGTCCTCCGTAATTTCTGTAAAGAAGAAGTTTGTTCAAGAGAACCTAGATAAGGCTTTAATGCATAATTTTAGGAACACTGTGTCCTTCAAGCTTGATTAGCAACAGTCAATAATTTAAATAGGATTTTTCGCCTACTCAGCTGTGGCGGAGTTTGTGCCCACCCACTCCAGACGTCTCTGATGTTTTGTGAGTAGGGGGTCTCTTAGAATAGCACGACTGAACTACTCAGATTCCACTGTTAAATAAGTACCCAGCCTACGTTGGCAGCGCCATGTTGTGTAGTTCCTATATACCCTATACAGGATCTACGCGTTCCGATAACATAAATCTTGGGTTTGGTGGCAGACTGGTTCTGTGCTCCCCCACTGTATACGTTAGCCTGTTTGCATTATTTAGCTCACAGTGCTACTAGAATCTCCTCTTATAGGGGAGAGAATAGTTTCTGGCAGCCTCAGAACATGCCAACCCGGATCCCCCAGGATCGTGGAAACATGCTACTTTTCGCTCAGTTACTGGTGCTCACTTAGTTTGTATCAGAGATACAGAGAATAAACAGTCTGGGCGTTTCAATAAGTATTTATTGAACAGTTGTTATTCTCCTGTAAAATAGATGTGCTGTAACAACCATCAGACAGTAGCATAGATATATGGTTAGCAGTACTACAAAAGTAAAGGGATGGTACAGTTCTACCATTTTGCAGTAATAATGAATACATACACGTACATAAAACACATAAAGTGCGTACTCCTACGATGCCTCCCTGACTAGATGAACCTAGCATCTGTGTAGGTGTTATGCCAAGAATCCCTCTTAAGGTCAAGTAAATCCCCATTACCTAAGAGTTAGAGAATGTGGGACCCCGTCCTGGTCTTGAGTTGGACACCCCGCGAGTGATGTTAGACTACTGCTAGCTGGAGCATCTGCATGCAGGAACCTCAGCGTCTCTGGTCTGTGTGTCCACTGGGAAGTCACGGTCTCCTCAGGGGTCCTACCTTGCTGTGTTACTGTGTCGGCCTTAAGGATGATGTTGGGCTTGAACTTTAACATAGATATTATACAGGAGCTGTTCATCCTGCTTTGAGTCCTGCTGTGCTTCCAAGAAGCCTCATGCATAATGTATGAGTATTGAATCAGGGAAAAACCTGCGCTCTGAATGCAGTGTTGTATCTAGGTAAAAGGTCAGTCCCTATGAACCATTATGTATGTTATGTAGGGAAGGATATAGGTGAAAGGTTACAGTGTTACCTGCACCTATATAGGGTACCTATATGGAATATAACGGGGGAGAAGTACTGCAATGCCACACCCAAACTTCCCATAGCTTCTTTGTAAGCTGTGAGCGAAACGCAGGGCTACGGTCGGAAAGTAATGTACCAGTTGCTTATGTCCCTATGAAGATTCAAAATACTTTATAACAGTTCGGGCGTCAGCCGGGCGCTGAGGCCAAACCCACAGGAATCTAGAGCATGAATCCACTGCCACCAAGATGTACTTGTAAGCCCTGTCAGATTGTAAGGGGCTGCAGTGGTCCAAATAGACACATGCGAGGGGACTGTCATATCAGTAGTGGTGATTAAGGTGGGTGTGCTATGGTGGAACCTTTCGTCTACAGGCAGAAGTTGCACTTAAGGACAAAAACTCTTGGTCTGTTTAGCAAGACCTAGTGACCAATAATACTGCTTCAGTAGTGAAACAGTTCCAGCGATACCTGTGTGTGCTGAACCCAGAACCTCGCGTGCAGCTAGAATTAATCCTAATATGTGATCCATGTTTGGTATTACTCTATCCCCCACTCCTGGAATTTGATCATACAGAATGTTTTACGCATCTAACTTGTAGGAGTGCTTGAGTGGAAAACTTATTTTGCAAAGTGATCTATTGCATGTGGTGCTTACAGCTATCATTATTTATTTGAGTTATTGCAGCAACAACAGCAGTTTGCACTGTCGCCTTGGCCCCTTCATCAGCCAATGAATTCCCTTTAATGTGCATGATATCATGCTGATGATTCAATGTGTGAATTACATGAGCCTGTGGCAAGCATTCTTTCAGCTTTTCCTCATGTTCCCAAAGTAGCATGTGCTCTATTGTGCAACCTTTGGAATCTCTAAACCCATTCTGGCCCCAATAGTGAAGATATTCATTGTATGACTGAACACAATAAAACTAATCGCACACAATGAATGTGGGGAATTCCGATCTGTATTTTGTAATGCCAGTATCGGAGCTTTTAGCTCTGCCAGCTGTGCGGTACAGTCCCTTAGGGATTGCGTTTGCACTTTATCCGGTCAGAACTTTCCGTCATGCAGCACCCTTCACGATTTCACAAGCCACGGAGTATTGCTGTTTACTTCCTATGGCGGGCCAAGCAGATCCGTCAGTATAAATAATCCATTCATGCTCATCGATGTTCAGTATAGATTTTTCCCACTTGCTCGGGCGCATTCATATAAAATTGGTCCTGGAAATGTACAGTGCTAAGTGCATCCCACTAGTGATCTACGGTAGCGGGGTAGTTGCCCCAATTCAATTAGCCGAAAAGACAGTGTTATGGGGCCTTCTGGGGGTTCCACATAGCGTCCTTATGAAATTGTCCATGAAGAACTAGGCTTTGATTACATTATTACCAGCACCATCTTTGCCTGTTAAAATTTTGGCACTGAATTTGGCTAAAAGAGGAAAGTGATCTTTGTGTTTTGTGGGGCAGAAACAGTATACGGTTGAGTACGCCTGGATGTCCAGGTGATATCTTTTCATTATTTATCTTATTTCTATTTATAAAGCAGTAGTGTATCTCTAAGGTCCTGAGGAATGCATTGGAAACTTTTTTCTTTTGAATGCAGAAACATGTCGACCACCAATAAGTGCGGTTAATATTTAAAACCTGCACCCACACCTGCCTTTTAATCTTAGGGATTGGGGGATATTAATAAATTTCTTTTTTCCACCCAACTCACCTAATTTTATCATTACCCTTCACTTTTTCACTCCAATCACCAGACACTGCTTTTTTTCATTAGCCACTATCATACCCTTCTGTTCTGCCCTCACATCACATCTCGGTCACGGTAACTACTTACCGGCCGTCGTGTCTCCTGGGTAAGGAGATCCCAAATGATGACAACAAGGGCGGTACAGTGTGGCTTCTGATGGGAACAATATTTTTCTCCATATACTCTTGAGCCTTGACTTGACCGTTCATCAACTATTGTTTCTCACTGATACTGTTTTGCATGCTTTTGGTATAGTGGTCCTTCTTGCTTGACTTACTGACCTACTCTTTGACCCCCAGATATTATTTGTTGTTGTGTTAATGGCAGTGACCCCAATCTCAGATTTACAGCAAACTATAATAACCACAAGGTTGATTTTTTAGATATCAGCATTGAGGGCAACAGTAGACAATTGAAAGTTAGCCTTTTTTAGGAAACCTACAGCTAAAAATACCATCTTAAAATTTGACAGTTACCATCCTAGTTGCCAGAGGGAATCTATCCCATTTGGAGAATTTTTACGGATTTGCCGTAACTGTACAGATATGGCTGCCTATCACAAATATGGAGATGAGCTTAAGGATAGACTACTCAAGAGAGGTTATCCCCATCGTCTAGTACGACATGCTTTTAAAAGAGCTAAATACTATGACAGAGTAGCTCTATTACAAGGGTCCAAACGCCCAGGACACAACCGTATAACCTGTGTTATAAATCATTCAACCCTGAATTTCAAGATCAGGAATATCATAAACAAAAATTGGAGAATCCTGAATACAGATGAGCATGTTCCCTCTATGCCTCTTCCCTTACTAGCTTACAGAAGAAATAAGAACTTGAGGGACTTACTAGTACATACTCGCCAGACCTAAAGATTTTCCTCAGATGGCCAACGTTCCATCACGGGGCTTCCCATTATTTTGGGAAATCACAGATGTGGCTCGTGTCACGCCTGTGACTCTGCGGTTATATCTGAGACTATTGAATATAATGATAAGAAAATTAAACTCCGCCACCTGACAAACTGCCGCAGCAGTAATATAATTTATATTCTATTCTGTGGTTGTGGGTTGGCCTATGTAGGAGAGACTGGCCGTGAATTTCACACCCGTTTTAGCGAACACAAATCTGCGATCAGGACTAAGAGAATGATGGCGCCGTTAGTTGAGCATTTTCTGAAAATGAACCACAATGAGCAGGACATCAAGTGGTCTATTTTGGAGAAAGTGCAACCTAGAACAGGTCAACCTACAGAAGCAACACGTAAGAAACGTGAAACGTTCTGGATATACAATTTAGACTGTGTCAGACATGGTCTGAATGAGGAAATATCTTGGTATATCACACAATAGTGTCCTCTTTACTTCTTACAGTTGAGATTTGTCATTTCAACTTTGATACCATGTGTGTATTTGGAACCAGTATATCTTGCTCATGTATTTGGCAGTGGTTATCACAGGTGACTGTTTGACAGTATTAGAACTCACCTGTCTTATGGGAGATATTTATTAGTTATTTATTTCATTTTTTAGCACATTATATTCAGTTATGCTTAAATATACTCTTCATCTTTGCTGTACTCTTTTTTTCTTTTTTATCTGATCTCTCAAACAATTAGATTTGTACGAATTGACATTTTGATTATATAGATTATTTTTGCTTCTTAACTTTGCCTCATCGTCGATACAACTGGGCAATTAATGGGTTCCTTCAGATCGGGTCACAGTTTGACCCCTTACTAAATATATCTGTGCCTCTTCAGCATGATCATATTCCCCTAATATGGCGCGTGTTTTTATCTGTTGTCACTTTAAAATCGTGATACCATCAGCATTGGTAATCATTAAAATCGGGAGTCCGTTTTCTATTTTCATGACTTTACCTGCGAACATCTTTCATGATATCGCGAGACTTCCGACGTTTCTTTTGCTTAAATACATGTCCGGTGGTACTTACTCTTGTTTGGAACCACCTGTCGACGTGGGAGTTTATTTCGATCGGCACTTTCAAGTTCAAGTTCAAGTTCGGGCATTTGTATAGCGCACTACTCACCCAGAGGGTCTCAAGGCGCTTGGGGAAGGGGTTCATTATTTGTCGAATAGCCAGGTTTTAAGTTCTTTTCTGAAGGAGATGTGGTTTTGAGTAAGGCGGAGGTGAGTGGGGAGTGAGTTCCAGGTCTTGGCAGCAAGGAAGGAGAATGATCTGCCACCCATGGTGGATTTTCGGATGCGCGGGACTGCGGCGAGGGCTTGATTGGACGATCTTAGTTGGCAGGTGGGTTTGTAGAAGGACAGTCGAGTGTTGAGGCATTCGGGTCCTAGATTGTAGAGGGCTTTGTGTGCGTGGGTGAGGAGGCGGAAAGTAATTCTTTTGTTGACGGGAAGCCAGTGGAGGTCTTTTAAGTGTCCGGTGATGTGATCTTGGCGAGGGATGTCTAATATGAGTCTCGCTGATGCGTTTTGGATGCGTTGAAGTTTTTTCTGTAGTTTTGTTGTGATTCCGGCGTAGAGGGTGTTTCCATAATCCAGTCGACTTGTGACTAGTGCGTGGGTGACAGTCTTTCTTGTCTCGGGGATCCAGCGGAAGATCTTTTTGAGAATGCGAAGTACGTTGAAGCAGGAGGATGAGACTGCGTTGACTTGTCTGGACATCGAGAGAGAGGAGTCTAGGATGAAGCCAAGGTTACGTGCATGGTCTGTGGGAGTGGGTGCTGTGCCCAAAGCGGAGAGCCACCAAGAATCGTCCCAGGCAGAGGGGGAAGATCCTAGAATGAGCACCTCGGTTTTGTCTGAGTTGAGTTTTAGGCGGCTATGTTTCATCCATTCGGCTACTTCTTTCATGCCTTCGTGAAGATTGGTTTTGGCGGTGTTGGGGTCTTTGGTGAGGGAAAGGATTAACTGGGTGTCGTCGGCGTAAGAGATGATGTTGAGGTTGTGTTGACGCGCGATGGAGGCGAGAGGACTCATGTAAACGTTGAAGAGGGTGGGACTGAGTGAAGATCCTTGTGGTGCGCCACAGATGACTTCAGTGGCCTCTGAGTTGAATGGGGGAAGTCGAACTCTTTGAGTTCTCCCAGCGAGGAATGAGATGATCCAGTCCAAGGCTTTTCCTTATATGCCGATGTTGCTGAGGCGTTGTATAAGGGTGCTGTGGCAGACTGTGTCGAAAGCGGCGGAGAGGTCGAGTAGAATGAGGGCCACAGTTTCTCAGTTGTCTAGTAGTGTTCGGATGTCGTCAGTCGCAGCGATGAGGGCGGTTTCGGTGCTGTGTTTGGCTCGAAACCCGGATTGGGATGGATCGAGGGAGTTGTTGGATTCAAGGAAGGCGGCGAGTTGGCTATTGACGGCTTTCTCAATGACTTTGGCCGGGAATGGGAGGAGGGATATGGGTCGGTAGTTTTTAAGTTCCGAGGGGTCTGCTGTGGGTTTTTTCAGAAGGGCGCTGAGTTCGGCGTGTTTCCAGCTGTCTGGAAAGGTGGCAGAGTTGAACGAGCAGTTGATGACGTCACTGAGATGGGGTGCGATGATGGAGTCAGCTTTGTTGAAGATGTAGTGGGGGCAGGGGTCGGTTGGCGAGCCAGAGTGGATTGAGTTCATTAGGCGGGTGGTGTCTTCGGTGGTGATTGGGTTCCAGTTGCTAAGGTTGCTAGTAGGCGGAGTGGGAACAGAGGGGGGTGGGGAGGGCTGATCGCTGGGGGCATTCTCGAAGCTGTTGTGGATGTCGGCAATTTTGTTGTAGAAGAAGGAGGATAGCGCATCACAGAGGTCTTGGGAGGGAGTGATGTCGTTAGATGCTGCGGTGGGGTTGGTGAATTCTTTGACGATGTTGAAGAGTTCCTTGCTGTTGTGAGAGTTGTTGTCGAGGCGATCCTTGAATGCTGATTTCTTGGCGGATCGAATCAGTTGGTGGTGTTTGCAGGTGGCTGCCTTGAGGGTGGCCATGTTGTCGGTGGTTGGGTTTTTTCTCCATGTTTTCTTCAGGGTGCGGCATAGCTTCTTGGATTTTTTAAGGTCATCGTTGAACCAGGGAGCCTTTTTGCTGGCTGATTTGATCTGGTGTTTTTTCAGGGGTGCTAATTCGTCAGCACTGTGGGTGATCCATTGCTTGAGATTGGTGGCCGCTTGGTTTGGGTCCAGTGAGAGGGTGGGAGGGTTTTGGTTTAGCGATGTGAGGAGTTGGTCGGAGGTGATTTTGTTCCAGTTTCTCTGAGGAATAGATTGTGGGCGGTTGTGGTTCAGGGTGGTTTTGTAGCTGAAGTGAACACAGCTGTGGTCCGTCCAATGGAGAGCTGTGGTGCGATCGAAGGAGATATGCTTGCTGGAAGTGAAGATAGGGTCGAGTGTGTGTCCGGCTGCATGGGTGGGGGTGTCAACAAGTTGTTTGAGTCCGAGGTTGGCCAGGTTGTCCAGAAGGGTGGTGGTGTTGCTGTCGTGTTTGTTTTCAAGGTGGTAGTTGAGGTCTCCTAAAAGAATGTAGTTCTCGGAGGCGAGGGCATGTGGGCTGACGAAGTCCGTGATGTCATCGCTGAATTGAGTGCGGGTACCTGGAGGCCTGTAGATGAGGGTGCCTCTAAGTGTGGTCCTGGGGTCGGTGTGGATCTGGAAGTGGAGATGTTCGGCGGTTGCAAGATTATCGTCGGAGCTGGTCGTGATTTTGATGGTGTTTCTGTGGATGATGGCGATGCCTCCTCCTGTTTGATTGATGCGGTCTTTTCGGATAATCTTGTAAGTGTCTGGTATGGCTATGGCGATGTCGGGTGCTGATGATGTGTTCATCCATGTTTCTGTGAGGAAGGCGATGTCCGGTGACGCAGTGTCGAGTAGGTCCCAGAGTTCAGTTGCGTGTCTGTGGACCGATCGGGTGTTAAGCAGGATGCACTTCAGGTGGTTAGAGTCGGAGCTGTGGGTGGAGGAAGTGGGTTTGGTGAGGGTCCTGAAGCAGTTGAACTTGCAGGAGAGGCAGGCGAATGGGCCGTGGGTACGTCCTGGGGTGGCTTCGCAGCATTGTGGTGCACGTCCGGGGTTGAGGGCGTGGAGAGTTGCAGCATCATATGTGACTCTAGTGGGTTGGGAACGGCGGGGACCAGGGGGACAGGCGCTGGGCGCGGTCCAGGCGCGGACGGGCGCAGACGGGCTTACCTTTGGCGCACCTTCGGCGCGACTGACGCGCGACCGCTGCGCGTGGATGCTGCACGTTGATGCATCTGTCATAAGTGGAGAAGTGGAAGGGGCGGAGCGTGGGAGGGGGAGCTGGGAGGCGGGAGCGTAGGGGGAGGGACGGGCTGCAGGCACAACAAAATGGTGGAAGCAACAACAATAAGGACAATCAATTAAAGTATGGCAGTGGGGAGAAGCAGCGCTACGATACCACTATAGCGCTATGAGGTCGGGAGGCAGGCTGGAGCGACCGCTTCACACGGAGTCAGGCTGGTCACAGAGAATCCCTAGCCGGGCCGTTCCTGGTGACTCGTGGGTGGGAGGGGGAGCTGGGAGGCGGGAGCGTAGGGGGAAGGACGGGCTGCAGGCACAACAAAATGGTGGAAGCAACAACAACAAGGACAACAGGACGCTATGGGCGCAAACAATCAGGCAGCAATTGTGCTCAGGGGCCAATGTGAGTAATGCGATCTAGCGGTGGAGCACACAATATAAATAAAATCACTAAGCAAGGCAATGCGGAGCACTATGCCACAGACCGGGTTCCTAATCAATTTAATTAAGGTTATGGCAGTGGGGGAGAAGCCGCGCTACGCACACAGGCACATTTAATTATTAAACACAATGAAAGCAATGCGGAGCGCTACGCCAGAGACCAGAGATCAATTAATAAGTATGGCAGTGGGAGGAAGCAGCGCTATGCACACAGGCAAATTAAAAATATTATAAACAATGAAAGCAATGCGGAGCGCTACGCCGGAGACCGGGTGCAGAATCAATTAAAGTATGGCAGTGTGGAGAAGCAGCGCTACGATACCACTATAGCGCTATGAGGTCGGGAGGCAGGCTGGAGCGACCGCTGTAATGAGCAGGGCCAGGTTCTTAATTATGTTGTTCCTCACCATACGCCTGTATGCGAATTTGCCCATGTTGTACTAACAGTCTCCCCAGCTAGTCGATAATACTTACGTTGTAGTGTAGGGAGCCAGGTACTATTTTCGATGTATTTATGAGTGTTTATGAATATCTGACTTAGATGGATGTCTGTAAGCTGCCGTTTTTGTCTGCATCTATATGTCTGGCAGGCATACTTACCATTTGTGAACTTCGAATAGATATTTTTATTCATTGCACTTGACAGTTTATTTCATTCACCAAGCTGTCTATGACCTATCACAGTCATGTTTTATTGTCTGGAGTTTGTATAAACGAATTACGTCACTAATGAATATAGTTAGCAGACGAGCACTTTCCATTTATTTATGTGAACTCTTGATGGGATCAAACTTGTGGAGGCAGTGATGTGCTTGTCTAGATTTGCACTCTTTACAGGCAATTATTCTGTCCTGGTATTCTAATAGTTATTTCATCCTAAATGCTTAGGGTAATGTACTGGTCCTACATTCTCTCGGTGAGACTGAGACCTCATCTTTTTTGCATTTTGTAGGACTGCTGAGGATCCCAGACGCAGTTCTCCTACATACGGCCCATTAATGAAAGATAATTGAACGGAGTATCATGGGCGTATGAAATTTTAACAATACATTTGATCTTAAGGTGGGTTCTTTGCATTATCTATATACCATCAGATGGTATGCGGGGGACACTTATGGACCTCATTACATTCTTTTCCCTCTGTTGTGATTTATTCCAGTTTAACATAAAGATCGATAGCTGTTCTTCTGGATTTGTGACATCGTCTACCGATTATTTTTGGATATTTGTAGAGACTTCCATATTCTAAATATAGGTAAGGCATGTACATCCTTAGGTAGCATAATCTGTTTATCGATTTTTTCCTTATATATTCATTTTTTGAGCACGTTTATCCTCTTTTCAGATATTGATAAACTTAGAATTATCTCTTTACGTGGTTCATGTTCATGACACTGCCGCCTGAGAATTAAGCAGAATCCATGGTTTTTAAGTGTAAGTAATTATACACTTATTGTGTATTTTGATATGTTTCATGCTTTTTAGATTCTGTAAGGTTCCTTTGACTTTTGTCTTCTGTATTTACAGATTACACTATTAGACCAATTGAGTAGGTCTCATCAGTACTTACCCTCCTTAGGCTCTCACAGTACTCTTTCAATCAGTATTTTTGTACATTCACTGAAGATTCGGGTTATGTTGTGTCACATGTTGAGCCCAAGTGTTACCATCAGTTTTTTAACTATGTAAATAATTTGTATATACTGACTTGGGTTGTTTAACTACCGGATCCAATTGCGAGATGCGGGAGGATCTGACCTAGGAACCACCATGCCGGGAGGACTCTAGGATCGAGGGCATTAGCCTAAATAGAAATGTTTTATTACTGAAGATTTATATTTTTATATTTCGGACACTGTACACATCTTGAAACGAGATTTTCCCACGAGACTTAACCTATTTAGCCTTGAGAAAGCCCCGGCGCAAATCGCCAAGAGGGGGCGAAACACGTGTCGGCTGTCCTTGCTGTATGAATCAAAATAAAGAAATCTTGCTGCAAACAGAAATGTCTCTGTCCTCCATATTACGAGCTGGAAAAAACGGATATTAATCCTGGCAAACTGAATTAATTTCATGTGGAGATCACACTTACAACTTCTCAAACCTGTTTTCTAACCCGAAGCCCAAGAGGTCCAGAGCTTCGAGTGTGTCTCCCTCCACCAATTAACCATACTTATTCAAGTGTTGTCCAAAGCCTTGAAACCCTTGGGCCTTTGCTACTTTATCTACACTGACTTGGGTTATCCCTTGGTCCTTGGTGACAGTGTACATATTATTGTTTCTATTATACTTTTTAGGTCCCCTGTTCTTGTGGGTTTTGACTGCCTGGAGGAGGTCCTGAGGAAGGTGGCTGTGTCCCGCCGAAACGCGCGTCGACCAGAGTGCGGGGTCTCATACTCAGTTTTGAGACCCGTTAGTTGGCAGGGGGCTCCCTGCTGATTAGTACCCAGATTCCTTTTTCAGACATAGTGTATGTGTATGTAAAGTTAGTATGCATGGCTGAGCATGTTGTGATTGGTTGTTTGATATCAGGGGCACATGTATTGGTATTAATTGTCTTTTTCATGATTAGTTATTGGTAATGTAATTCTTTTTCCTTTTTTGTATAATTTATGAAATGATTTATGATATGTTAATACTGTGATTGTGTGTTTTTTATGAATTCTAACTTAAATGAAAAAATATAAATTTGAAAGCAATGCTAAAAACAAAAAATTAAACACTTTATACATTTTTTGAAGAAAATAATAAAAAAAAGTTTGTTGTGTATCTGTCACCTTTAATATAAATAATGTGATGTATACCTGCAATGAATAATTGTGGCCAATGAGGGAACTTCTTTCTCTAGTCGTACCTTATCTCTTTAGGATGTAGACAATCACTTTTTAGCATGTTCAAATTGATTTTCGTATTTTCTTGGGCGGAAACACAAAGTTTGCAGTTTGGGTAAAAACTTTGGGAGATGGTTGATATGGCGGCTCTGAAACTCTAAAAAGTGTTTATTGTCTTTAGGAAGTCATAAAAACAACATAATGCTTCCAAAGGTCAACATGTTTGGAAATACTCAATGTACTGGATGTGAAGCCATAAAAAGTGTTTAATCTCTCGAGGAAGTCAAAAAATAAAACAATACTTGCAAAGGTCAAATAATGCTTTCACCCTGTTTGGAAATGATAAATGTACTTGATTTGAAGCAATACAAGTGTTTATTCACTCCAGGAAGTCATAAAAACAGCACAATACTTCCAAAGGTCAAGGGTCAGGTAATGCTGGCAAAAGTCAACCTGTTTTGGAAATGATATAATTTAGTCGGTCTGAAGCCTTAAAAAGTGTTTACTCAGTTCAGGGAGTTATAAATACAACACAGTACTCCCAAAGGTCCACAATGGCCTATCTTTCAGCTATTTCTCACTTTAGTAAGTGGAAGATAACTTTTGGGCATGTTCAAACTGATTTTCATATATTCTTTGACTGAAACACAAAGTTTGCAGTATGGGTAAAAACTTTGGGAAATTGTCAACTTGGTGGCTTGGTAGCCCTAAACGTGTTTCTTGACTTCAGGAAGTCATAAAAACAACATAATACGTACAAAGGCAATGGTCAGATAATGCTTCCAAAGGTCAACATGCTTGGAAATGATAATTTTCTCGATGTGAAGCCATCAAAGTCATCAAAACAACACAAGACTTTCAAAGGTCACATAATGCTTCCAAAGGTTTGGAAATGGTTAATTTACTCGATCTGAAGCCTTAAAAAGTGTTCCCTTTTGGGCATGTTCAAAGTGATTTTCGAGTTTTCTGGGGTGGAAAAATAAAGTTTGCAGTATGGGTAAAAACTTTGGGAAATGGTAAATTTCTGGCTCTGAAGCCCTCAAAAGTGTTTATTGAGGGGCGTGCCCAAGATGGTGACCGGGTAGGACGTGGCTACTCGCGGCTCCATTCTACCGCCTAGGCCCCGCCGTAATAGCAGCTAAAAGCTAACCGGGAGTGACGTTGACTCGGCATCTCCCCCTCGGATGATACCTGAGTGCCAATTTGGGGGTGGAAGTGACACAGAGACGCAGTGCTGCTAACGCCCAGGAGAGAGCACCCCCCCCCAAAAAAAGGTGGGGACTGTTGCCACGGCTGCCTGCGGTGTGGACCCAGCGATCGGGGCCTACCCCGGGCCATCCCGACTGGCCCAGCTCCGGGCGGTGCCGAAAGGCCAATTTGAGTGCTAAAGAGAAGATGTGGTGCAGTGCGACCAACACCCAGGTGCGAGTGCCTACCTCGTGGAGCGGAGACTGTGGTGAGGGCTGGACGATCCGGGGTCTGCATTAGGCCGGCCTGTCTGGCTGGAACTCTGCCTTCAGGGGGAGGTAGCAGAAGATTGCTTTGTTGCCTGGAAATAAAGAAGCATCCTGGCTCTGTGAATTGGCCTTTGAGAAGGCCACAACTGTACGGCCTGCGCAGGGGTTCTCCACGTTCTACTCGGGAGGACTGCTCCGGTGGCGAAGAGACGAGTGCAGCCAGGTGCCCCGATTAGCGGCAGCAGCCCAGATGGACCAACTGACGGTGTACACACTATGTGAAAGCCGGATCCTGCAGGGGTTGAGCGGTGTCTCCCCCCCATGCTTCCTGGTGAGGGATACAATGCAGTGTCCCACGTTGAGAGGCCGGTGCAGACCAGAATGACTCTACACCACTGTGTCCGGGGCCAAGCGCAGCAATCCTGAGAGGGAGATCCCTACCGCTTTGGCCCTGTGGGTACAGCAACACTGTCTGGGCCAGGAGAGGCTCAGCGAGCTCGAGTGCGAGGACCAGTTCAGTGAGCAACCTCCCTCCCCACAAGACGGCAGCTGGAGGACAAGGTTAGTGAATTGGGAGAGGGGGGACAATGGGTCCAGAGCGAGAACTGTCACTGGGGCAGTGGTGCCAGCGCCTGTGGGACCCATAGGACTTACTCTGCTTCCTTGGGCTCAGCCCCAGGCGGATTTCGGAGAGACATTCTGCTCCTTCCAGACTGAGGGTTTTGAATTTATACTGAGAAACATTTCCTAACACCCAAGGACCAGCCTTTGAGCAGCGACACAACAGCTTCGGAAGGGAGACTGAGACACTGCCTGTCCTAGGGCCCGAGCCAGGGGGGTCAGAGCTCGCAGTGTTGATTACGACTGGGGCAGACGGTAGGTCTGTGTGGCTGAGTCTCCACCGCCCTAGCCTTTTGGGTCCACCTTAAAACAATGACATTGAATAAAACCAAGAAAGAGCGCTTGGTCAAGGACCTCCTCAAGACTAGTGCTCGGGGCTCCAGGGGGGCCCTGTCCCCGATGGGCAATCGCACAGATGCAGAGTAGGGAGACGCAGAAGGCCCAGTCACACGCACATTCTTGGAGACCCTATTCACCTCCCTGAAGAATGACCTCCAAACCATGAAAAAGGAGATAACCCAGGACTGCGTGAACTGCAGAGGGACCTGGACTCAATGGGCGACAGGGTTCACACGCTGGAGATGCAGGCTACAACGCGGGCCGAGGAGATGGACCAGCTCCAACAGGAGTTCATCCACCTGTAAGATCAGCAAATGGGCCTCCAGGCACATGCGGAGGACCTTGAAAACCATTCCCAGCGGAACAACATTCGGATACAGGCGGTCCTGCCGGGGGCTTAGGGGCAAGATATCAAAGCTTATGTAAAGGAACTCTTCTGCTTCATCCTGGGTTCCCCACCATAACAGCAGATCAAGCTAGACAGGACCCTTCAAGTGGGCCAAAAAAAAGCGACCAAGGCCCCTCCACCAGATATCCTTACATGCATCTATTATTTTCTGCTTAAAGAGAGGATCCTCTGAGAAGCCCGAGACAAGCATCCCGTTGAATTCTCATTCCAACAGGCCCTGCTGTACCAGGACTTAGCAGCATCTACACTGCAAAAGAGAAGGGAGTTCAGACCGATTACTGCTCACCTACGCTCGAAAGAAAGTTCATATTCCTGGGGACATCCATTCAGACTAATCTTTTCATGGGACGGTAAGCTATTCCAGGTTCGCTCCCTGCAAGAGGCCAAAAGGCTGTTGATCCTGTCTGATGAAGAGCCGACCACCCAAGCACAAGACGAAACCAGGGGACAACCCCTGGTACAGAGAACTGGAGGAGAGTGTGATGATATCCACTACGCTATCGACCAGACCCCGAAACTATGGCTAAAGAGAGGCAAGCGGTCATGGCCTCACTCGAGGTGGACTCAGGTGGAATGGATTGAGTCCTGTTTTTTCATGTTGATGGTGAGGGGGTGGTGGATATAGATGCATACTCTTGAATCTCCCTGGAGGCCAATTTCTGGAGTTTGGGTGAGAGGGGGGTGCAGCCGTATCCTGGTGACAGCTTATGCCTTTCCATGGCACTGATCGCCCAGGACTAATATGATGTTTGTCATTTCCAGTTTATTCCTAAATGTTTTGTTCTGCCGTTCATCGGGTTCCCTCCTCCCTCACATATAGACCCTCCAGTCCGAAGCAGTTCAACAGGCGTTAGGCTAAGGAAGCATAAAACCTGCACATTTAAGAACAAGGCTGGTCCTTGTGGTTATTATGGCCTTACCAACACATATAACGCTCTATCAAACCGATCACTATGCCAGCGGCCCTTAAGATAATAACGCTTAATGTGAAAGGGCTCAATATCCCGGTTAACAGACGGGCCATCCTGTCATTTTTGGAAAACTCAGATGCACAAATATGCCTCCTCCAAGAGACACACCTGTTGCCCAAGGATACCCACAGGCTGTCTGCCAAAGTATTCCCTCATCCACTTTTTTCATCCCAACCCTTTAAAACTGCAGGAGTTGCCATTTTAGTCACTGCTAAGTTCCAGGACAAAATAGGCCCCAAGTGCACCAAAATCAAAGGAAGGCTGCTAGCACACACATTCACACAGGGTCAGCATACGCTCACTATTGCCACGGTCAGGAACACTGGGCAGAAAGGGTTTTTCCAAGAGGCGGTAAAAAGGATATCCGAATCACTGATCATAGGGGGGATTTCAATTTTGTCTTCGATAACGAGTTGGATAGACCTAGTCATTGCTACAGACATACTTGGCTCTCACTAATAAGGGGAGGCAGCTTTTAACTGAGACAGGGCTGACGGATATATGGAGGTCCCATAACCCAATGTCTAGAGTACACGTTTTACTCGCATTCCCACAAAACATATGGTAGAATTGATTATGTACTAACCACCAACACATTGTCACAGCAGATCAAGATACATCCCTGCACCTTGTCGGATCATTCAGCAGGCTTATATCTCTAGTCCTATTGTGTCCACCACCAGCTCACCGGCTCTGGAGGTTAAGGGAGACGATGCTACAAAACCCTACAGTGGTTCAGTGGGTCACAAAGGCTATAGTTGATTACCTTGCGACCAATGACACACCAGACACACCTATCGCCATTCCATGGGATGCCCTGAAGGTGTCCCATAGAATTAGGGAAGAGTTCCTAGCTATATCGGCGTACGATAACAAAGTGCTAACAGAAAAGTGAGACCAACTCTCCAGTGAAGTGATTGAGCTAGAGTGCATACATCAACAAACTGGTGCTCCTAGGGTCTGGAAGCAACTAACGGCAGCTAGGGCTCAACTGGTGGGCCTAGACATAGATAGAGCCAAGTGTGCGGCCCTGCGGCTTCGCACGCATTCTACTCTAAGGGTGATAGAAGTGAAAGACTCCTAGCTAATAGGCTGCGGACTCAGCTGCATTTCTCCAACATTTCCATGGTAATTGATCACACTGGGGAGGGGCAGATTACTGACCAGGGTATTGCAGACACCTTCAGACAATACTATGCATCCCTGTACGGAGCTCAGAAACTCCCTGAGGATACCTCTACCCTATACTTATAGGGGGTGAGGACATCCAGGCTGGTTCCCAGCCACGTGGACGTTCTTGAATGTCTGATTCAGCTGGAGTAAGTTATTTCTGCCATATCTAAGCAGAGATTGCTTAAATCTCCGGGCCCGGACAGATTTTCCTCAATTTGTTATGAAACCTTCTGTACCACGCTGGCCCCACTGCTGGTAAGGGTGTTTAATTCCATTGGCTTGGCCTCCCCCACACCACCCACGATGTTGGAAGCATTAGTTACAGTTATACCCAAACCAGGAAAGGACTAGCGATACTGTGCATCGTACCGTCCTATTCCCTCACCAACGTGGACCTAAAAATATTCACTATGATCTTGGCGCAGAGGTTCTCCCCCTGTCTTCCCGAGCTGATTGACCCAGACCAATCGGGCTTTGTACCAGGCCGCCAGTGCTCTGACAACACTAAACATCTACTACACATAATAGAGGAATCTGAGCGCTTTGAAGACAAACACATGATACTCTCTGTAGATGCTGAGAAGGTGTTTGACAGGGTACACTGGCCCTACCTCAGGGCCACACTGAGTCTCTTTGGACTTCCAGAGCGGTTTATCAATTGGGTACTCGGTAGTTACACTAACCCCGCAGCCTCAGTCAGGGTGAATGATTTGGTCTCACATTCCTTTCCTATTCAACAAGGGACAAGGCAGGAATGTCCACTCTGGCCACTCTTATTTGCCCTGTACATGGAACCCATGGCACAAAGAGTACGCGACGATCCCTTGATAACTGGGGTGAAGATCATAAAAGTGACCTTTATGCAGATGATGTAGTTGCCACCTTGGAGTGGCCTGAGGGATCTTTACCTGCCCTACTGGTGGAGTTAGATCGCTTTGCACCAGCATCAGGATTTAAGGTTAATGTCAACAAATCGCAGGCCCTTCGTTTGACCCTCCACTTGGCTACATTAATGACACTTCAGCAGATATTCCACCTCCAATAGGCACAAGGTACAATTCCCTACCTTGGTCTACAACTCACTGCCAGCATACACAGTACCACTTCACTAACCTACACGACGCTGCTGCAACACATACGCGATTGCCTCCGCAGATGGAGATCGCACTCCCTGTTCTGGTTGGGCCGTATAGCGACAATAAAAATGATAGTACTACCTAAGATAATATATCTATTTCAACCCCTCCCTGTTGCCCCCCCGTCAGGTGTGTTGCAATCCTTACAGAGGGATCTGGAGCGCTTTGTTTGGCGAGACCAACTTCCCAGGATGCACAGGGAACTAGGCTACAGGGCCCCAACTGAAGGGGGATTAGCGATCCCAAACTTGCAAGAATACTACTGGGTAGTGCAGCTGAGGGCCTTGGTCGAGTGGTCCCGATCGGAATCAGAGAAATACTGGCTGTTCATAGATAGGGGCCTTGCTAGGCAACCACTCTGGTGAAGTCCCCTTTCTCACGAAAGCAAACAGACCTAACAACCTGTACCTCTGAAAAATAACACATAGTACTTTACCAGCATTGGACAGGGTCACCACCTCTCGAGGACTCACGTCATTCTCATCTCCAATCACACCCATAGTCCACAATCCTGACTTTAGCTCAGGGCTTGACGCGACAGCATTTGCACAATGGTCAAAAGAAGGCTGCCACTCAATAGGACATTTCTTTTTCGTGGAGGGGCCATGGTCTTTCACTGACCTTCAGACGAAGCATAGCATCCCGGAGAAGGAGAGCTACCGATACCAGCAGATTTAGAACTGGGTACTGCAACCAGAGGTACGAGCGGGGGCGGAGAGACCACTTACGCCAGTCGAAAAATGGTTGCTCATGAGACACACCGATGCGCGATTGACAACAGACCTCTATAGGTTCCTCCAGCCCAAGACGGGGCAGAGAAAACCCCTGGACATTTGAGGTGGGATAGGGAGCTAGGCAGGGCGCTCTCAAAGAAAGAATGGACGGACATTTACTATAGGGCCCGACATACAGCATGTAGCGTTGCTAATATTGAGACAGCAAGGAAAATGGCAACTGTGAGAAGTTGGCCTGATGTATGATGTTCACTATTCTAGAGAGCACCTTGTATAAGTCCAAACAACCCTTATGGTGGTGGTTGTAAAGTCAACCTTATAGACAAGCTATCCTAGGGGTAGCATAGACCTAAGCAGTCTTAGGCTTAACTCAAGAGGGCATGTGAAGCCAGCTGTTTTACCATATGCAATCCTGTAATATCAAATGAAAGGACACCACACAAGTTATATATTATAAAAATATATGTATTTATTACTAGAATAATCCTCTGTACTCTTTATGAGTCCAGAGGCACAAGGGTTTAAACAAAAGCACCGTTAAACATACACAAGTTGTACAATTTTGGATAAGCCCTGTGGCCACTCTAACCATATACTAAAATAGTGGTATAAGTACCACCTCTCAAACAATGGTAAGGCCTAGGGGGTTGTGAATCGCTGGGACTACTCGGGACTAGCAGTGATGAAGTTGGGAGAGGCCCGCGGGACACGGGTGCAGTGCCTAAAGCACACGCATGCACCAATGCAAAGTCAATGGAGCGTAAAAGTTATAAAGTTACTGTTTTGGAAGTCTTCCGACTGGAATAGAATTAAACCACTTTAAACTAGGACACTAGAGGTGTAAAACACGACAAGAGCACCGGTGTTAGATCGTTACCTCACCCACAGGAAGCAGGTGCATAGGTGCCAAAGTGTGTCGGGTTTCGTCGTGGAGATCTATGGAGCCTTGAGATGAAGATGCTGCAGGCGGCCAGGAGAGAAGAGTCCGGTTGGATCCAAGGGTGGATCGAAGATGTAGAGTTCCTGAAAGCAGAGGGGACAGAGTCTGGGTCACTAGCCAGTGACAAGGATGGAACCAGGAAGGAACCAGGCGATGTCGGGCGCAATCGGGTGGTTGTCGTGAAGCTTGTCTCCACTGCCACGTGGACTCTGGGGCATCGAGGATGTCCAGGAGTGGATCACGAGCTGTTTCAAGAAGGCTCTCACTGTCGGCAGTGTCGGCTTCCGGATCGGAGTTAACAGGCCTCGGCAAATGCAACCAATGCAGGATTTGAAGATTGCTTATTACTCGGACCTGCAAGGTCCGAGAGGTTTCTCCTTTTCAGGGGAGCGAGGGCCAGTCTGGAGCAACCAGACTAGCAGAGTAGATTCAAAGGTTTCTTGGTACTGGGGCCACTAGCCAACGAGCAAGTGACCGGACCAACGCGTCAAGCAGGAAAATGCAAAAGGGCCCCACGCAGCACTCGATGGTGTGGAGGGGAGATCTTCGGTGCAAATGTTGCTCGGGGTTGGAGCTTCTCAAACCCTAATGCACAGCTTCGAGGATTCCTCAGGAGCTGCACGGTCAGCACTTCGCAGTTTTTTCAAGATGGCCGGCCCCACGCTTCACGTCGCCTCCACGGGTCTCAGATTCGCTGGTACTGTGGATCAAACTGTTAGAAGTCAGGGAAGCTGGGTCTTGTCGATCTCTGTTGCTCGAGTTCCAGCAGGAACTGCAACAAAGCAAACCATTGCACGCTGGATGGTGCCTGTTTGCACAGGGTGGTCACTCCTTGACCACAAGGGAGATTCTTCAGTCTTCCACGTCGAGTGGGATTTCAAAGGGTCCAGAGTTCTGTATCAAAGTTTCAGTCAAGATAATCTAAAGCTCTTGGGCACAGCTCCTACCTTTATTCCAAATCAAGGGGCTGGATTACCTGCTAGGTCCCTCCTATGGGTGGGACCCAGGAAGGGGGTGGTTACACCCCTTTCCCAAAAAATCTGGGGTGACCATAGGAAAGCAGACCCTACTCTCCTACATAACCCCCCCCCCCCCAAACGCAGGGACATTAAACTTAACCTTGACCGGATAAGTCTTCATGTTCTAAGTGGAAATACCTGGAGAGACCATCTGCATTGCCATTGTAAGTCCCTGGTCTGTGCTCCACTGTAAAGTCCATCCCCTGTAGGGAAATGGACCACCTGAGCAGTTTGGGATTTTAACCCTTCATCTGATTTAGCCACAAGAGGGGCTTATGGTCTGTCTGAAATAGGAAGTGAGTGCCAAACAAGTATGGTCTCAACTTCCTCAGGGCCCAAACCACAGCAATAGGCCTCCCTCTCAATGGCTGACCAACGTTTCTCTCTAGGGGTCAGCTTTCTGCTAATAAAAGCAACGGGCTGGTCTTGACCATCTACATTAAGTTGTGAAAGCACAGCTCCCACCCCCAACTCAGAAGCATCTGTTTAAACAATGAACTCTTTGGAGTAGTCAGGACTCTTCAGGATAGGTGCAGAGCACATGGCCTTCTTCAGGTCTTCAAATGCCTTTTGACAGCTAACTGTCCACTGAACCTTTTTTAGGCATCTTCTTGGATGTCAGATCATTTAATGGTGTCACAAAGAACCCATAGTTATTTATAAATTTCCTGTAATACCCAGTCAGGCCCAAGAATGCTCTAACTTGTGTCTGGGTAGTTGGAGGAGCCCAGTCCTGTATGGTCTGGATCTTGCTCTCCAATGGTTGAACCTGACCCCCACCTACTAGGTGGCCCAGGTACACAACCTTACTCTGCCCTATCTGGCACTTTGTGGCCTTGATAGTCAGGCCTGCCTTTTGCAGGGCCTCCAAAACCTTCTTCAGGTGGATCAGGTGATCCTCCCAGGTGGAACTAAAGACAGCAATATCATCTAGATAAGCTGCGCAAAAGTCATCCAACCCAGCAAGGACTTGGTTCGCCAACCTTTGGAAAGTGGCAGGTGCATTCTTCAAACCAAAGGGCATTACCACAAACTGATAATGTCCACTGGGGGTTGAGAATGCTGTTTTGGCCTTAGACTCCTCAGCTAACCTGATTTGCCAATAGCCATCTGTCAAGTCAAATGTGCTCAGAAATTTGGCAGAAGCCAATTTATCTATGAGCTCATCTGCCCTTGGAATAGGGTGAGCATCTGTCCTAGTGACAGCATTGAGACCTCTATAGTCCACACAGAACCTCATTTCTCTCTTTCCATCTTGGGTCTGAGGTTTTGGCACAAGGACTACTGGGCTGGCCCATGGGTTCTCTGATAGCTCAATTACTCCAAGTTCAAGCATTTTCTGCACCTCAGCCTTTATACAATCCCTGACATGGTCAGGCAGCCTGTAGATTTTATTCTTCACAGGCAGACTGTCACCAGTGTCCACCTCATGGGTGCACCAGTTAGTTTGACTGGGTGTAAGAGAAAACATATGTCTATGAGCCTGCAACACTTGTCTGCAGTCCCATTGCTGCTGGTCAGAGAGGCTGCCTGCCAAGGCTACTCCATCCACTGAACCATCATCAGGGTTTTGGGATAACAGGTCTGGGAGAGGGTCACTCTCTTCCTCCTGGTCCCCATCTGTAGACATGAGTAAACCCATGTCTGCCCTGTCCACATATGCCTTGAATCTGTTTACATGGAGCACCCTGTGGGGGCTCCTAGGGGTGCCAAGGTCCACCAAGTAGGTGACCTCTCCCTTTTCTCCAGTATGGTGTGGGGTCCAGACCATTTGTCTTGGAGAGCTGCTGGGGCCACTGGCTCCAACACCCACACCTTCTGCCCTGGCTGGTATTCAGTCAGAACAGCCTTTTGGTCATGCCAAGCTTTCTGTAATTCTTGGCTGGCCTCCAGGTTTTTGGTTGCCATCTCCATGTATTCAGCCATCCTGGATCGGAGACCAAGTACATAGTCCACAATATCAAGCTTAGGCTTGTTGAGAGGTAACTCCCATCCTTCCCTCACAAGACACAGTGGACCCCTTACAGGGTGGCCAAACAAAAGTTCAAAAGGGCTGTAGCCAACCCCCTTTTGTGGGACCTCTCTATAAGCAAAGAGTAGGCAGGGTAAAAGGAGGTCCCATCTTCGCCTTAGCTTTTCAGGTAACCCTTTTATCATTCATTTAAGGGTCTTGTTGAACCTTTCAACAAGCCCATTGCACTGTGGATGGTAGGGTGTGGTAAACTTATAGTTCACTCCTCTTTCCACATTGCTTTTAAATATCCAGACATGAAGTTGGTACTCCTTTGGAGAGCCCACTCTGGAGAATACTCCAAGTAGGGCCCTTGCCACAACAGGAGCTGTTGTGGTCCTCAGGGGAATTGACTCTGGGTACCTGGTGGCATAATCCACTACCACCAAGATAAATCTGTGCCCAGATGCTGTTAGGGGATCCATTGGTCCAACAATGTCCATCCCAACTCTCTCAAAGGGCACCCCCACCACAGGTAGTGGTATAAGGGGGGCCTTTGTGGTACCACCTGACTTGTCACTGGCTTGGCAGGTGTCACAGGAGCGACAAAACTCCTTAGTATCCTCTGGCATGTGAGGCCAGTGAAAGTGAGGGATAAGCCTGTCCCAAGTCTTGTTCTGGCCTAACTGTCCTGCTAAAGGAATATCATGGGCCAAGGTGAGAAGGAAGGCCCTAAATTGCAGAGGTATAGCCAACCTCCTGGTAGCACCAGGTTGGGGTCTCTAGCCTCTGAATAAAGGAGCCCATCATCCCAATACACTCTATGGGTACCTTGAGCATTCCCAGCAGCCTCAGCAGCAGCTTGCTGTCTGAGGGGTTCAAGAGAAGGGCAAGTTAACTGAGCCTGCCCAAGATCTGCCTGAGGGTCCTCCTGTCCCCAGAAACTCAACCTGATCAGGTTCAAGTTCTTCCAGGAAAGTCTCCTCTTGGATCACAGAATCATCCTCCTGAGAGGGCTGATCCTCAACCTGGGGCAAGTGGGAAGGCTCTGCCTTAACCCTCTTGCTCTTCCCCTTGGGTTGTGGTTGGTCTATAGTTTCAAGATCCACCACAGGTTCAGGTAGGCACTTCTTGGCCTGGGACCTGGTTACAGCAAGGACATGAGCTGAAATACCTAGCATCTCTGCGTGAGTCCTGTACTCCACTTCTGACCATAAGGAATTCTCTAGATCATTGCCCAAAAGACAGTCAACTGGGAAGTCTGCACACACAACAACTTTCTTGAGGCCATTTACCCCTGCCCAGGAGAAGTTAACAACAGCCACACTATGTGTAGTAGTGGCATTGCTAGCATTGGTCACTAGGTAATTCTCACCTAGTACAATTTGTCCAGGGTCCACAAAGTTAGGTGTCACCATAGTGACACTGGCACATGTGTCCCTGTAGGCCTGAGCCATTTTCTCATTGATCAAAGGCGTCTGCCTATACTTGCCCAAAGTATTGGGACTCATAGTAGTGGACATAGCCATGTCCACATCATAGAGCATGACTGCCTGAGTAGGGATTCTGACTAGGCCAGACTCCATCTCATTACCCAGGGTTAACCCCACTATAGCCTTGGGTTGTGTACCACCACTGCTGACTGTACTAGGGGGTGCAGGTGCCTTAGGGGCTGCAGTGGTAGATACTGGACCTTTCTTAGTGCATTCACTACCCCAGTGTGAAACTGATTTACAGGTATTGCACCAAGGTTTCTTTGGGCCATTATTCTTCTTCTTCTTGTTTCCATTCTGGGACCCACCCTCTTTGTTAGAATTATTTTGGGGGCCTGAAGAAGACTTCTGGTCTTTTTCTTTCTTATCTCCACCCTTCTGGTCTGCCTTCTTTTGATCACCTCCTTGGTTCTGGTTTTTCTGCTTAACCCTGGTTCTTACCCATTTGTCTGCCTTCTTTCCCAATTCTTGGGAAGAGGTCAGATCTGAGTCAATCAGGTGTTGATGCAACAACTGGTTCTGGCAATTATTAAGGATCTGTTCTCTCATTATTAGATTGTACAATCCTGTATAGTCTGAAACTTTACTTCCCAACAACAAACCTTCCAAAGCCTTAGTGGCACAATCAACAAAGTCAGTCCAGTCCTGAGTCTGAGCTTTTTGGGTATCTCTGAACAACAACCTGTATTGCTCAGTGGTTAGGCCAAACCCATCAATAAGAGCACTCTTCAGGACAGTGTAGTTTTTGCATCCCCAGGGCTAACTGTGAGGAGCTTATCTCTCCCTTTCTCAGAAAAGGAGAGCCACAGGATTGCTGCACACTGGTCTTGGGGGACCTGCTGTACCATGCAGGCCCTCTCCAGAGCAGTCATCCATTTGTGGATGTCATCCACATCTCTGTTGGGGGGCACAATATTACTCAGGTTTCTATGATCATAGGACCTGTCTTTATCTCTAGGGATAATGCTGCCACCAATGGAATCTAATCCACTCAATTTTTGCTCCCTTGCTAAAGCAAGTTTAGCTTGGGCCAGGGCTATCTCTTCCCTCTCTATCTGTAGTCGGACAGCCTTTATTCTAGCCCTATGCTCTTTTCTCTGAGGGGAAGTCATTCTCCTTTGAGAGGCCCTCGAGGCACTAGAAAGGTTAGATTCCCTGGAAAGGGATCTCTCTCTTCTATTGCCAGGAAAGATTCTGCTATTGGATCTGGGAAGGTGACTCACCTCTCCATCCCCATGTAGGCTCACGTTAGCATGGCTAAGCCTCCTAACTTGGACCTGGATATCCCCCTGATCATCTGAATGCTCATCATCTGCTACCTCCTCATCCAATACTATGGGGGTGATGTGGTCAGTTTCTGGGGGGTTTACCTCATCTCCTGGATTCCCTGAGGGGTCGGCACTAGCCTTCTCAAGATCATCCTTTTCTAGGTTTCCTATCAGGATTGAGATAGTAGGGTTGTGACCCTTTTTCAGCCCCCTTGTAGTGCACAAGCCACTCAAGTCTTTGAAGCTGAGTTTTCCATATATGGAAGGTGCTTTGGGCAGGTCACCTGTCACAGGTAGAGAACTGGAAGTTTCACCTGTGCCAGACATGGCTAGTGAGGTGTAAGTGGTGCACTTACCTACACTAAGTGTTTTCCAACTGGAACCTTGCTAGTGAGTTGTAGTCAGGGTGTGCTACTCCCTTTGGTCTACAACTACTAAGTTCAGTAGAGCTTAAGTATGTTAGCTTTTGTTTATATGTACCTATAGTACTTAATGTGATCTTTCAAATGATATAAGATTACACTTGGTAAAACAACAGCAAGCTCAAATCCCAACCGCTGCACACCAATGTGAGAAGTTGGCCTGATGTATGATGTTCACTATTCTAGTGAGCACCTTTGTATCAGTCCAAACAACCCTTATGGTGGTGGTTGTAAAGTCAACCTTATAGGCAAGCTATCCTAGGGGTAGCATAGACCTAAGCAGTCTTAGACTTAACTCAAGAGGGCATGTGAAGCCAGCTGTATTACCATATGCAATCCTGTAATATCAAATGAAAGGATACCACACACGTTATATATTATAAAAATATATGTATTTATTACTAGAATAATCCTCTGTACTCTTTATGAGTCCAGAGGCACAAGCGTTTAAACAAAAGCACCGTTAAACATACACAAGTTGCACAATTTTGGATAGGCCCGGTGGCCACTCTATCCATATACTAAAATAGTGGTATAAGTACCACCTCTCGAACAATGGTAAGGCCTAGGGCATTATGAATCGCTGGGACTACTCGGGACTAGCAGTGATGAAGTCTGGAGAGGCCCACGGGACACGGGTGCAGTGCCTAAAGAACACGCATGCACCAATGCAAAGTCAATGGCGCGTAAAAGTTATAAAGTTACTGTTTTGGAAGTCTTCCGACTGGAATAGAATTAAACCACTTTAAACTAGGACACTAGAGGTGTAAACCACTACAGGAGGACCGATGTTAGATCGTTACCTCACCCACAGGAAGCGGGTGCATAGGTGCCAAAGTGAGTCGGGTTTCCTCGTGGAGATCTGTGGAGCCTGGAGATGAAGATGCTGCAGGCGGCCAGGAGAGAAGAGTCCGGTTGGATCCAAGGGTGGATCGAAGATGTAGAGTACCTGAAAGCAGAGGAGACAGAGTCTGGGTCACTAGCCAGTGACCAGGATGGAACCAGGAAGGAACCAGGCGGTGTTGGGCGCAATCAGGTGGTTGTCGTGAAGCTTGTCTCCGCTACCACGTGGACTCTGGGGCACCGAGGATGTCCAGGAGTGAATCACAAGCTGTCCCACAAAAGGCTCTTGCTGTCGGCGGTGTAGGCTTCCGGATCCGAGTTAACAAGCCTTAGTAAATGCAACCCACGCAGGATTTGAAGATCGCTTCCTACTCAGACCAGCAAGGTCAGAGAGGTTGCTTCTTTTCAGGGGAGGGAGGGCCAGTCTGGAGAAACCAGACTAGCAGAGTAGATTCAAAGGTTCATCAGTACTGGGGCCACTAGCCAACGGGCAAGTGACCGGACCAACACATCGAGCAGGAACATGCAAAAGGGCCCCACACAGCACTCGATAAGTTTGGAGGAGAGATCTTCGGTGCAGGAGCTGCTTGAGGTTGGGGCTTCTCAAATCCTAATGCACAGCTTTGAGGATGCCTCAGGAGTTGCACAGTCAGCACTTCACAGTTTTTTCAAGATGGCCAGCCCCACGCTTCACATTGCCTCCACGGGTCTCAGATTCGCTGGGACTGTGGATCGGGCTGTTACAAGTCAGGGAAGCTGGGTCTTGTTGATCTCTGTCGCTCGAGTTCCAGTGGGAACTGCAACAAAGCAAACCATTGGGTGCTGGATGGTGCCTGTTTGCACAGGGTGGTCACTCCTTGACCACAAGGGAGATTCTTCAGTCTTCCACGTCGAGTGGGATGTCGAAGGGTTCAGAGTTCTGTATCAAAGTTTCAATCAGGATAATCTAATGCTCCTGGGCACAGCTCCTACCTTTATTCCAAATCAAGGCTGGATTACCTGCTAGGTCCCTCCTATGGGTGGGACCCAGGAAGGGGGTGGTTACACCCATTTCCCTTTGTCCAGTTTCGCGCCAGAGCTTGGACTGGAGTGTCCCAGCACCGGTTTGAACTGGGCTATGCATGGGGAGCCTTGTGCGCATCAGGCAGTGTCTAGTTTCACTCGCCCTGCCTGCCTCAATCCACTATCTCCTGTCTGGGGTGGTGTAACACCTCCCTGTGACAGGAAGCCTTTTGTCCAGGCCTCCCCTGCCGGACTTTCGGTCAGCAGCAGGAGGCCAGACCCGTGTCTGTGGCAGCAGCATCCATTATGTGATGCTGAGGCTCTAGTTAGATTTAACCGCATTTAAGTAAAGTAACATGTCTTCTCCCTCTAGAAGGGTGGAATGCTACCCCCGTCGCCAGAACTGGCGAGGGGGTAGTATTCCAAAGTGTATGACACCTTACACAACATGTTTTGATAAAGCCAAACCAAAGTTAGCAATAACCACGAGGATTATAATGCACTTAAGAGTATATGGTATGGCAATATCCTGGAACAGCTATAAGGAAATGGTTCCGAAAGCTGCAGACAGGCTCAGCTCATGCCAGAGCACCATCTCACATACAACCAAGCACTCTGCCTCCAGGATTGTGAAGGCCTGCCATAGGAGTGACTGATAGGCATATATGTGTCCAGATATAGGTTTAGATATAGGTATACTATATCTAAGCAAGGGGTGATTACACCACCTTGCCCCAGCTGAGTGATCAGCTTGTTGTGTCTATATGAATGGCCAGCCAGGGGTGGCAAAAGATATGCTGCAGCCCCTGGTAGGCCTGTGATGCACCTATGCCCTGAGTACCTATAGTACACTGTACAGGGGCTGATAAGGTGATCCAATACCCAATTGGTGATGTACCTAAATTACATGTCTGTGAATTTAGAGAGAGAACAGCAGGCTGTGGGTCTGATTAGCAGGCCCACAGCCACATTATGTCGAAAACCAGTGAAGCAAAAAGCAAAAATCTGGGGTGACCATAGTAAAACAGACTCTACTCTCCTACAGCAACCTATTGGTATTTGATACCCCAGCGTCTCCACAGAGGCAACCCGACATGAAGCCACCTATGCTGGAGACAGTGTGGCTCTCTGGGTACTCTGACTCACATACTGTGGGAATGCCCCCAACTATCCAGCTATTAGGAACAGGTGCTTGAGGACATTGATGGGGCGTGGCCAAGATGGCGCCGAGGCAAGTCGTGCATTGACAACTCTCTGGCTGCCTGCCGCCCTACACAGCGCTTTCCGGGCCCGAGCCACAACATATGCAGTACCAGAGGGCTCCTTGTTTCCTGGAGGGTGAGCGGACACGGTGAAATTGCAGGAGCGGCCGCCGGAGAGCTTCTGTTCCCTGAAATTGCCATTCTCTAGTACACCATACTGATTTTAGGTCTATGGTGTCTTTCCATTAGTCGTAAGCGTGTTCAACTGGGCAATAAAGGAAGCAGAGGAAATCTGTTTGGTGTTTAACATATGTTTCTGTGATGATGATAGTGCAACCTAATAATAATATGAGGCTGAGTCAGACATATTAAACCCTGAAAAATAAGGAAACTTTTGTGCAAATGTTTTTGAACTGCCTTTTGGCAGTGTTGGACAATGTTACCACTGATGGTATGTGAACAAATTTTTAGGATTAGCAGATTCATGCAAAAAATGATGACCATAATGCTGATAACAATACATTGATTCATAATCTGATGTGCCTTTCAAATGTTTCACTACTAGAAAACGCAGCAGATTTTTCTAAATCAGACAACACGTGATTTACAGTTTCAAAATCCCAATCATCTGAAAATGTACTTGAGGTAATGATATCACCCAATGATATTTTAAATAAATGTGGAATTTTACAAATTTCCATCGGGCCAAATATATTGAAATCAACCTTGTCCCAAACAATACAATCCGGTACAGGAACTGCTGTAATGTTCACTGATGACAAGTCTCTTTGTTCCAGATGAGATGACTGATGTGGTCTTTGTAGCGGGTTGCTCAGTAAAGGGCAATAAACGAGTTTTAGTCAGTGCCGGTTTTATTTTCTGGAATAAGTAATCAGTACAAGTTTGTTTTAGGGGGAGTCTCCTCGGGGATCGGCTCCTCTCTGGCCGCTTCTTCCTGCGTCTAGCCTCGGTCTTCTCGCTTATCGGGCTCCTCCGCGTTTCTACCGGATCCGTCTCCCTCTTTAGACCTGGGACCGCCTCGGGCAAAAGATAAGAGAGAGGGTCTCAGTCCGTGACTACTTTACACTCGTGAGGGAAAAAGGAGTGAGGGATACCCGGTGTATTTTACAAATCAGTCGGTGCACGGGAAGGGAAGAAGTGCTGGGAGGGGTCCTTGGGGTTTTCAGGGTACAGGGGTATTTACACTAAGGTCTGTTTCCTCTTTTTTTCACCCACCCCGAGATACGGTCACGTACCTCTGTGAGCCACACGCCTCCAAGTCGCGTGTGGCTAGGCGGCTCGTGATGCCGATGGCCTCCTGGCTCCCGCGCCGTCAACGGGTCTGAATCCTCCTCCTTCCCTCCGATAGATGGTGTTCCGGGTTCTCGTTCTTCCTCCGCGATGTCTCTTCTTCCACTCCTGTACTCTCCTCTCCTCTCAGCATCCTCCTCTCCTCCCTGCACGCCGGTGAACAAGCACACCTGGGGCCTCATTTATGAAAAGTGACGCATCGCTGCGTGAAAACAGCGATGCGTCACTTTTCACTGCGCACTCCTTGCGACACCAATGATGCGTCATATTTAATGTATGACGCATCATGTCGCAAGGACTTACAGATACGTCAGTATTTCTGACGCATCTGTAAGCGCAAAAGTGACGCATTGCTGGAGTGTGTCACAAAAGTGACGCAACTCCAGCAATGCGTCCTTTCACATGGGGAAAGCCCCATGTGAAAGGGCTTGCGTCAGTCTTATGCCTGCTGTGAGGCAGGCGCAAGATTTTGACGCAACCGCATCCTAAAAGTGACGCAGTGAAATCTCATAGATTTCACTGCGTCACTATTACGAGGCTTTTTGCGGGGGAACGCCCCCTTTGCATACATTATACTTGACGCAGGCATAATGTGGCGCAGGGGTTTAAAAAGTGACGCATCTACCTAGATGCGTCACTTTTTAAATATGGCGCAACAAGGCGCATGTTTTACGCTGCCGATGCGTCACAAAAAGTGACGCATCCGCAGCGCAAAACTGACGCAAGGCCTCATAAATGAGGCCCCTGGCTAGGCTGCACTTCCGCATTTACTGCCTGACGAGACTCCTCCTCCCTCTTGGTCCGCTGCCAGTTAAAGGGCCAGTCAATGCTGTCTTCCTCATCGCAGCTATACCACTCGACCGGTCCAGTCTGCACCTGTGGTGGGGAGGGCTGTAAAGATAGGAGGGGGGTCACACGATGAAAACCCTCTAGGGGACGCCCTTGTCCTTGAGACCCCCTCGGGAAGGTCTGCCCCGTCACAGTCTTAAAATTGTATTCACTTTTTGGGCTGCAGAGCTTTGCCGAATGTATTGTCCACTAATAAGCATGTTAAAAACTATCACTAAGCCTAACCAGAAAATAATCCCGGAAGTTACCATAGTTCTACACATTGTACCAGGTAAGGTTTTCTAAGAAAGTTCAGAAAGTCTTTAACTTGCTGCTTGCGTGATTTATGGGCTAGCGTCGTTTCGGGTTCACTTAGATCCAAAGAAAACGTATCAAATTTTATGAAGTAGCCAGAAGCAGTTCGATCAATTGTTGGAATTGCATCAGGAATTGTTGAAATCGTTCTTTGCTCTTCTCGAGGCATGTTGACATAGACGTCTGTATTTGGTTGAATAGCAGCTTGTGCATTATTTTGAGATCCATTTTGAAGATGAATTTCAGGTTCAAGGGGATCGAGTTCCATAGCATTGTTGCATAGTCCTTCATTTGTTATAGGTGACTCTTCAAACGTGATGAGCCTTTCAGTTTGAACTTCTTGAATTGTAGCGAGAGGAGGGCATCTGCTACTTTGGAGTCCACGTGGCCTACTGCTTAGTTTTGGCCACATAGTGTGGTTTGATTAGGTCAATTGAGAGAAGTCTTTTTTCCTTTTTTCCAGCAAGATGCGATAGAAGTACAGTTCTTGTTCCTTCAATGGCTAGGACCGGTACAGGTTTTCTGTAGGATGGCCCGATTCTTTCTTGTCCGCTATTTTCTCTCTGACCAGATCTCCAACTTTTGGGATCAGACAGGTCTTGCCGTGACTGATTTGACGTCACCAGTGGTGGTCTGCTTCAGGTGGACATTACTTTGCTGTGTCCTGGATTCATTTATATGCTGTAAAACAGACAAACGTTCATGGATGTCAAATTGTTTTTCATCCGCCACTGTGCCTTCACAATCAAAATCAGATACCCACATTCTTGTCCCAAATAGGAAATTATGTAGAGTGAACCCCCCTAGAGAACTTCTTGGCATATTGTTAAGGGCCCTCTGGACTCGATAAAGATGTTTTACCCAACTTTCACCCATGCGTAATGCTCTAGCTATTAAAGATAGCTTTAAGTCTTGTTTTTTTCTCTCCCCTTCTGAATTTCCCTCAGGATGGTATGGAGATGAGTACTGCAATGCTACACCTAAACTTCCCATTGCCTCCTTGTACGCCTGAGAGCTAAACGCAGGGCCCTGGTCAGAATGTAATGTGCCAATTGCATATGTCCCCATGAGGACTCGCAAATCTTTCATAACAGTTCAAGCGTCAGCGTCAGAACATAGGAACCTCAAGCAGGAATCCACTACCACCATTATATATTTTTTAGCCCCATCTCTTTTTAAGGGGCTGCAGTGGTCTAGCTAGACACATGCTAGTGTTTTTTCAGCTATTAACAATAGTGTCTGCACTGGACGTGTTACGGTGGAACCCTTCATCTGCTGGCAGATGTCGCATTTCAAGACAACGGGGCAGATTTATGATAACTGGCGCATCCCCAGGGATGCGCCAGTTTTTTTGCGCCGCTGCTCCGCCACCCATGGTGCGCCGCATTTACAATGCGGCGCACCATGGGGCAAAAACGGCACAGATGCGTGACGCATCTGTGCCGTATAGGTGGCGCATTGCTGGAGTTGCGTCGCAAGCGCGACGCAGCTCCAGCAAGGCTCGGGGGTGCCCCATCTTGACAATGCTGCGTCAAGACCTACGCCTGCTTCAAGCAGGCGCAGGGTTTTGACGCAGCATTGGCCTGAAAGTGACTGAGTGAAATCCTATAGATTTCACTCAGCCACTTTTGCGAGGCGCACCTGCCCCGGAACGCCCACCCTGCGCCGGAACGCCCACATGTGGCGCAGGGCTTTACAACGTGACGCATCTGCCTAGATGCGTCACGTTGTAAATGGGTCGTAGGGATGCGCCACGTTTACGCCGCAGTTGCGTGACGCAAACGTGGCGCATTCCCAACATAAATCTGCCCCATAGTCTTTAGTCTGCTTTGTTAGACCAGGCCACCAATAGCGTTGTTTCCACAAAGAAACAGTCGCCGAAACTCCAGCATGTGCAGAACCTATCCCTTCGTGTGCTGCTAGAGTTAAACCTAACTTACGATCCATGTTTGGAATTACTCAATCCCCCACTCCAGGAATCTGAGCAAATGGAATGTTATTGGCATCTAACTTGTAGGAGTACTTGAGTGGAAATCTGTTTGGTAGTGCACAGCTGTTTTTGCTTGAAGCTATAACAGTCACCATAATCTCACAGTCTATTTTCTTTTTAGAACGAGTGATTGCAGCTATGGAAGCCATACGTACAGCCCCCTTTGTGGCTTCATCAGCCAATGAATTCCCTTCAACGTGAACGCCATCAGGCTGATGACTCAGTATATGTATCCCGTGAGCCCTTGGTAGTTCCAATTTAAACTTCACTACCTGTTCCCATAGCGTTTTATGCTAAATTGTGCCACCTTTTGCGTCTTTGAGCCCGTTTTGAAGCCAGTATTGCAAGTATTCATTATATGACTGCACACAGTAAAAGTAATCACACACAATTAGTGTGGGGAATTCTCGATCCGTATTTACAAGTGCCAGTATCAGTGCTTTTAACTCTGCTAACTATGGCATGCCGTCTCTCAGAGATTGCGTTTTAGTGCAACTTGGATTGAACTTATCATCCTGCATGTGACCTTTAACGATTGGCCGGTTGAGCAGATCCATCAGCGTAAATGATATAATCATATTGATCTAGAGGCATTATCTCATTAGGTAGAGGATATTCTTGTTCGTATTGCAGGAGTGCTTGTGTCTTTAAATTTGGGTTGTACCTGTATTTTACATCTGTTGCAGTGAGAGAATTCACCCATTGTATCCATCTTGTATGTAAGGCTTTAGCATTAGGGACTCTTGCTTTTGTTGCAGCCTCTAAGGCTGGAGCTGGAGTAACTACTATTATTTATTATTCGTTTCCCTTGAGCTAGTGCTTGTTCTCTTACTACAACAGTATGTACCATTGTCAGAATCTTTTTAGTAGATGCGAAGCGCATCTCAGCATTTATGTACAAATGTGACTTGTATGCAATTGGTACTGTTTCACCTTCATTATATGTTAGATAGGTGTACCCGGATTGATCTGCAATTATACGAATCACCGGTTGTGTATGTTTACACATGTCTGTAAGTGTTTGGAAGCTATCATATCAGCTTGTAAGGAACGAAGTGTATCTGTGTGTTCCTGCGTCCAATTTCTCGATGAGAAATCAGGCTTCATTAAGTCAAAGAAAGGTTTTAGTCTTTCTGCGTAATCCAAAATGTATGTTCAACCAAAATTTAGGAATACCAGTATTGATTGTAGATTTTTTAATGATCTTGGAGGTTGGAGCAGCACGCATTTTTCAAAAAAAATTGGCTGCCAGTCTTTTTCCTTTACTTGAAAGATTATTTCCTAAAAATAGGACACTAAGGTGGAGGATTTTAGATTTTTTATAGTTAAATCTGTAGCCCTCAGATGAAAATTCCCCAAATTATGGTATTCACTCTGTTCAAGTGTTCCTCCAGGTCATCGTCTGTCAGATAAATATTATTCACATAGGACATTGCCTCTTCATCTAATTTCTGAAGTAACTCGGTTACTCTGGCCAAAACCAACCCGGGCTGTACTTATACCCTTTGGGGGAGTCGTTGAAATTGCCCCTTGGACCCTAGACCAGAAAATGCAGTTTAATACCTGCACTATGTTTTGGCAGAAAAGTCCATTTGAGATATCAAGAGTTGTTTTATATTTTTTCCGCACAATGTTATTCATTAATGCGGCATTGTGTGCATTATGGACTGCAATTGTTTTAGTGCAAGTGTTTAAATGTCTGTAATCTAAAACTAGACAATATGTATTGTCGGGTTTCATGACTAGAAACAAAGGATTGTTCATTTGAGAGATGCAAGTTTCAATCACCCCTTGGTATTCAAGTTGATCTAAGATCTCCCTGACCTGTTTGTTAGCTTCTTGTTTTATTGGATCCTGCCTCTGTGCAGTTGATATTTTTGTAAAGGAATTATGTAATGGGTTGAATCCTCATCCCATCCAATGTGGTTCTTGCCTAATACAGGAGCCTGGGCTACCGCCCACTCCTGCGCATATGTGTGCTGCAAATGCCTGGGAATATGGTTTGAGAATGCCCGCATAATTACAGTTTCTCCTTTAGGGAAATCCATGACGAATGCTGGCGTCCTATCTCGTTCAGCTAACAAAATGTCATTGATAAACGTTAGGTTCTCCCAAAAGAGACCTCTCACTTTCCTACTCTTGTCCCCCTCCATTTGGAACAATATTTCATATACTTTATGCGGGACACTCACTCTAGTATCAGGTGTTTCCACAGTGATATAATCATTCAAGTCCGCTGTCACCAGAAATTTCATCAGGTTCTGGTGTGCTATTGTTACTTCTGCTGCATTGTCTAGCATCGTCTGAGCCCATTCCCTGTTCAGTAGTCGAGTTCTCAGAATTCTGGGCATGTCTGCTCTTTAGACCTACAACCTTCTTCTCTTTGAACTGTGGCGTTTGCTGTAGATTTTCTTCATTCTTAGAAGTGTAATCTTGAGCGTGCTGCTTGTCTCTAGACTTTGTACGCTCTTCTTGTATTTCTGACCCTCCTTCCCTCTCTGAGTTTTTCGATGAACCCTGAAAAGAACGAGAGGAACGCGTATCAGTATCCTGATACCTGTCAGGTTTCCTGATATATTATCCCTATTCCTGAGAATATACCTCTTTTCAGAGGTGTAGGAGGGTGGATACCTGACTATTTACCCCAGATTTTGTTTGCCTTGTCTTTAGCTGGTTTTCGACTTAGTTGGCCTGGGATCCTGCTAATCAGAGTCCCAGGCTATCTGTTCTCTCTGTAAATGGACTCCATGTACTATAGGTACATCACCAATTTGGTACTGGACACCTTGTCAGCCCCTGTACCATGCACTATAGGTGCCCAGGGCATAGGTGTATCCAAGGCCTACCAGGGGCTGCAGCATATCTTTTGCCACCCCTGGCTGGCCATTAAAATCGACACAACTGGCTGATCACTCAGCTGGGGCAAGGTGGTGTAATCACCCTTTGCTTAGATATAGTAGACCTGTATCTAAACCTATATCTGAACACATATATACCTATCAGTCACTCCTATGGCAGGCCTTAACAATCCTGGAGGCAGAGTGCTTGGTTTTATGTGAGATGGTGCTCTAGCATGAGCTGAGCCTGTCTGCAGCTTTCGGAACCATTTCCCTATAGCTGTTCCAGGATATTGCCATACCATATACTCTTAAGTGCATTATAATCCTTGCGGTCATTGCTAACTTTGGTTTGGCTTTATCAAAACATGTCGTGTAAGGTGTCATACACTTTGGAATACTACCCCCTCGCCAGTTCTGGCGACGGGGGTAGCATTCCACCCTTCTAGAGGGAGAAGACATGTTACTTTACTTAAAACGCGGTTAATCCTAACCAGAGCCTCAGCATCACAAAATGGATGCTGCTGCCCCGACACAAGTCTGACCTCCTGCTGCTGACCGAAACTTGGTAGGGGAGGCCTGGACAAAGGGTTTCCTGTCACAGGGAGGTGCTACACCACCCCCGACAGGAGATAGTGGATTGGAGCAGGGAGGGTTGAAAGAAACTAGACACTGCCTGGGGCACACAAGGTGTCCCATGCAAAATCCAGTCAAACCTGTTCTGGGGCACTCCAGCCCCAGCTCTAGCGTGAAACTGGACAAGGGGAAAGGGGTGTAACCACCCCCTTCCTGGGTCCCACCCATAGGAGGGACATAGCAGGTAATCCAGCCCCTTGATTTGGAATAAAGGTAGGAGCTGTGCCAAAGCACATCAGATTATCCTGACTGAAACTTATGAAACGAAACTCTGGACCCTTCGACATCCCATTCGACGTGCAAGACTGAAGAATCTCCCTTGTGGTCAAGGAGTGACCACCCTGTGCAAACAGGCACCATCCAGCGCATCACGGTTTGCTTTGTTGCTGTTCCCGTCAGAACTCGAGCAACAGAGATCAACAAGACCCAGCGTTTCTGCCTTCCAACAGCCCGATCCACGGTCCCAGCGAATCTGAGACCCGTGGATGTGATCTGAAGCATGGGGCCGGCCATCTTGAAAAGACCACGAAGTGCTGACCGTGCAGCTCCCGAGGCTCCTTTGAAGTTGTGCATTGGGGTTTGAGAAGCCCCAGCCCTGAGCAGCTTTTGCTCCAAAGTTCTCCCCTCCATATTCATCGAGTGCTGCGTGGTGCCCTTTTGCATTTTCCTGCTCACCGCGTTGGTCCGGTCGCTTGCCCGTTGGCTAGTGGCCCCAGTACCGACAAACCTTTGAATTTACACTGCTAGTCTGATTGCTCCAGACTGGCCCTCGCTCCCTGAATAGGAGCAACCTCTCTGACCTTGCTGGTCCGAGTAAGAAGCGATCTTCGAATCCTGCGTGGGTTGCATTTGCCAAGGCTTGTTAACTCCGATCCGGAAGCCGACACCGCCGACAGTGAGAACCTTCGTGGGACAGCTCGTGATCCACTCCTGGACATCCTCGATGCCCCAGAGTGCAGCGGAGACAAGCTTCTCAACAACCACCTGATTGCGCCCGACATTGCCTGGTTCCTTCCTGGTTCCACCCTGGTCACTGCTGAGTGACCCAGACTCTGTCCCCTCTGCTTTCAGGTACTCTACATCTTCGATCCACCCTTGGATACAACCGGACTCTTCTCTCCTGGCCGCCTGCAGCATCTTCATCTCCAGGCACCATAGAACTCCACGACAAAACCCGACACACTTTGGCACCTATGAACCCGCTTCCTGTGGGTGAGGTAACTCATGAACGCGGTGCTCCTGTAGTGGTTTACACCTCTAGTGTCCTAGTTTAAAGTGGGGTAATTCTATTCCAATCGGAAGTCTCCTAAAACCGTAACTTTGTAACTTTTACGCACCATTGACTTTGCATTGGTGCATGCGTGTGCTTTTAGCGCTGCACCCGAGCCCTGCGGGCCTCTCCAGACTTCACCACTGCTAGTCCCGAGTAGTCCCAGCGATTCCCAAGGCCCTAGGCCTTACCACTGTTCGTAAAATGATACTTATAACACTTTTTTAATATATGGTTTCAGTGGCCACTGGCCTCATCCATAAACGTGCAATTTTCATATGTAAAACTGTGCTTTTGTTTAAACGCTTGTGCTTCTATACTCATAAAGAGTACAGGGGATTATTCTAGTAATAAATACATATATTTTTATAATCTATAACTTGTGTGGTGTCCTTTCATTTGATATTACAGGATTGCATATGGTAAAACAGCTGGCTTCACATGCCCTCTTGAGTTTAGCCTGAAGGCTGCTTAGTCCATGCTACCTCTAGGATAGCTTGTCTATAAGGTTGACTTACAACCACCACCATAAGGGATTGTTTGGACTGATACAAGGTGCCCACAGAATTGTGGACATCATACATCAGGCCAACTTCTCACAAGAGGGCTCCTGTGGAGGAGATCTACCTCGAGATTGAGATCTGTTTCTTTTAAATGTTTGTTGCTTTTTATTCTCCCACTTCTTCTTACAAGAAGCAGGTGTCTGGTTGGCAGTGTCCTTTTCAGAACTGTCCACTAGTTGTGGTTTTAAAGCTTTCCCACCCAAACTGTCTCTGCCTAACCCTGCATATGCAGTTTCAATTATTTTTGGTAGTTATTTTTCCTGTTCTAAAGGACTGAACTACCTTAGGCGTTGGAAGATTGCCACTGAAGAAACTTACCCTTTAATATTAGCTAGTATTATGGCTGATACCTGGGCATATTTACCTAGTAACTTCCTCCCTAAGTTCAGAACAGGCTGTGCTCCGTACTCGCTTTCTATTTGTCTCAATACATCGGGCATCACTGCTAATGAAGGTATACCATGAGTTCTGGTATAAATGGCAGCAAAGACTGTACCCCAACTGGTACAATCTTCTACTTATGGTGTTATCCCCATTGGCAAGTAGATTGTCAGCATTCTGTGTTTTTCATACAGGGTAGTATTCGGGAATACTGCCATGAGCTGTGTTATTTTCTGAGCTACCAAGAATGGCACTTATTCGCGTTTTGTGGGCATTTTGCCCATCACAGGTGAGGTACTGGGTTTTTCAGAACCGGTACTGATCCGGTAACCCAGCGGTGCCAGGGACAACACCCAAAGACCTCGGGTACTTTCCTGATTCAGACCACCGAAACACGAGTCTTCTAGGTGAAGTCAAGATCGAATTTATTGGCTGCAACCAAGTAACAAGCGTCCTAGAAGTACAACAACACGGTGTGTATATTCTCAGGAGACTGCTCAAAGATACAAAGCCAGTCTTCTTATTTATACAAAATATTGTGCTTTAGGCTAAAATTCCCTATTTTACAATCGGTTATTCACATACTTTACTACAAAGAAAGAGCAGAGTCATGATGACAAGCCCACATTCTGATAATTCCAACCCATGATCAATTACTCGGCAAGGTCCAGTATTTCCATCAGATATCGGCGGACCCCCAATAAAACAGGGAACCTCCTCCTCGTAAAGCAAGTCATAAAGCAAAAAGCAGGGACAGGTGTATGTAAGATTAGGCATGGTTTGCGTGTGATGAAAGGTTTATGATGTGTTGTGTCTTGATACGAATCTAGCTCGGCCATTGGAAAAGGACCTGGCCGAACAGGTTTGGCTTCCGGCAGTGGAGTCAGCTTGCCCAGGTCATGGAGGAGTCAGCTACGGTGTACGTGTCCTTTGAACTGGGTTTTGGCTTCTAGTCATTTGGCTATGTGAGGGCAATCACAAAATGGATGCCGTACACAAAATGGAACCCGAGGGTTCGGAACGGAAATGCTGATTTTGAGGTGATTTCGTCACTTGATCGTGACGGAAATGCTTGTGCATAGTATACTCGTCATTTCCGGTCTTTTGATACCAAAATCGTTTCGATACGATGAGGTTTATGACACGGGTCCAGAATTTCAGTACCACAGACCCTCCTTTTGCCCTTACATAGGCAAAACAACCAATACTCATGCTAATCTGAGTCTACGTCTATGTTCACAAAGTCATTGAGATGTTGCTGTAGCATCATCCTATTACGGAGCTCGTTTCTTGATACAGGTTTCCTTACACATGATGTGGCACAGTAGCCACATATTGCAGGAGCACACTGTATACATAAGCAGAGCAGGAAAAGAATGGCTAAGGACATCCCAATGACTATCAGGATTTTCCATCCCCAGGCCGATATCAGTTCCCAGAACCACCCCATCAGTGACCAGTCTCCTTTGTCCACATGAATCGATTCAGAGATCTTGTGCAGTTTGGAGATGGCCTGGTATACTGTCGGTGCGTTATCTGGGATGAAAATGCAGCAACTTGATTGGATCACTTTACATACCCCACCTCGGTCTGCAAGTATGACGTCCAACGCAACCCTGTTCTGAAGGGTCATAAGGCGTTCCGACTGGAGTTCTGCAGTTAAGTTACTAAGGCACCGGTAGTTTCAATTATTTCAGATTCAACTACCCTCCTCAATTGGCGAATGTTCCTGCTGTTCACCATAGGCCCCCAAAATGGCAGAAAACCTTTTACGAAGTCGCCAAACTCTTGACCCGTAGTGTCGTCTTTACTCACGACACCTCTAACTATCCTTGTCCTGTGGTAATCTGCCGCGGCCGTGTAGGTGGGTGGCAGCAAGAACGAGACAAAGCATGTGCCCGAGAAGTCAGGGGGCAACCAGGTGTATGCTCTATCAGTGCAAACAAAATATGTACCCTTAGTTGCTAAGAGTGGAGGAGAGGTCTGGGATGAGAAGACGTAGGTTTCAGTACAGACACTCTTCCCTAACTGTGCTCTGGGATTCTTGCCATTTCCCTGCAGACATAGGTGACCCTGATGGGGTACGATCCAGATCAGGGAGGATCCCTTCGCTAGCATGTTCTCACTTAAGGCGACTTCATACCCCGATTTGTTCCATGTACTGTAAGCCTTCAACTCATCTCTCGGAATCGTCCTATGTGTATCAACATTTCTGCTCATGTTTGTGATTCCTACCACCAATGCCTTATTGCTTGAATTGCTTCTCGTGGAACGTGGCGGATATGGTTCGATGGCAAATAGGAACATTGTCTGAAATGCCCATAAAGAACCGTAGTAGCTGAATGGCAGGACAAAATATGGGATACTTTTATCTGTAGTATGCGGCATAAGACCACACACCCAACAATTTGTCGTGTTCATTATCAACTGGTGTTGGTGTAGGAGCTGAACAAATGAATTATTTACAAACTCCAATCTTCTGGCAGTTTCGTGCTCAGACAGAGGTTGAAAGGAATGAGGTGAAACAAGAGGAGGAGGAGTGGGCTGCGTAGTGTGTGCAAATGACACTCGGAAAGTGAATAAAGCATAGCCTATTAAAAACATCATTATACTACACAACATAAAAATGCATATTATCACAAATCGTGTTCTTGCCATCACTGTGCACATTCTTGTTTCAAAGTTCATCGATTTGGCAGGTCTCTCCGCCTTGAAAAACTCCATCCTCTAGAATTGCTGCCCGCGGCGGTTGGGTGTTTCTGCTAAAGGATGCTTTTTGTCAGTCCAGGGCAACTCCCTTAGACCAACCAGAACCGTTGACCTAACGTCTTCGGCTGCACCCCAAAGACTTTGGGCAGCCGCGACCCTAGCAGCAGAACCCGGATGGCGGTTCGAAAAAACAAAAATAAGCAAGTTACTCAGAGGAGAGAGAGAGCTGCACCTTCAAAAATAGAAAAGTAGTATTTTATTTGTCCATAGTCATAATTCTTGGCCTCAAATTGTAAGGTGTTAGGAAGGAATTGTTTATCTGTTCATAGTCGTAGTTCTTGGCCTCAAATTGTAACATGTTCCTCCAGGCGTTGTCTGGTCCTGGAACAGGAGTTCAGGCTCTGTAGTGTCCAATCGCATTGAGGGTGGCACAGATCCTTGTAGAATGTCATCACTCTCGCGTGCAGAGCTTGTTCCTTTTATCTGTGCATCAGTGAAAAGCAGGTAACGAGGCAAGCTTTCAGTCTCAGAGTCAGCAATCCCCTCCTGGACCCATTGGTCGTGTGGCAAAGGTAGCGGGACCCGCTTACAATGGACGCCGTGCACCCAACTCTTCTTGCCGTGCACTCGGACTGCGGTGCGGGTTGCCAGCAGCACTTGGTGGGGTCCCGTCCAGCGAGGCTGCTCGTTCTTGGTTCGCTGGAAGTTGTGCACCAGGACCCAGGTGCCAGGTTCAATAGCGTGGCCTGGATCGTCAGAAGCTGGTGGTAGGGAACTCTGAACCTGTTGGTGTAAAACACGTAATTTAGTTGTCAATTCGTACAAATAGTCAAGCAGCACAGGATGTTCTATCTCGCTGAACTTCGTGGGCCTTGGCACTCCACATATGTTGGCCGGGCGGCCGAACACGATCTCGTAGGGACTAAGTCCCATTCGCCAATGTGCAGTCATTCGTGTTGATAGGAGTGCCAAGGGTAGAGCGTCAGGCCACTTAAGACCTGTGCTCGCTTGGATTTTGGCTAATTTTAGTTTCAGGGTGCCATTATAGCACTCTACTAATCCAGCTGATTGGGGGTGATTTGCAGCGTGGAATTTTTGATGAATGCCTAGCCCTTCACATACTCTCTTCATCACTCGTCCCACAAATTCACTCCCATTATCACTCCAGACCATTCTCGGCATTCCAAACCTAGGGAAGAATTCCTTGACAAGGGCTTTCGCTGTCGATAAGGCACTATTGTCTTTCACGGGGTACGCTTCTATCCATCTTGAAAAGGCACAAACAACAACGAGTACGTATTTCAGGTTGTTGCACCTTTCCATGTGGATGAAATCTAGCTGCAAAACCTCGAACGGGTACGTAGGAGGAGCAAAATGACCAGCTGGAGTTGGGGTTCCCCTACCAGGATTGTATTTCAGACATACCTTACAGTTCTTGACTATATTCTCTGCATATTTAGGGATTCTAGGTTTCTGCCAGACTGGAGCCAACAACTTGCATGTCCCTTTCGCACTGATGTGTGCCATTCCATGTGCCAATGTAACCACTGCAGGCATATACGCATCGGGTAGCAACCAACGCTGATGTTCCGACAATTCAACCCAACAACCATTCGCATCCATTTTACCCATTCTTTCTCTCCACACCTTCAGCTCTTTCTCTGTGGCTTCATTTTGAATTGATTTCACACTTTCAATCGTACCTTCGCACATTCCTCTATCTGGAACCCATCTCGCCGGACCCATAACATACATTCGACTCATCACATCCCTCGCAGTTTCTTTCGTGACTCCATCCGTGAACGCATTTCCACGACCAACATCATCTGCAATCCTCTTGTGTGCACTGCACTTTACAATTGCCACTTGTAACGGCAAGGTCAGTGATTCCAGAAGCTCATTCACCAATTGACCATGTTGAATCTTAGCACCGTGTGAAGTCAGGAAACCACGTTCATGCCACAATCGTCCAAAACTATGAGCAACACCGAAGGCATACTGACTGTCGGTGTACACATTCACTCGTTTTCCTTTCGCCAACACACATGCTCTTGTGAGTGCAATCAACTCTGCTGCTTGCGCAGAGTTATGTGGGATACGTGCGGTCTCGACAATGGTATGCAAAGTTGTAACAGCATATGCCGCAGTCGTATCACCGTTCGGCAATTTGAAACACAAACCATCAACCCACAAAGTACCATCACATTCTGTGAGAGGAGTGTCCCTAAGGTCCACTCTCCCTTTCGTTTCTTCTTCTGTCCTAAAGAGACAGTCGTGTTGCTTTTCAGCATCCTCTGTCTCAACTGGGATTGGCAACAACGTGGCTGGGTTTAGAGTATTGCATCTTTTAATGTGGACGTGACTTGCTAGTAAGGTTAACTCATAACCTGACAGTCGAGCATTAGTTAAGTGCTGTGTCCTAGTTCTATTCAACAAAGTGTCGACCGCATGTGGGACCATCACAACTAGCATATTATCCACCACCAACCCAGCAGACTGTTGTATAGAAACAGCCGCTGCTGCTGTGGCTCTCAAACAACTCGGCAATGCCCTAGCTACCGGATCTAAGGTTGACGAGAAATACGCGCATGGACGTTGACTGTCTCCAAAAGACTGTGTCAATACTGATAATGCACAACCTTCCTTCTCGTGGACATATAGTGTAAAGGGCTTACTGTAGTCGGGGGTACCCAACACAGGAGCCGAACATAATGCATCACGCAATTCAGAAAAACTTTTCTGACACTCTTCAGACCATAGAATGGGATCTGGTGTATCTTTACGAGTCAATGCCACCAAAGGTTTGGCCAACAATGAGAAATTTGGTATCCATTGCCTACAATATGATGTAATGCCCAAGAAAGCACGCACTTCTCTCTGTGTCGTTGGTACACTCAATTTCGCAATTGCCTGAATTCTCTCTGGGGTCAGTTTCCTTCCCTCCTTCGATAAGAGGTGACCTAAGTAGGTCACTTCTTGTCGACAATATTGCAATTTATAGAGAGAGACTTTGTGATGCAGATCACACAAATTACGCAATAAAGACAACGTGGCTTCTTTACAGATTTCCTCAGAGTCTGCAGCAACAAGTAAGTCATCAACATACTGAATGAGGGTAGCGCCTTCAGGTAAAACAATTGTGTCAAGCTGTATTTTTAGAGCTTGACTATATATTGATGGACTTTCACAGTAGCCCTGGGGAGCGCGTTTAAAGCGGAAGCTTCGTCCTCCTAAACTGAAGCCAAAAATATCCCTACTCTCCTCAGCAATCGGGATGCTGAAGAAAGCATTCTTCAAGTTAATCACTGAAAATCAGGTTGCAGAAGCTGGAATCATAGTCAATAGGGCAGTAATGTCAGGAACAACTGGAAATTGTGGCACAACTATTTTATTCACTTCTCTAAGGTCAATCACAAATCTGTACACCGGCGGCTGAGAGGGATCAGTTCGTTTCAAAACAGGCAGAACAGGACTATTGCAAACGTTGCCTCTTGTCTCTTCAATCACATCTTTTCCGATCAAATCGTAAATGATCGCTAACAACGCTTTTTCACCTTCACTAGAAATTTTGTATTGGGGAATTCGTGGCATCCTAACATTAACTTTTAATGTCACAACATATGGTGGTATTTCCAAAAGACCCACATCGTTAGGACCAGTAGCCCAAAGAATATCAGGTAGAGACAACAATTCTGTCGGAATTTCATCCCTTGCCAAATACATTGGAGAAACCACTTTCTTACCTAGTGTAAGTTGTACTCCTGAAGGAGAACAGTACAAAGTCGCATACAATCTTTTTAACAGGTCCAATCCCAACAAGTTCTCACCCCAACCTGTTGTTAGAATAAGGGGTGCTTCGAATTCGCAAGGACCAACAGACGGGGACATAGGACTGGAAATCGGGTTCCTAACCGGGGTGCCAGAAAAACCTACAGAAACATTCATTTCACCAGACAAAGGTGCGCCAGGGAGTTTTGAGTGCATCATAGAACTCTTTGTAGCACCAGTATCCAACAGAAAAGGTTCTGACACACCTGATGTAATCACCTCAACATATGGTCCACTCTGATCTACTGGAACTGAAACAACTCCCTCTCTTTGTCTATGGCTGTGCTAGCAATCATTGCCTACCATATTTTCATCCTCTGAATAATAGTCATCAGCATAGTACTGTGTCGTCCTTCCGGACGCGTTATTCTGTTGGTCAAAACTGTTCATTGAGTTTTGCGGTGGAAACGGACGTGTGTTTTGTGGGAACGCACCGCGTCCCCTACCTCTAGGCTGTTGTTGAACACTACGGCCTCGTACGCCAGTAGCACCATTCGTACGTTGTAACAAAACTGGACAACTGTTCTTAAAATGACCTTCCTCCTTACAATACGCACACTGATTGGGACCATACGGTAAACGCTGTTGAGAAAACTCGTTTCTCTGTGAGTTCCTCGAATATTGCTGAGGCTGCTGATAATCGCGCTGACTATTAGTGCGGGGTGGATAGGCTTGCTGCAACAGAACTTTAGTTTTTAACTCTTTAGTCTTTTTATCCGCCCTCTCTAATTCATCTTTGCGCCTATTTTCATAGTACTGGGCTGTAGCCAAGATCTGTGCTGACGTTGAGACAGCCCAAGCACTTTCGGAATCCTTCAACTTAGCGCACAATTCCGGAAGTAAATTATGCATGAACTTATCGACGAACAACCTCTGACCACCTTCAGTAGCCATATCCTGACCGCTATGATCTACAAACGTTTCTTCAAATCGTGTGAAGAAATCGGATACCATTTCATCTTTCTTCTGCTTACACGCAGACAACTTGTCCCAATTTACGCGCAATTCAGGCATTAACGTCTTCATGTAAGAAATAATTCTACCAGGGAGTTCTGCAATTAAAGGCTCGGGTTTGGCACCACCAATTTGTCTATTATTTACGACGGCAATATTAGCCCATGTGTCACCTAGCTCCTGATCGTGATCGGTGTGGCAAATTTTTCCCCATAAAGGCTGTGGAACCACGTTCCCAAACAACATGTCTATATCGGCCAAATTCATAATGCACAAGCTTGCTGTCTGTGATAATTCCTTATAATACCCTGTAGGATTTTTACGGGGATCAGGCAATGTCTGTTTCAGGGCCAAAACTTCAGATCTCTTCCACGGAACATGTACCCATACACGTTGAAAATGTGGTGGTATGGCTGGATTAGCATTTGCGTCCCCTTCCCTCGAAACTGGTGGAACCTCCCTCATGGGATACTGTTGCGCCTTTTTTCTACTAGGTGCGTCATGCTCAGATGGTGATCGAGAAGTTGCCCCTTTACTCCGATACGACAACAACATCTCGATCGCTCTTTCAATATCGGGACCTACGATCATGTCTTCTGCAAATTTGAACCGCACACGACACAACTCAGGCGGACTGCGTTCTAGATCGTTTCCCTCCAAATTTTCCCAGAGATAAATACACATTTGCTCAAAAACATATCTCTGCTTCGGTGCTTCCCATTGTCAGAAGACTTCCAACATAGACTGTACATCATACTTTACAGTATCGAGAACCCAGTTACGCGCTAATTGATCCATTAATTCTCTCTCTCGACGGTCGGGCAGTTGACTCCGCGACTGTCTTCGTTCCATATTAGGGGTCGTATTAGGCGACCCGAAGAAAGGTGAGAGAATGTTAGCGACCGTGTTAGCCATTCTCTGTCGAACAGACGGAAAAGCTGATGGGAGAACAGTAGGAGCACTAGATTGAGGAAAAGCTGGAGCAGAGGAAATAGCGGAGGAAGTGTTAGGGGAAATAGTCGGGACAGCAGGCAAAGTTGTGGAAATTGGCGGGCCTTGAGGAGGCTCCACCAGAGGAGTAGAAACCAGCCGAGAAGAGGCTGGTTGTTGTGAAAGAACTGGGGTCTGTGCGGTGGGACGTGGTATAACAAAGCGTTGCGGAGGCGCAGTAGCATTTTGTGCATAGGGAGGTGGCGAACTCAATTAATTAATTGATTGCGTGTTTATATAGCGCTAGAATCACTCCCGGGGGAGTATCTCCGCGCTTCGACCGCTGCGAAACCCTTCCTGGCTTCCCTGAGAGATGGTCCCTAATGGGTATCTCCAGGGTGAGACCAGGCATCCCCGGCGGTCTGGTGGGGCCGTTAGTGAAGATGAGGCAAGCTAATGCCCAGAGTTGCCGAGTGTGATCGCTGATCAGAGTGGGCACCGAGGCGAGAGAATTATCGAGTCCGCTGACCCTGGTCCAAGAACCTGCCGCGCCGGGAATCGAACCCTGGTCCCGGGCTGTCCTCTGCCAATAAGTGGGACATTAAAAGATCTTGATCAGGTTTCTCCTTGGACTCTTGTCCTTTACGTGGTAGAACTGGGTAGCACTTATCTACCGCTAACTTCTTTATTCTAAGCATTTGTTCGCTCTCCTGTTCTTCCTCATTATCCCTAAACGCAACGGCAGCTTGTACCATTGACATACCTCGTTTATTTTTCTTTGCTAATTTTATTTCTTTCTGTTTGGCTTCCTTGCGCCATATGCGAAAAGAGTCAAACATTGCCGGCCGGGCTTTCTTCTTAAAAAGTTTAACCTCGAGATTATCTAATATCTCTGTGCCAAAGCTACCATATTGAGGCCATTTTAAAACACCGTCTTTTCTGGTATAACAGGTCCAAACTTCATTATATGCGATAGGACCTACGCCGTGTTTTACATACAATTCATATGTTGGAGTTCCAATTGGAGGAATCGGACACGAGTCCTCCAATCGGGAATCCTTATCACAACCAAGACAAAACAAATTTCCAAGTCTGCTAAGACCAGGCATCTTCGCTCTTTAGTCTAGCTTCAAACTTCAAAGGATTATCGATTATGATATTCTCGTGAATACACAAGTCCTTCGGCTTTGGCGCTTGCAAGTTCCAAATCAAAGCGGTCCCGAAGGGACGCTAAACAAACTAAGGACTGGGAGACGTTCCACTTATACTTAACTGAGGTATTGATGACTTCACCAGAAGAATCGTCTATCGTTTCGCTCTACCAAACATTCAGGGTCCAAATCAGGGTGATAGTCAGGGCAGCAGTCCTTCGTAGCCGTCGGGACGCGGGGAACCTCACAGCAAAGACCTTCGGAACCACGTCGACATACAGGGGTCGCTGAAGTGGCTGGCTGTCCTCCGGAATTTTCACACGAAGCTCCTCACGAACCTCTGGCTTGGACCGGTACCGCTGATACCGCCCCACGTAGGGCGCCAACTGAGGTACTGGGTTTTTCAGAACCGGTACTGATCCGGTAACCCAGCGGTGCCAGGGACAACACCCAAAGACCTCAGGTACTTTCCTGATTCAGACCACAGAAACACGAGTCTTCTAGGTGAAGTCAAGATCGAATTTATTGGCTGCAACCAAGTAAAAAGCGTCCTAGAAGTACAACAACACAGTGTGTATATTCCCAGGAGACTGCTCAAAGATACAAAGCCAGTCTTCTTATTTATACAAAATATTGTGCTTTAGGCTAAAATTCCCTATTTTACAATCGGTTATTCACATACTTTACTACAAAGAAAGAGCAGAGTCATGATGACAAGCCCACATTCTGATAATTCCAACCCATGATCAATTACTCGGCGAGGTCCAGTATTTCCATCAGATATCGGCGGACCCCCAATAAAACAGGGAACCTCCTCCTCGTAAAGCAAGTCATAAAGCAAAAAGCAGGGACAGGTGTATGTAAGATTAGGCGTGGTTTGCGTGTGATGAAAGGTTTATGATGTGTTGTGTCTTGATACGAATCTAGCTCGGCCATTGGAAAAGGACCTGGCCGAACAGGTTTGGCTTCGGGCAGTGGAGTCAGCTTGCCCAGGTCATGGAGGAGTCAGCTACGGTGTACGTGTCCTTTGGACTGGGTTTTGGCTTCTAGTCATTTGGCTATGTGAGGGCAATCACAAAATGGATGCCGTTCACAAAATGGAACCCGAGGGTTCGGAACGGAAATGATGATTTCGAGGTGATTTCGTCACTTGATCGTGACGGAAATGCTTGTGCATAGTATACTCGTCATTTCCGGTCTTTTGATACCAAAATCTTTTCGATACGATGAGGTTTATGACACGGGTCCAGAATTTCAGTAACACACAGGGTGTAATGTTTGTGGCGTGATTTTAGTTGCTGTATCCTGAGATTGAGTTCCATTTGTTGAAACTGTGGTTGGTTGGACTGCGAATGTCCTCATGATAAATTGTGTCATGTTTCTATAGATTTTAATTAAATCTTTGTGTTGTCTGAATAAGTATCCTGGTGGCATTGTTTCAATGTCAGGATGTGGTGTGCAGGCCGCTAATATCGGCCATGTTGCCCCTTCTCCTCCAAGTAGGCCTAATCTTACTCTTCCTCTTATGTGGGGTAGGGTGCCTTTAAACCAGTATAAATTTTCCTGGTACGTGAATGGAATCTCTGTCATCGAAGCAACCATATTCCACTGGTGCCTCTCCTTCTGTGTAAGAGTGAAATGTCTGGGTTCTTGCATCTGCTGCTGGGAATATAGCCCACAAATAAAATACCTCTGTCTTGTTGGACTTGTGTGCCTCAAACACAAAAATCGCAAAAGCTACTCACCCCCCCCCCCCCCCCCCCCCCAGCAGATAAACCATTTCCTAACAGTTTCAGGGTAACCGTATGTCTGAAATTTGGTGCAATCGGAATTGCGTCTGTATCTTCTTCTCCTGTTGAGAGGTGCAGATCCACTACTGGGTTATCTCTGTCCTCAGTAATTTCTGTAAAGAAGAAGTTTGTTCAAGGGAACCTAGATAAGGTTTTAATGCATAGTTTTAGGAACACTGTGTCCTTCAAGCTTGATTAACAACAGTCAATAAATAGGATTTTTCTCCTACTCAGCTGTGGCGGAGTTTGTGCCCACCCACTCCAGACGTCTCTGGTGTTTTGTGAGTATGGGTCTGTTAGAATAGCACGACTGAACTACTCAGATTCCACTGTTAAATAAGTACCCAGCCAATGTTGGTGGCACCATGTTGTGTAGTTCCTATATACCCTATACAGGATCTGCGTGTTCGGATAACATAAACTGTGGGTTTGGTGGCAGACTAGTTCTGTGCACCCCCACTGGATATGTTAGCCTGTTTGCATTAGCTAGCTCACAGTGCCACTAGAATCTCCTCTTATAGGGGAGAGAATAGTTTCTGGCAGCCTCAGAACATGCCAACCCCGATCCCCCAGGATCATGGAAACATGCTACTTTTCGCTCAGTTACTGGTGCTCACTTAGTTTGTATCAGAGATACACAGAATAAACAGTCTGGGCGTTTCAATAAGTATTTATTGAACAGTTGTTATTCTCCTGTAAAATAGATGTGCTGTAACAACCATCAGACAGTAGCATAGATATATGGTTAGCAGTATTACAAAAGTAAAGGGATGGTACAGTTCTACCATTTTGCAGTAATAATGAATATATACATGTACATAAAACACATAAAGTGCGTACTCCTACAATGCCTCCCAGACTAGATGTACCTAGCATCTGTGTAGGTGTTATGCCAAGAATCCCTCTTAAGGTCAAGTCAATCCCCATTACCTGAGAGTTAGAGAATGTGGGACCCCGTCCTGGTCTCGAGGTGGACACCCCGTGAGGGATGTTAGACTACTGCTAGCTGGAGTGTCTGCATACAGGAACCTCAGCGGCTCTGGTCAGTGTGTCCGCTGGGAAGTCACGGTCTCCTCAGGGGTCCTACCTTGCTGTGTTACTGTGTCGGCCTAAAGGATGACGTTGGGCCTGAACTTTTACATAGATATTATACAGGAGATGTTCATCCTGCTGTGAGTCCTGCTGTACTTCCAAGAAGCCTCATGCATAATGTATGAGTATTGAATCAGGGAAAAACCTGCGTTCTGAATGCAGTGTTGTATCTAGGTAAAAGGTCAGTCCCTATGAACCATTATGTATGTTACGTAGGGAAGGATATAGGTTAAAGGTTACAGTATTACCTGCACCTATATAGAGTACCTATATGGAATATAACGGGGGAGAAGTACTGCAATGCCACACCCAAACTTACCATAGCTTCTTTGTAAGCCGTGAGCGAAACGCAGGGCTACGGTCGGAAAGTAATGTACCAGTTGCGTATGTCCCTATGAAGACTCGGAAATACTTTATAACAGTACGGACGTCAGCCGAGCGCTGAGGCCAAACCCACAGGAATCTAGAGCATGAATCCACTGCCACCAAGATGTACTTGTAAGCCCTGTCAGATTGTAAGGGGCCGCAGTGGTCCAAATAGACACATGCGAGGGGACTGTCATATCAGTAGTGGTGATTAAGGTGGGTGTGCTATGGCAGAACCTTTCGTTTGCAGACAGATGTTGCACTTAAGGACAATAACCTTGGTCTGTTTAGCAAGACCTAGTGACCAATAATACTGCTTCAGTAGTGAAACAGTTGCAGCGATATCTGCGTATGCTGAACCCAGAACCTTGCGTGCAGCTAGAATTAATCCTAATATGTGATCCATATTTAGTAATACTCTATCCCCCACTCCTGGAATTTGAGCATGCAGAATGTTTTATGCATCTAACTTGTAGGAGTACTTGAGTGGAAAACTTAGTTGGCAAAGCTGATCTGTTGCATTTGGTGCTTACAGCTATCATTATTTATTTGAGTTATTGCAGCAACGACAGCAGTTTGCACTGTCGCCTTGGCCCCTTCATCAGCCATTGAATTCCCTTTAATGTGCATGATATCACGCTGATGATTCAGTGTGTGAATTACATGAGCCTGTGGCAAGCATTCTTTCAGCTTTGCCTCCTGTTCCCAAAGCAGCATGGTCTCTATTGTGCAACCTTTGGAATCTCTAAACCCATTCTGGCCCCAAAAGTGAAGATATTCATTGTATGACTGAACACAATAAAACTAATCGCACACAATGAATGTGGGGAATTCCCGATCCGTATTTTGTAATGCCAGTATCGGGGCTTTTAGCTCTGCGGTACAGTCCCTGCGGTGTGCACTTTATCAGGTCAGAACTTTCCGTCATGCAGCGCCCTTCACGATTTCACAAGCCACGGAGTATTGCTGTTTACTTCCTATGGCGGGCCAAGCAGATCCCTCAGTATAAATAATCCATTTATGCTCATCGATGTTCAGTATAGATTTTTCCCACTGGCTCGGGCGCATTCTTTGGTCCTGGAAATGTACAGGGCTAAGTGCATCCCACTAGTGATCTACGGTAGTGGAATATGGGGAATTGGCCTAGTTGCCCCAATTCAATTAGCCGAAAACACAGTGTTAAGGGGCCGTCTGGGGGTTCCACATAGTGTTCCTTATGAAATTGTCCATGAAGAACTAGGCTTTGATTACATTATTATCAGCACCATCTTTGCCTGTTAAAATTTTGGCACTGAATTTGGCTAAAAGAGGAAAGTTATCTTTGTGTTTTGTGGGGCAGAAACACAAAGTTTGCAGTATGGGTAAAAACTTTGGAAAATGGCCACTCTGAAGCCCTAAAAATTGTTTTTTGACTTCAGGAAGCCATAAAAACAACATAATACTTCCAAAGGTCAATCATCACATAATGCTTCCAACGGTCAAAGGTCAACATTTTTGGAAGTAATTAATTTACTTGATCTGAAGCAATAAAAAGTGTTTATTCACTCCAGGAAGTCATACAAACAACACAATACTTCCAAGGTCAAAGGGTCAAATAATGCTGTCAAAGGTCAACATATTTGGAAATGATCAAAGAATTCGATCCGAAACAATAAAAAGTGTTTATTCACAGAAGGACCTAAAAAAAACAACACAATACTTCCAAAGGTCAAGTGTCAAATAACGCTTCCAAAGGTCAACCTATTTGGAAATGGTCAATTTACTCAATCTGAAACCTTAAAACGTGTTTATTCACTCCAGGAGGTCACAAAAACAACACAATACTTCCAATGGTCAAAATTGCCTATCTTTCAGCTATTCCTCACTTTAGGATGTCGACAATCACTTTTTGGCATGTTCAAAGTGATTCTCGTATTTTCTTGGGTGGGAACAGAAAGTTTCCAGTATGGGTCAGAACTGTGGGAATTGTCAATTTGTAGGCTCTGAAGCCCTAAAAATTGTTTATTGACTTGAGGAAGTCAACATAATGCTTCCAAAAGTCAAAGGTCACATAATGCTTCCAAAGTTCAACATGTTTGGAAATGATCAATTTACTCAATCTGAAGTCTTAAAAAGTGTTTATTCACTTGAAGTCATAAAAACAACACACTACCTCCAAAGGATCCACGGTCAAATAATGCATTCAAAGGTCACCCTGCTTGGTAATTGGATATTTACTCGAACTGAACCCTTAAAAAGTGTTTACTTGGGGCGTGGGCTGAGGCGTCAAGATGGCGGTCGCACTCTAAGAGTGCTCTGGACCCCCCATCCGTCATCCGCCCAGCATCCGCCTTTTGCAGCTGTGTTAGACGGGGACCCGGAGGGTCGGCCGAGTACAGGGGGAGAGGCCTCCGAAGAGGGCCGTCTCCGGTGAGCGTACAGACAAGTAACTTCCCCCCCACAGATGGACACCACACAAGGATGAGATCGACACACTTTATATTAGGTTCCTGAGGCAAGATAATACGATACAACGGGGTCAGGTCACGAGGATCCTCCCAATTCTAGTGTCTGTAGGGGGAAAGGGTAGCGGGACAGTCTTTGGTACCGGTCCGGTACGGTGGCGGCAAGAGGGGATCGGTAAGAATGAGCCGCGGCAGCGCCAGCAGGCCAAGGCGGTGGTTCACGCTGCAGAGGGCCGCGGCAGCACCAGCAGGCCAAGACGATGGTTCACGTTGCAATGGGGCCGCGGCAGCGCCAGCAGGCCAGAGATGGTTCACGTTGCAAAGGGCCGCGGCAGTGCCAGCAGGCCAAGACGATGGTTCACGTTGCAAAGGGCCGCGGCAGCGCCAGCAGGCCAAGACAAAGGTTCACGTTGCAAAGGGCCGCGGCAGCGCCAGCAGGCCAAGACAATGGTTCACGTTGCAGAGGGCCGCGGCAGCGCCAGCAGGCCAGAGATGGTTCGCAAGGACGGACCGCGGCAGCACCAGCAGGTCGTCAAGGATGAGTTCTTCACAGTGTCTCTCGACTCCAAGATACAACTGCCTTCCTGCTCTGGAGCTGCCCCAGTTATAGGTCTGGTCTCCTTTGATGTCCGGACCCTCGCTCTTGGAGGTCGGGAGGTCCAGGATGAGGGAGTCCAGACACCCAGCAGGAGGGTGGAGCCAGCGCCCGGGGCTCCGGGGGTGATCGACACCTGGCGGAGGGGAGCCATTGACACTCCTTCTCCCATTGACCTGCCAAGTGGTCTCTTCACCTCCTGGGTGGATGGTGGTGCCTCGATGTCGGGGCCTGGCCAGGCCCAGGGTTGGGGTCGGGCCGAGGCCACGCGGCCTTGTTACGTTGTGTCCAAAGATGGCGGCGGGGCCGGGCAGTAGTACTAACGGAGGCCCGGGCCCGCCAATGCTGGGGTGTTCGGGATCTGGAGTTCTGTTGGGGACGGGTCGGAGGTTGACCCCGTGGGTTTGCTGGGATGATTCGGGTCGGGGATACAGGACGGGCAAGGGTCCGGTACCCGTTATGCGGGGAGGGAGCGGGCCTTCCACGAGGCCTGTCCAACATGCGTCCCCCCCAGCTGAAGGCAGGGAGAGTCACCCATCCTCTTGGGTACTCTCCTCGCCAAGGCGGAAAAAGCGTGACAGGCCGTCGGCGTTGGCGTGGTCCTGGCCTGGACGATGCTCCACAGTGAAGTCCATCCCCTGCAGAGAGATGGACCATCGCAACAGTTTCGGGTTTTCTCCCCGCATCTGCATCAGCCACTGCAGGGGTCGGTGATCCGTTTGCACCCGGAAGTGGGTACCGAAGAGGTAGGGCCGGAGCTTCTTGAGGGCCCATACCACGGCAAAGGCCTCTCGCTCGATAGTGCTCCAGCGCTGTTCTCGGCCAGCAGGCGTCGGCTGATGAAGGCCACTGGCTGATCGACCCCCTCAGTGTTGAGTTGGGAGAGGACGGCTCCAATGCCATGATCTGAGGCGTCTGTCTGTACTATGAACTCCCGGCTGTAGTCGGGGGCCTGGAGTACGGGGGCGGTGCACATGGCGGACTTCAGTCTTTCAAAGGCCGCTTGACATTCTGGAGTCCAGTTAACGGTTTTGGGGTTCTTCTTGGATGTGAGTTCTGTGAGGGGCCCCACAATGCTGCCATAGTCCTTTACAAACCGCCGGTAGTACGCGGTGAGCCCCAGGAAGGCTCGGACCTCTGTTTGGGTGACCGGGGGTTGCCAGGCCTGGATGGCAGCGATCTTGAGCTGGAGAGGGGCCACCAGACCGCTCCCCACTTGGTGTCCCAGGTAGGTCACGGACCCTTGACCAATCTGGCATTTACTGGCTTTAATGGTGAGCCCGGCCTGCCGGAGGGCGTGCAGGACCTCCCGGAGGTGGTGGAGGTGGTCGGCCCAGTGGCGACTGTACACAGCAATGTCGTCCAGGTAGGCGGCGCTGAATTCTTCGAGGCCCGCCAGTACCTGGTTCACGAGTCTCTGGAATGTAGCTGGGGCAATTTTCATGCCAAAGGGCATCACCTTGAAGTGGTAGTGCCCATCTGGGGTAGAGAAGGCAGATCGCTCTTGGGCCCCGGGGGTGAGGCCGATCTGCCAGTAGCCCGCCGTTAGGTCGAAGATGCTCAGGTAGCGGGCGGCCCCCATGCGGTCAATCAGCTCATCCGCCCGGGGGATGGGGTGAGCATCGGTTCTGGTCACGGCGTTCAGGCCCCGATAGTCCACACAGAACCTGAGCTCGGGGACAACGCCCGGGGCGGCAGTCTTGGGGACCAGTACAACCGGGCTGGCCCAGGGGTGTCAGACGGCTCGATCACACCTAGAGCCAGCATCTTAGAGACCTCATTCTGGATGCAGGTGCGTACTCGGTCCGGCACTCGGTACGCCCTGTGTCGAATCGGGGGGCTATCCCCGGTGTCCATGTCGTGAAGGCACCAGGGGGAGACCCCGGGGATGAGGGAAAACAGGTCTGCGAATTGTAACAGGAGATCTCGACAGTCCTGGCGTTGCTCCGGGGACAAGGCATCGGAGAGTCGGACCCCTTCCACTGAGCCATCCTGCTCGAGGGTCCTCAGCAGGTCGGGAAGGGGCTCTGAGTCTTCTTCTGCCCCACTATCGGTAGCCATCAGGAGGCTAAGTTCTGAGCGTACGAAGTGGGGCTTGAGTCGATTGGCGTGGAGTACCCGAAGGGGGTTCCGGGAGGACTCCATGTCGATCAGGTAGGTGACCGGGCCCTTGCGCTCTATCACCTTGAAGGGCCCTGTCCATTTGTCCTGTAAGGTGCAGGGTTCAACCGGGGACATCACCCAAACTTGTTGTCCCGGCTCGAACTCGATGGAGGAGGCATGCTGATCGTACCATTTTTTCATGTCTTCTTGGCTGGCTTCGGCGAGCTCCCTGAATCGGCAGGTCTGGTTGCGGAGGGTCAGGAGATATTTGTATACATCTGGGGGAGTCTTCTGGGGGGCCATCGCCCATCCCTCCTTGACCAGGCTGAGGGGACCCCGGACGGGGTGTCCGTACAAGAGTTCGAATGGGCTGAAGCCCAGGGATTTCTGGGGAACTTCTTGATAGGCGAACAAGAGGCACGGGAGCAGCACATCCCACTGGCGACGTAGGGGTTCTTCTAGGCCCATGATCATTCCCTTGAGAGTACGGTTAAACCGCTCGACCAATCCATTTCCTTGCAGGTGATAGGGGGTCGTGAATCTGTAGGTGACCCCGCACTGTTGCCAGAGGGACTTCATGTACTTCGAGATAAAGTTCGTGCCCCGGTCGCTGACGACTTCCCAGGGAAAGCCCACCCGGGAGAAGATCCCCATCAGGGCTCGGCCCACCACAGGTGCTGTCACAGTCCGAAGAGGGATGGCCTCAGGATAGCGGGTGGCGTGGTCCACCAGGACCAGGATGAACCGGTGCCCCTGTGCTATTCGAGGGTCCAGGGGCCCTACAGTGTCTATTCCCACTCGTTCGAACGGGGTGGTGACGACGGGAAAAGGCTGCAAGGGTGCTTTTGTTTTTAGGCCGCTCTTCCCGCTAGCCTGGCAGGTGGGGCAGGTCCGGCAGTGGTTGGAGACATCACTCCGCATTTTAGGCCAGTAGAAGTGGGTCACCAGGCGGCTGTACGTTTTGTCTTGCCCCAGGTGCCCGGCAAGGGGCACATCATGTGCCAGGTTCAAAAGGAAGTCTCTGAAACGGAGGGGGACCACCAGCACCCGGCTGGCCCCCAGCTCCACAATCCTTTGCTCACTGTAGAGCAGGTCATTGTCCCAATAAATCCAGTGGGCCCCTGAGGTGTCGCCTGCGCTTTGGGCGAGGGCTTGCTGCCGGAGTCCCTCGAGGGAGGGACAGGTTCTCTGCTCCTGTCGAAATTGTTCCTGCATGGGGCCACCCTCTTGACGCCACTGGGCCAGTTCGGGAATGTCCCGGAGCTGATCAAGTCCTTCGTTTTGTTCCGGAGAACTGGCCTCGAGGGTGGCTCCTTCTTGAACTATCGGGGGAGGAGGCTCTGGCCATTCGGGTTCTTCGGGGCTGGGGATGGCGCGGGCGGCCATGGACCGGGTCGTCACGCAGACCCATTCGGGGAGGCCCAGCATCCCCAGGTGCTCTCTTCTCTCGACGGCTGCCCAGGGAGAACTTTCGAGGTCATTCCCCAGGAGGCAGTCCATGGGGGCATCATCGCGGACAGTCACCTTCAGCATTCCGGATACTCCTCCCCATTCGAAGGGGACGCAGGCCATCCGACATTGGCTCTCTGAGTTGTCGGCCGATCGTACGGGGCAAAGGACATTTGGCAAGATCTGGTCCGGGGTCACCAGATGGCAGCGGACTGCGGTCACACTTGCCCCGGTGTCGCGGAGGGCTTCAGCCCGGTGCCCATTAATGTTGACCCACTGGCTGTACTTTTGCGTGTTGGCGGGAAGGGTTGCCCGCGGGATCATGTCTCTTTCCCCTAGGCAGACCAGGGCCATGGCGGCGGGTTCCCACTCGGGTGGGTCAGGCTCGTACTCTTCTATGTCTTCTTGAGTTTGTTCTTCTCCCAGGGCGGCGGCAGCGACCTGGCGGAGCATAGGGCTCTGGTACTTCGGGCAGTTGGGGTCATGGGCATAGTGACCGGGTCGCTGGCATCGGTGGCAGGTAACGTTGGCACGAAACCCTGGTCGCATCGGGGGGTTTCCTCTGCTGGCCGGGGGTGGGGTGTTACTGGCGGGCGCTACTGGGGCGGCGTCTCTGCCCCGACCCTGGCCTCCTCCTCCCCCTAGAGGACGATGGAGCCCTTGGGCGGCTTTGTTCTGTTCACTGGGCCCGTACCGGGTAACTCGGGTGCTTTCCCATCGGTCAGCCTCGGCGGCGAGCTGCCGTGGTTCCGTTAGTTTACTGTCTAGGAGATGTTGCCTGAGCTCGATGAAGCAGTTGTTGGAAAGGTGCTCCCACACAATAAGGTCGAAGAGTTGCTCGTAAGTGGTCACCTTGTTGCCCTTGATCCACCCCTCGAAGGCTCGGCTAAAGAAGTTCACGTACTCCACCCACGTTGTACCCGGGATCCGTTTGCAGTCGCGGAACCTCTGGCGGTACATCTTGGGCGTGAGTTCATATCAGGTGAGGAGGGTGGCTTTCATATGGTCGTATGAGGTCATCTGATGGTCTGGGAGTTGCAGCAGGGCGTCTCGCCCTTCGTTGACGAACCTCCCCCATAACCCGGCACCCCAGTCGATGCGGGGAATCCGGTGGGAGGTCATGGCTACTTCATAAGCTTTGAACTATTGCTGGATATCATTGTTCTTGTAATATTCTCTGACGACATCCTTTGGGATGTGGACCTTGGGGTCCGTACTGACCGGGGGTCTCGGGTGCTCGGGGACCCCAAGATCTTTGTTCTGCTTCCGGATCTCTAGTTCCTTTAAGCCGCGCTCATGCTCGTAGGCCAGCTTTTTCTCTTCTAACTCTCTCTGTCTCTGTTTCTCCTCTCGCTCTTCTCGGAGCCATAGGTGTCCCAAGTTCATTTTTTGTTCCCCCAATTTCAGTTTTCCATGTAAGCGGAGTCGAGCCAGTTCCAGTTCGTGGAGCCTGCTCTTCTCCCGTTCTCGGGCTTCCTCCTGTAAGAGACCCAGCCTTCTTTCTTCTGTCGGCGCGGTGCTTGTTCCGGCTGACTCGATGTTTTGGTTCTGGGGTACGGCCGTACCCCTCTCTTCCCAGGATTCCAGGGCGTGTTTGAAGTCCTCTTTCGTGCTCAGTCCTGTGGTAGCAATGCCCAGTTCTATGCAGAATTGTTTTAGTTCTCTATGGCTGTATTCTTCTAGTTTCTCCATCTGGAATTTTTCCGTTGTTCCGCTCTCTTTTGTTGACATAGTGGTTGTGCGTCGTGGGGTGAGTTACTTTCTGTACGATTATGCGTCGGCTCGGATCGCGCCGCTGGCCACCAATGTTAGACGGGGACCCGGAGGGTCGGCCGAGTACAGGGGGAGAGGCCTCCGGAGAGGGCCGTCTCCGGTGAGCGTACAGACAAGTAACTTCCCCCCCACAGATGGACACCACACAAGGATGAGATCGACACACTTTATATAAGGTTCTTGAGGCAAGATAATACGATACAACGGGGTCAGGACACGAGGATCCTCTCAATTCTAGTCTCTGTAGGGGGAAAGGGTAGCGGGACAGTCTTTGGTACCGGTCCGGTACGGTGGCGGCAAGAGGGGATCGGTAAGAATGAGCCGCGGCAGCACCAGCAGGCCAAGGCGGTGGTTCACGCTGCAGAGGGCCGCGGCAGCGCCAGCAGGCCAAGACGATGGTTCACGTTGCAATGGGGCCGTGGCAGCGCCAGCAGGCCAGAGATGGTTCACGTTGCAAAGGGCCGCGGCAGCGCCAGCAGGCCAAGACGATGGTTCATGTTGCAAAGGGCCGCGGCAGCGCCAGCAGGCCAAGACGAAGGTTTACGTTGCAAAGGGCCGCGGCAGCGCCAGCAGGCCAAGACAATGGTTCACGTTGCAGAGGGCCGCGGCAGCGCCAGCAGGCCAAGGCGATGATTCACGTTGCAAAGGGCCGCGGCAGCGCCAGCAGGCCAGAGATGGTTCGCAAGGACGGACCGCGGCAGCACCAGCAGGTCGTCAAGGATGAGTTCTTCACGGTGTCTCTCGACTCCAAGATACAACTGCCTTCCTGCTCTGGAGCTGCCCCAGTTATAGGTCTGGTCTCCTTTGATGTCCGGACCCTCGCTCTTGGAGGTCGGGAGGTCCGGGATGAGGGAGTCCAGACACCCAGCAGGGGGGTGGAGCCAGCGCCCGGGGAGGCCGGGGGTGATCGACACTTGGCGTAGGGGAGCCATTGACACTCCTTCTCCCATTGACCTGCCAAGTGGTCTCTTCACCTCCTGGGTGGATGGTGGTGCCTCGATGTCGGGGCCTGGCCAGGCCCAGGGTTGGGGTCGGGCCGAGGCCACGCGGCCTTGTTACGTTGTGTCCAAAGATGGCGGCGTGGCCGGGCAGTGGTACTAACGGAGGCCCGGGCCCGCCGTTGCTGGGGTGTTCGGGACCTGGAGTTCTGTTGGGGACGGGTCAGAGGTTGACCCCGTGGATTTGCTGGGATGATTCGGGTCGGGGATACAGGACGGGCAAGGGTCCGGTACCCGTTATGTGGGGAGGGAGCGGGCCTTCCACGAGGCCTGTCCAACAATCTGCCATCGACTCGCAGCCCCTGTGGTACCGGACTCATCTGGCTGCCCTGCATCACCCGGTGTCTCAGAATGCCTCCCCGAGGCCTGGCAGTGCCCCCGCCGGCCTGATCCTCCCTGGCCGCGAGGCTTCCAACGTGGCGGCCCCCATCTGAGCTGGCGAGGCGATCTGGTCCTGGGAGCTCCGATTGGTGACTCCCAATGGCCTGTCTGGCTCCCCGCCCCTGTCGGGCGGTGGAGCCGCTGCAGTGACCTGCTCCCCGCTGGGCCCCCCCACTGGACGATGGAGGCCTCCCTGAGGTGGCGGTGCTCGCCCTGCCTGGCGCTGGGGGTGCGGCGTGGCATGGACGGCCTGAGGTGCCTGAGGCACCCCCCCACTGACATCGGGCTTGGGCCACTGTGAAGGCGGGTAGCTCCCGCGGGGCCAGCCCTGGTCACGCTGCGGCGTCGCCGCACCAGAGGAACTGTTCTTGCGACCTCCGAAGGCCGGGGGCTGCTGGGGGCCCCAGAGGTGAGGAGGAGATCGAGACGGGGCGGGGGGCTCCCACTTTGGCTTCGTCCATGTACGGCTTAAGCGGGCTGGGAGGCCGGGGAGTCCCGGGCACATTGTTTCCAGTGTGGCCCCCCTCACTGACACCCTGCTTGGGGCCGTGGAGACAGACTCTGAAGCCCGTGGGACCGGCCCTGCATTGGCAGCGGCCCCGCCGTAACACTAGGCCCTGCCCCATGACCTGTGGCGACCCGGGGCTACTGTGGGCCCCCGGGGGCGAGAGGAGGATTGAGAAGGGGCAGGGTGCTCCCCTTTGGCCTCGCCCGTGAGCTGCTCGAGTGGGCTGGGAGGCCTGGGAGCCCTGCAGTGTATTGCCTGCATAGACTGCCCCCTGCCCAGCCGTTGACCGGCCCCCCGGTGCCTCCCCCGGTACCTCTGGACTTCTGTGGGGGTGTCGATCCGGTGGGTGTATCTGACCGCCTGGGCACCTGCCCCTCAGGCCTGCTCACTGCGAGTTGGGGGGCCCACAGGGCACTGTGACCTCCCACTTCTGCCATTACTGGAACTCTTGCCCAGCACCTGGGGCCTAGGTGGTGTGGGGTACTGCGGTGGGCGCGGTTGCCCGTGGACCGCCTCACTGGGGCCCCGCTCTGCCTCATTGGAGTTTGGCCGACTCTGTTGACAACTAGCGCCCTACCCTGCAAGATCGCCGGACGGCCCTCCGTCCGTTCTGACTGTCACCGCACGAAGAGTGGAGCCTCCCCATCCTCCCCCCTGTCTCATTGCTCCCCGGACCTTGCCGCCTGCGCCGTGGGGGGAGGCCCGGAGGACGGTGGCCTGCGGCAGGGTTGTAACGCCACTACCAGACCCCGAAGACTTGGATCCCCCTGAGACGCTGAAAGGTCTGACCCTCTAGAGTGGGCCCTTGGAACGGAATTACTCCTCACGCGCCGACAATCTGACTCGCTGTGACCATGGGCAAGGGAAAGAGTACGCAAACTCCGGTTCCCCCGACGCAGATGCGAATGGACCTGTTCACTAAACCAGATCACGAATCGGGCGCCGGCCCCCCACCTCCACAGGGGGCTGAGGGTTGGGACCTGTCCACAATCCTCCAAGCGATCAGGTCATCCCAGGCCTCCGTGGAAAGCAATATTGGAGAGGTGAAGGTGGATGTGGCCCTCATCCGACAGGACCTCTGAAACACCACAACACGAATCACAGCAGCGGAATCCCGTATCTCCACGGCGGAGGATGGCCTGACCACCCTCAAAACCCAGGTGGCCCGTCTTTAGACGCTGACGTCGGAGCTCCATAACAGGGCGGAGGACGCCGAAAACCGAGCTCGCCGAAACAACTTGCGCCTCCTGGGATTTCCGGAGGGAGTGGAGAAGGGGTCCACCACCGTCTTCCTCGAGGCCTGGTTCCGCTCCTGGATGCCTGCAGAGAAGCTTTCGCCCTGGTTTGCGATAGAACGAGCCCACCGCTCACTTGCGCCCAAGCCGCCTCCTGGGGCCCCGGCCCGACCCATCATTCTTCGTATCTTTAACTTCCGGGACAGGGACGCCATCCTGGGGGCTGCCAGGGACATGGGCCCCCTGCTCTTTCAGAACTCTAAAAGAATGGTCTTCCCGGACTACTCTAGAGAGGTCCAATCCCAGCGCAGGTCCTACGACGAAGTCAAACAAAAGCTCAGGGCGATGGGACTGCGGTATGGTCTCCTCTTCCCGGCTCGCCTCAAGGTCTTTTTCCAGAACAAGACCTTCTTCTTCGACAGCCCGCAGGCGGCGTGGACTTGGCTTACGGAGGAGCGCCCCCCTCCTGCCTGGGCGAGCCCTGTCTCCTGCTCGGAGACCTCCAACCCACCCGAACCATGATGCGCCTAGGACACGGCGACGCCGAACCGGCTCCCGTAGGAGGGTCCGCCGTCAGGGAGGGGCCTCTCAGTCACTGGGGCGGGGTCCCGGCAGCCCCTGTCTCCGCTCACGAACCAGGTTGCCCCCCCTCTGCTGCCCCCTCCTCCCTGGTTGTCATCAACGGGACCCTAGAGTTGGGTGCGTGCTTACGGAAGGCAAGATCGGACTCAGACTTATCTGGCAGCCCTGTGATCCGTGGAACCCCAGACGATGTGGAGGACTGAACCAACTTCACCTGGTGTCTGGTCTTCGTTGGCCGGGTCTGACATGCCGGGTCCGCTCTGGCCGGCCACCCGGGCCTTGCTTGCCGCCTGGAGAACTGGCCGCCCATGGCGATCCCCCGTGGGGGAAGGGCCCTGAACTGTCTACGCTCTCATAGTCAATGTTCCTGCCCTGTCCACCTCTTCCTATTCGCCCCACATCCTTTCTGTCATTTGTGTGACTGTTGCTGATATCCTGAACTACACCTATCTTTGAAGCTCTTGTGTTTAAAGCTGTTGGCATTTATCCTGTGATTTGGAGGGGGGCCGGGCCTTGACTGGTGCTACTGCTCCCTACTAACCGTTTTAGTTTAGTACCTTCCCCCTAGCAAGGGGTTCTGTTGGTTGATTGAAATTTGGGGCGACAGATGCTTCCTGTTTTGAAGTGTAGGGTGGGGGGAGTTGGGGGGTACGGGGTGGAGAGTCCGTTGACTCCCACTGGTTTGTTGTTTTTAGCCCCCTACGGGCCACTTTTTAGTTCAGCTCTGTTTAGCCGCTCCTCGGACATTGTTGGTGCTACCTGCGGGTGGCTGGTTGCAGCTCTCCTTTTTGACGAAATATGGCGAGTGGGTCCTCGCCTGACACGCATCTCCTGTTGCCCAATACGTTTTTATTTTCGGCTGCCTACGGGCCGCCACGGGGGACGACAGCGGGCGGTCGTCCCCCCCCCCCCCCCCCCCCCCCCGGCTCCCTGCTCGGGCCTCCAATGCCCCTGATCCGCTCATTGCCCTTGATTGGCTCCTCCTGCCTCTGTGCGGTGCTGTTGGCCCTCTCTCCCTGGGTGCGCTTCCCGGTGATTCATGGTCCCCCTACATGTTCTCCTCCCCTGATGGTGTACACGCTGTTTAGACCTCCACATTCTTTCTTGGAATGTTAATGGTCTCCTGGACCGCACTAAGCGTGCAGCCATCCTCCGGGCGGCCCACGGCCACGCGGCGGATGTCCTTCTTCTCCAAGAAATCCACCTCTTAGGCACACAATGCAACTTCCTGGCCCGGTATGGCTTTGCGATGGTCTGGCACTCTGGGTTCATGCGCGGGTCCCGAGGAGTGGCAATCCTGCTTAGGAGAGGCCTCCCCTTTACCTTGACCAAGGCCTACACCGACCCACGGGGGCGTTATGTGGCGATATCAGGCCCTCTAAATAGCCTGAATCTCTACATCCCGCCTGCCCTCCTGCCCCCGACGCTTCGATGCCTTACACAGATTTTCTCCTCCCTTCCGCACGACCTCACGGTGGTTGGAGGTGATTTCAACGCCGTCATGCAGCCCCATCACGACACGGCCGGGACTCCGTCCGCGGTCCGGATTTCCTCTGCTGCTGCTCTGTCGAGCTGGGCCGCGGCCCTGGGGCTCTGCGAGATATGGCGGGTTTGGAATCCCCGTAAGGCACAATACACTCACACATCGGCCTCCCACCACACCCACTCCCGTATCGACCTTCTCCTGCTTCCGGCCACTGACTGCCACCTGGTCTCAGGAGCGGTTATACTGCCCAGGGGCCTGCCCGACCATTCCCCTGTCTCTCTCCGACTTGGCTCTTCACCGACGGGCCCACGAGCAGTCTGGCGTCTCAACACTTGTTTCCTGAAGGACCCCAAACTGGTAGATACACTAGGACAAGAACTAAGCCACTACTTCTCTATCAATGAGGGTTCAGTTCCCTTGCCGGGAACCCTGTGGGAAGCTGGCAAGGCTGTGATCCGCGGGGTGGCAAGGGGACTTGTGCATGCCAAACGGGCGGACCAATTGGCCCGGCTCGCGGCGTTGGAGTACCGGGCCGCGCGATTGGAGGCAGAGCAAGCCTCTGCTGGGCGCGCAGACCCCACCCGGCAGCTGACGCTGGTTCGGGAGGAAATCCGGCAGGTCTCACTGGACTCGGCCCAAATGTTATGGCGATCGTCGGTGGCGCAGGTGTATGGCTGGGGGGACAAAAATGGCAAACTCCTCCATAACATGGTCTCCTATCCCAAAGTTCATCGCATCATTCCGGAGGTTCGCGCACAGGACGGTACCCTCCAGGTAACCTCCGCGAAGATAGCTGGAACCTTTGCAAGTTTCTATACGCGCCTCTACGCGGCGCGACCACCGGATGCGCCCCTGACCGCCCTGCTGGATGGGGCCGGTGCCCGGCTCCCCTCTCTCACTCCTGAGTCAGCGGAAGCCCTGGAGCGCCCCTTTGCCCTGGACAAGGTCCTGGAGGCCATCCCCCTTCTCCACCCTGGCAAAACGCCTGGCCCGGACGGGTATCCACAGGAGTACTACGCTGCCTTTTGAGATATCCTGGCTCCCCGACTTTTGGCCCTCTTCCGGCATGTGGCGGAGATTGGCTCCTTCCCCCCTGAATCGGACCTGGCCATGATAGTGGTCATCCCTAGGACCCAGCCGCCCTCCACGAGTTGCGCGGACTACCGCCCAATTTCGCTCATTAATACCGAGATCAAGCTCTTCACCACAATACTGGCCCAGAGGCTTAAGCCTCACCTGCAAGATCTGGTCCATCCCGACCAGTGCGGGTTCATGCCGGCGAGGGGCACCCGTCACTGCATCCGCCGCCATCACCTGGCCTTGGCCCACCGTGCCCGCCTGTCCCCATACCTGGCCCTCCTCTTCCTCGACTTTGAGAAGGCCTTCGACACAGTGAACTGGGCATACCTGCAAGACGTACTGGAGGCAATGTGCTTCGGCCCGTTGTTTCACCGCCTTATCAGGGTCCTTTATGCCAACCCTAGGGCCAGAGTACTCGTCAATGGGACGCTCTCCAAGGCCTTCCCGATCAGCAGAGGCACGCGCCAGGGATGCCTCCTTTCCCCACTCCTATTTGCGCTAGCGAAGGAGCCTCTGGCGACGCTCATCCGGCGGGACCCCCTCGTCCAGGGGTGGGCCTGGAACAGGAGTCACATAGACAAAATAGCCCTATACGCTGACGACGTGCTCCTCTACTTGGCGGACCCGGCGGGCTCAGGCCCCAGGTGCTTGCGCATCCTTGCTGACTTTGAGGGGGTTTCCGGGATCCGGCTCAACGCGGCCAAATCCACACTGCTCCCACTGCATCCCTCCAGGGAGTGCTTTGACTGGCAGTCGTCTAATCCTCTCAGACACCACTGGGTTAAATACCTAGGGATATGGGTGGCCCTCCTGCCGGACCTTGAGTGGGCATTGAACATCGCGCCCCTGGGTGCCCGGACGAAGGCGGACCTCAAGAAATGGCAATCGCTTCCCCTCAACCCCCTAGGAAGAAGCGCCCTTTTCAAAATGATGGTCCTCCCTCGCTTCCTCTACATCTTACAAAACATCTCCATCCCCTTCTCCCGCGATTTGTTTCGCGAACTTGACGGGACCCTGTCCCGATTCCTCTGGAGTGGCGGACGGCCACGGATATCCCTGGTGCACAGCCGCATCCCCCCCTTTGATGGGGACCTAGGGGTGACCCACCTTTACATCTACTACCTTGCCACCAAATTGATAGTCATCCACGACTGGTATGCAGGCGGCTGGCCCGACCCAGCATACCGCGTGGAGCTGGAAACTACGGACTTTCCGCAGAACCAGGCGTTCCTGTATGGATGCACTAGAACGGTCCTCTTGGCCTGGCGCGCTGCCCTGCGCCACGCGGGGTGGGACCGTAAACTCACTCGTCAGACGCCGCTCTGGCATGGCACCTGGCTCCGGGAGGTTTCGTCCCTGAACGGATTCCGCCGCTGGGATTTAATTGGCATCTCGGTCTTTGGAGACATTTGGGTGGGGCACCATATCCGTGCCTTCGCAGACCTACAACAGCGCCATGCCCTTCCCCACACCCAACACTTCCGTTATCTGCAGCTACGACATGCCATCCTTGCACATCTCCCCTCACCGACTTCCCTCCCAGAGTTCAGTCCACAAGAGGCCAAGGTGATGATGGGGAACCTGGGCAAAGGAGGAGTGTCCCGTATCTACCGCTCCCTAGTGAATAATGGCCCTGCATTCTTGGATGGGGTGCACGCCCGGTGGGAGGTGTGGGTGGGCCCCCTAGAGGAGGCAGACTGGAGAGATGCCCTTACGGCCCCTAGAACCCTAACCACGTCCTCCAGGCTACGCCTGGTGAAGATATACTACCTACACGCGGTCTACCTCACCCCTGAGCTACTCTTCCGTGCCCGCTTGCAACCCTCCCCAGACTGCCCGAAATGCGGCTCATCCCCCGCTGATTTTCACCATATGGTGTGGCTCTGCCTGGCGTTGGAGAGGATCTGGAGGGGGTGGAGCGGCAGCTCACACAAGCCCTGGGATGGGAGGTTCCTCATGACCCGGATGCTGCTGGGGATATTTGACGGCCTAGATGGTTCCAGGATGGATAAGCGCCTACTGGGGACAGCAGTGGCCAAAAGTGACATAGCAACGTACTGATCGCGTGCCGCTGCTCCTACTGTGAAGGGGTGGAGGAGGGGGTGGACTGGTGCGGCGCCCAGGAGGAGGTCATGTTCGAATCCCGGGGCTCCCCAAGAATTGTTCCATAAAATATGGGGGAAATGGTTCAATATGATCCCGTCATAATCCTTGTTCTATCAAATGCCTCATGCTCCGCCGTCACTGCAATGCAGGTTGAGACTGGACTGGAATGGATTGACCCTGCATATATGTTTTACTGATTTAGATCCGATGTCTATGTTGATTAATGAGCTGCAACCGATGAATTCTCTTCGCTGTTTTATATACTCAATAAAGTTGATTATAAAAAAAAAAGTGTTTACTTTTGGGCATTTTCAAAGTGATTTTCGTGTTTTCTGGGGCTAAAGCACAAAGTTTGCAATATGGGTAAAAACTTTGGGAAATGGTCAATATGGCGGCTCTGAAGCCCTAAAAAGTGTTTATTGACTTCAGGAAGTCATAAAAACAACATAATACTTCCAAAGGTCACATAATGCCTCCAAAGGTCACATAATGCTTCCAAAGGTGAACGTCTTTGGAAATGGTCAATGTAATGTACCTGAAGCTTAAAAACGTGTTTTATCTCACTCCAGGAAGTCATAAGAACAACACAATACTTCCAAAGATCAACAATTGCCTATCTTTCAGCTATTTCTCACTTTAGTATGTGGACTATCACTTTTGAGCATGTTCAAATTGATTTTCATGTTTTCTATAGTGGAAACACAAAGTTTGCAGTATGGGTAAAAACTTTGGGAAATTGTCAACTTGGCGGCTTGGTAGCCCTAAAAAGTGTTTCTTGACTTCAGGAAGTCATAAAAACAACATAAAACTTCCAAAGGGCAAGGGTCAGATAATGCTTCCAAAGGTCAAACATCAAAGGTCAACATGTTTGGAAATGATCAAGCTACTCAATGTGAAGCCATAAAAATTTACTTATTCTCTCCAGGAAGTCATAAAAACATCACAAGACTTTCAAAGGTCACATAATTCTTCCAAAGGTCAACATGTTTGGAAATGGTCAATTTACTCGAGCTGAAGCCTTAAAAAGTATTCACTTTTGGGTATGTTCAAAGTGATTTTCGCGTTTTCTGGGTGGAAAAACCAAGTTTGAAGTATGGGTAAAAACTTTGGGAAATGGTCAATTGGGTGGCTCTGAAGCCCTGAAAAGTGTTTATTGACTTCAGGAAGTCATAAACACAACATAATACTTCCAAAGGGCAAGGGTCACAAAATGTTTGCAAAGGTCAGCCTGTTTGGATATAGTCAATTTACTTGATCTGAAGCCTTAAAAAGTGTTAACTTTTGGGCATATTCAAAGTGATTTTCGTTTTTTCTTTTGTTTAAACAGAAAGCTTAGGGTATGGTTCAAAATTTTGGGAATTGCCAATTTCACAGATCTGAATCCCTAAAAACTGTTTATTGACTTCAGGAAGTCATAAAAACAGCATAGTATTTCTAAAGGTCAACGGTCAGATAATGCTTCCAAGGGACAAAGGTCAACCTGTTTGGAACTGATCAATATACTCGATTTGATTTAATAAAAATGTGTTTATTCTCTCCAGGAACTCATAAAAACAATACAATACTTCCAAAGGTCAAATAATGCTTCCAAAGGTTAACCTCTTTGGAAATGATCAATTTACTCGATCTGAAGCCATAAGAATTGTTTATTCACTCCAGGATGTCATAAAAACAACACAATACTGCCAAAGGTCAAAAATTGCCTATCTTTCAGCGATTCCTCTCTTTAGGGTGTCACCAATCACTTTTTAGCATGTTCAAAGTGATTTTCGTATTTTCTTGGGCGGAAACACAAAGTTTGCTGTTTGGGTAAAAACTTTGGGAGATGATTGATATGGCAGCTCTGAAACTCTAAAAAGTGTTTGTCTTCAGGAAGTCATAAAAACAACATAATGCTTCCAAAGGTCAACATGTTTGGAAATGCTCAATTTACTGGATGTGAAACTGTTAGACCTAGGGTATCCTAGACTACATAGGGTAGCCTGGCACAGTAGGGGGAACAGCTAAACTCCAAGGCGTTGGTTAAGTGCTTACAGGACCCACTCACAGTAACCCAATGATTGACCACTAAAAATAAAAGACGCTACACCAGTTTAGAAAAATACCAGTACCTTTTATAAAAATTCACTTTGTTCTTTTCTTAGGCAAAATCAGTTTACAATTAGTTCAGCATAAATTCATATAAGTTTCACAGCCTTCAATACTTTTCTCACTTTAGCAAGGCTAAATCACAGGTACATTTCATTTGAGGTAAATTACTATCAGTTCCACAGAATGCTTCTTCAATTAATTATTACAGAAGGGAAAATTCACGTTACAGGTTCAATGCGCTACTTTTTATAAACCTGGCATGTACATTACCCCTCTCCTCTCAGCTTCCAGAACAGCTCAACAGGTTTCTACCCCCAGCAGCGTTCCTCACAGATCATGCAGCCAGCTAGATGGCTAAAAGAAGACAAGGCAAATTAATAGTGCTGCCCTATGTCTATTCTATGGCTACACCTTTCTGGTTGAAAAACTGCCTCCAAGTGAATAACTATCTGGAAGGGTTTTAAAGATGGGCCCTGTCCGCTACTGGCACCCTGAGGCCCAACTTGCAACTCTCCTATGCCTGGTACATGAACCCAATGCTTCGTTTTCCCTTTTCTCTGCTTCCCCCCAGTGATTAGCTTGGTGATAGCAGGTACTTATATACTGGGAGGATTAATAGTCAAGTTCCTCGTGTTCTCATTCCTGGCGGTTCATCAGTTGTTCCACTATTTTGCCTAACACTGCCACTTCAGTGTTCTCTGCCAGCCGGCGCTGCTGCCTCCCGCTTCCCCTCGCTTTTCCCAGCTTACTTTATTTGAAGGCAATCCGGCTTGAGTGGCCCTCGCGCTCGATCGTCTTCTTCCAGCGCTGACGACGGGCCTCTGTGGAAGTCGGCGCTGGGGTGGGGAAACGGGAAGGCTTACTCTAGTCCGGAACGCTCCTCCGGCGGGACCGTGGCGGCGCTTCTGCCTCCTTCCGCGTTTCCTCAGGCCGAAGCTCCGCCTCGGGTGCACCTCCTCTGACGCGCCGGGTCCTTCCTTCCGTCAGGCTCCGCCTTAGGCGCACCTCTTCTGACGCCGCCGGGTCCTTCCTTCCGTCAATACACGGAACAGCTGGGCACTTCCCTCGCGTTTGGGTCAGGCTTGGTGTTGGCGCCTCACACAGGTAGGAGCCTCAGCCGATTTCACCGCCTGTTACCACAGTGAGAGAGAGCCGATCGCTAATGTTGTGAATGGGACTGTCCTTACTCCTCAGCTCTAGATCGACGTCCACCTGATCTGCCCACAGCCTTCAGGGCAGGGGTGCAGGACACACGAGGGTCGCTTTATAGCCGTTGGCAAGGGTCTCCTCACAACACGACCCGGTGAATTAAGATCTGATCACAATGTCTCTGGTCACTGTTAATGGATGACGTGACAGTGGGGTTTGGTCAGCTTGAAAGGGGGCACTTCCCAAGAAAGCAACAGCCGGCCCCACAGGTCGATCGTGTCACTGCTGGTGCGCAATCCTCCTCCTCAAGTCGCCTCTCTCCTCACTGGTCACTCCTGAGACTGCACAAAATGGCTGCTGGTCACTGGCCTTTTATAGGCTGGCCTGAGACCTCTGGAAACCACTAGAGGTTTCTGGAATCTTCCTCATGTTAGTCTATGGGTCTGTCCTCCTGGTATGTCCGTTATGGCAGTTGGTGGACACCATTTTAGGTTCATGAGTGTCCCTAGATTTTCCAGGAGTTTAACTAGGCCTCACAGAGTATGAAGGAAAAATGGCGTCATAGTCAAGGAACACCTAGCCCCCTGACAGCACTGAAAAATCCTGGTGGACATAAAAATAAAAATAGAAACACTGGGAGGCTAAGGGGGACAAAAATAAATAATGATGGTTAGAACACCCCCAGATGCAGACAGGTCTAACACGCGTCCCCCCCAGCTGAAAGTGGGGAGAGCTACCCAATCCCTTGGGAGTTCTCATCACTAAGGCGGAAATACCTGGATAGACCGTCTGCGTTGGCATGGTCCAATCCAGGCCGATGTTCCACCCGAAAGTCCATTCCCTGTAGGGAGATGGACCACCTTAACAACTTGGGATTCTCCCCCTTCATTTGCATTAGCCAACGAAGGGGGCGGTGGTCAGTCTGAACCAGGAAGTGCGAGCCAAACAAGTATGGCCGCAGCTTCTTCAGAGCCCAAACCACCGCAAAGGCTTCTCGCTCAATGGTACTCCACCTCTGTTCCCTGGGGAGTAGTCTCCTAGACAGGAAAACCACGGGTTGATCTAAGCCCTCATCATTTAGCTGCGATAACACTGCCCCAATGCCATGTTCTGACGCATCTGTTTGGACAATGAATTCTCTAGCAAAATCAGGGGCCTTGAGTATTGGAGCAGTACACAATGCTTGCTTCAAGGTCATGAAGGCTCGCTGGCAAGCCTCCCTCCAGACTACCCGTCGGGGTTGTTTCTTGGAAGTAAGTTCAGTGAGGGGTGCCACAATAGTGCCATACCCCTTCACAAAGCGACGGTAGTAGTCAAGTCAAGTCAGAAACACTTTATTCGATTGTTTTAAAATCATAAAAGTATGCTACAGAACCATATTCAATCATACAGACAAGTTTTTAAAACAAGTAAAAAGTTAAAAAATTACTATACACATAAAAGTTCATGTAAAAATCATCTTTGCAAAACATATTTACAATGATCACATTCTTATAGTCCATTAACAGTGATCGGGTTATAAATACAGTACAAAACGAGAAAAATATTTACAATTTTAGATACAGAAGATACTAGCCGCCTGGGGTAAAGTGCAAAACGTGCTGTTCATGAGTTAAAATTTTGGTACAACTAAGGGTTACATAACCTAAGGCCATTTAATCAATACAAGCAGTTTAGGATACGTTAATTATTTGATTTTAGTCTTGCTTGCTTTGACCGGATTGACATAGTCAAAAAATTTGCCACCCCGTACATTACTACTGAGGTTTCCATAAGTTGTAAGTACAATAGGGCTGGTTTAACCTGCACGAAACCTTTCAGAATTGGTTTAATATATCTTTCTCTCCCATTTTTATAGAAGGGACAGAAGAACAAGAAATGCAATATGTCCTGATCTGAGAAGTAATCGCATTTGCAGGGAGCATTTTCATGAGGCTTGCACCATTTTTCAAATTCACCTAGCAGAAAATGTGCTTGATTAAAACGAAATTTAGTGAGGACCCACCTGTGAAAAGGTTTACTTACTATCGTTAAATAGGATTGCATAGATAGCGAAGCAATCGTCATATAGTGGGCCCTAACAGTTGGTTTTACAATTTCGATAGCCTCTCGCTCTGAAACCTTTTTCTCAATATAGCTTTTCTTTACCCAGTCAATATCCTCTCTCACAATGCTCTCTGGGTATGTGTATAACTCCGAACGGCCTAAATATTCTGTTGTAATTTTAATGTATTGTAGCCACCCGATCTTAGCCACGTTTTCTCTCCCCATGCAGTCCCTAATAATCATATGGTTTAAAATTAAAGCTGGATTAAGCCAAATCCTAATCCATGACAGTAAAGGGGCCAGAGTCAAAGAGTCCTCAATGTACCCTATCCCCAATTCCATATGTACGGGGAAGGCTGGGGTGGATTTCGGGAGGCCTAGTAGGGATCGCAAAAAAATGTTTTCTTCTCTTTGTATGGGGTCCAGGTTTTTATAACCCCATATCATGGCACCATACCTTGCAATTGACAGTGTTTTAGCTTTATAAATTGCTAATATAGCCTCAGGTGGCTTACCACCCAAACTTTTAGCAAAGCCTAGGATGGCGGCAGCCGATCTTTTTACTGCCGCAGCCTTACTTTTGATTTGTGGAGCCCATGTCCCATTCTCATCGAACACCACACCTAGGTAGGTAAAAACTTTTACTTTAGATAACACTGAACCATTACAGGTAAGGGTTTTCATACCATTTTTGCGACTGCCAACAGCCATAACGTGGGATTTCTCAATATTAACTGCTAGATCCAAGCCTTGCATAAAAGCCCCAAAGGAATTTAAAAGGCGTTGTAAACCATTTGGGGTTCTAGCCAGCAATACCGTATTGTCGGCATAAAGTAAGACCGGCATTAAGGAATCACCCATACGTGGTACATCAATAGAGGCCATTTCCAGGGTCTTCCCCAGAGAATTAATGTAAAGTGAGAAGAGCATTGGTGCTAAAATGCACCCTTGGCGCACCCCCCTTCCTGATTTAAAAAAGGCGGTGCAATTTCCCTCTTGTGACATACGTACCGTTGCTCTCAAATCACTATGCAGTTGTGCCATAAAATTCACCAATGCTTTGTCTAACCCCAGTTCCAGGAGTATTGTCCACAGCTTTGACCTGTTTACTAGGTCAAAAGCTGTGGACAAATCCATAAAAGCCAGATACATCATACCCTTTGACGCTACAGTGTATTTGCCCAGGGTAAGGAGTAAATTAAGGCACTGATCCTCTGTGCTTCTCCCGGCACGAAAGCCATACTGGGCTTCACACAGGATGTTATTGTTTGTCGCCCAGGCTGAAATTCTTTCCAAAATAACTTTACCCAAAATTTTAAAGGAAGAATCTAACAAAGAAATGGGTCTGTAGCATCGAGGGTCTCCCCTTTGACCCTTCTTAAAAATGGGGATTATGACAGACTGCGACCAAGTAGCTGGTGCTTTTGTACCTTCTAGGCTAATGACATTGAAGACATTAGTGAGAACCACAGCCCACATGCCCGAATTTGAATTAAACATATCGGCAGGTACACCGTCAGGGCCAGGAGCCTTCTTTCCTGCCGTGTCCTCTATTGCCTTCTGCACCTCTTTGATGGTGAAACTGGCCAGAATCTCTTCTGTTTGTAGCAGTATTGGATCTAAGTGGTCTGTAGTAATGTTGCTACCATAGATGTTTTGGAAGTGCTCCAGCCAATCTCGTTCCGCAATGTTCACCTCTAACGGTGCATTTTCAGTCCCGCTAAATAAGGGGGTATTAACAATTTTCCAGAATTTGGCACTGTCCTTCAGGATGGCTTTATCATATAGGTTTTCCCATGCATTTTTTTTAATTTCATTTTTACGTCTTTGGATATTAGCCTTATACTCTTGCCTTTTACTGGCCACTTCCTGCTTATCACGTGGGGTCTTGTTTAGGGCTTTATGTAATTCCCTATGGGATTTGGAACATCCTTTATCAAACCATCCCATAACCCTTTTCTCCTTCTTTTTTGTGCTACTTTTGAGGTCGTCCGATACTTGACAACAAATTTTTTCAAAAGACTGGATTATATTCCCCTCATACCTAGTAGGATCCATACAGATATTAATTTCTTTACCCATTTTAAGATTTAGAGAGTAGAGAAAGTCCTCAGGGATGATATCACTCCATTTGACCCGTCTCCCCTGGTCCTTAACAATCAAATCAGTAGTTCCTACTGTGATCAAATCAAAATTGTTTACATTTGAAAATAAAAACAAATTACTATCATCTACTTCTAGTATGACCGGATTATGGTCACTGAAGGTCGTCTGTACAGCGTTATAAAACATAACATTTTGTAACATGCCCGGTGAAATGAAAATGTAATCGATTATTGTATTACTATCCCTAGCACTATAGGTAGGCACCCGTTCCTTTCTGTCACAGAACTCTGGTTCATGTAGATCATTTTCTAAAAGAAGTTCTTCTAGGGCCAACCCCTTTTCTGAGTGCTCAAAATGTGGTAATTGTGGCATGTCAGTGTTAATTGCATCGATAACATGACAGTTCTGTTGGCATAAATGAGTATTAAAATCTCCCATCAGGAAGAAATATACAAAAGTGGTCTGACTCTCCCTATATCTTTTTAAAAACTCCATCAGTGAAATAATATTTGCATTTAATGCTATACATTGTATGCTGTTATAAAAGTTAATGTAAACGCATTTGTGTCTATTAGGCATTGTAACCTCAAGAGCTAAATAGTTTTGGGATGGGGAATCCAATACCTTTACAGTGCCTTTTACATTTACGGATATCAAAAACAGCAGGCCCCCTTTATTTCGGCCTGAACTTGATTTCTGGGCAGTTACAAAATAGGAGGTATATCCATCTAGCCAGAAATCACAGTCCATATCCCACGTCTCTTGCATGGCCACCACATCACATTTTTTTAACTGATCCAACCATCTTATATCGCTCCTCTTGGAGCGTAGACCTGCGATGTTCCAACTCATCAATTTCACTATACGATCTTTTCCCACAATGTTTGGCCAGGTATGTGGCGATAAGGGGGGGGCATCTAATGGTTTAGTTGATGCATTGCCCTTGTCGATAGCAATTGAGGAGGGGGGTTGTAGTAGGTTTGTGATACAGCCTGGAGAGGTTAGTCAATCATTTTCCTCTAAGTTGGGGAGGGCGGCAAACCTATTTGTTAACATGAGATCATTTCTTTGTTCACCTCCCTGTTTATCCCTATTTCTTGGCATCATGCTTGTTTTCTGTGTAGCCCATGTACTCAGGGGCGGAGTATGTCTAGATTGTGCTCGGTACAGATCCCTTCCCGGTTGGGGCTTATGCATTGTGGGAGGAGGGTAAAAGTATCCTAACGGTAATGCTCTGATCCCATCTTCCGTCACTTCCGTGGCATCCCAAAATAACCGTTGGGCCTCATGTGGTCTATTAAAATTTACAATCATGCAGTCCCCTGCAAATTTTTTGGGCGTGTACCCCACCCATTTAACCCTTCTACCTGTTTGGATATACTCTGATATATTATTGGGGCCAGTACAGTTTGCATCACACCACGTCTTAATATTATTTAATTGAGCTATATCCGTCTCACATTCTCCACTTTTCAGTACTGGTACGTTCACTAAGATAGCAACAAAAGGTGTTGCTTCCGGGGGAAGGTGTACAGGTGGTATTACGCGTTGGGTTTTAGGCCCTGGGAAGTTAGAGGTGTCTATTGCAGGGGCTCTAGATGTAGCTACAGCAGTACGGGGATTACTTGGCTGTTGTACCCTGGTTATGCTGGTGGCCGGTTGGGAGTTTGTATTACCCGCGGGTACTTGGGGCGGGGGAGATGGCCTTGGGGGGTTTAACTCTCCTGTTTCTTCCGTCACAGATTTTATTTGTGTGTTTGGGTTGCAGGATAACTGTGGTGCAGTATTTAGGGTGCATGTGCAAGGCCTGCTAGGACCAGAGGACAGAAAAGTATTAATCCTATCACATTTCCCCATTATATCTGCTACACAATCCCTTAGAGTTTCAATTATATCATTTGAGATCTGCACTAGTATCCCCTCAACTTTATCCACAAGTATTCCCTCCACCATTTCTTTCAGAGAGGATTCGATGTCAGTTAACGGATGTCGGGCCTTTTTCCGTAAATATAATCCTTGTTTGTTTGTTCTTTGGATGACACGTTTAGTGCGTTTTGGTGCATGAGGGGTTTGTACATGTGTGCTGCTATCTTCTTGTAGTAGAATATCTTGATTGTCATTGTCTTGGCCCTCATGTAAATTGATGTTTGTTTGGCCTTGCGTTTCAGTGTTAGGCAAATTTCCGATGACTATTACTGGGTCCAGAGGAACAGGGAGACTGGTTACAGTGGGGGACAATTGACTGTCCAGAATTATCTGTTCTAGCCCCAACTCCCGTTCTTTAGCAGCAATCTCTTTAGTCAGTTTTCCCACTTGTGAAGTTAGGTAGTTCATAATACTTTCTGAGGCAATAGCTTTGCGTGGAACTTTAGCTTTGACTGATCCCCCATTAGCAGAAGTCTGTAGTTTTCGCTTACCCTTTTTGGAGAGCGGAACGAATGGAGGTGGCCCGTCCCGTCCCTCTTCGTCCCTAGACGGCCACAGACGGCCCGCCCTCTGCCCGGGCTCCGCCCGGCGTCGCCCGCGCGCGTCCCGCGAGGCGGGAGGGACTTCCGGTCTTTATGCGCCTCTGTGGGTGTCGATGGGCGTGTCACCGCCGAGGATGCTGGGGGCTGTAGTTCCCTGCCGCGTGGTGGTCGAGCGGCGTGCTGCCCAGGAACCAGCCCAGCGTCTCCCCCAGTGATCAGGCAAGTGTTGCTGCCCCAGAAATCTCCAGCGAGGCCCCCGCTCTCCTGCAGGGACCTCCGGTCTTTATGCGCCTCTGTGGGTGTCGATGGGCGTGTCACCGCCGAGGATGCTGGGGGCTGTAGTTCCCTGCCGCGTGGTGGTCGAGCGGCGTGCTGCCCAGGAACCAGCCCAGCGTCTCCCCCAGTGATCAGGCAAGTGTTGCTGCCCCAGAAATCTCCAGCGAGGCCCCCGCTCTCCTGCAGGGACCTCCGGTCTTTATGCGCCTCTGTGGGTGTCGATGGGCGTGTCACCGCCGAGGATGCTGGGGGCTGTAGTTCCCTGCCGCGTGGTGGTCGAGCGGCGTGCTGCCCAGGAACCAGCCCAGCGTCTCCCCCAGTGATCAGGCAAGTGTTGCTGCCCCAGAAATCTCCAGCGACGGTAGTATCCAGTGAGGCCCAGGAAGGCTCGGACCTCAGTTTGAGTCTTGGGGGGCTCCCAGGCTATGATAGCCTCAATCTTTGCCTGGAGGGGCTGCACCGACCCTCTGCCCACCAAGTGGCCTAGGTACACCACCGACCCCTGCCCGATCTGACACTTGCTGGCCTTGATTGTCAAGCCAGCCTGTTGCAGGGCATGAAGAACAGCTTGCAAGTGTTGCAAATGGTCCTCCCAGCTGCTACTGAAGACAGCAATGTCGTCCAGGTAAGCAGCAGAAAAAGCTTCCATACCAGAAAGGACCTTGTTCACCAGCCGCTGAAAAGTGGCAGGGGCGTTCTTGAGCCCAAAGGGCATCACACAGAACTGGTAGTGTCCCTGAGGTGTAGAGAAGGCTGACCTTTCTTTCGCCCCCTCAGTAAGGGAAATCTGCAAGTACCCTGAAGTTAGGTAAAAGGTACTCAAGTATTGGGCAGCTCCCAGCCGGTCGATAAGTTCATCCGCCCTCGGGATGGGATGAGCATCAGTCTTGGTTACTGAATTTAATCCTCGGTAGTCCACACAGAATCTCAATTCAGGTGTGGTGCCTGGTGGGGCAGCTTTTGGTACCAAAACCACCGGACTAGACCAAGGGCCACTAGAAGGTTCAATCACTCCTAGCTCCAGCATCTTAGCGACTTCACCCTTGATGCTGACCTTCACCTTGTCTGACAGCCGGTAGATCTTAGACTTCACAGGTGGGCTGTCTCCTGTGTCCACGTCATGGGTACACAGGTGGGTCCTACCCGGGACAAGGGAGAACAGAGAAGAAAATTGCTCAAGGATCTGGCGGCAATCTCTCTGCTGTTCAGGAGTCAGGGATGGTGAGAGAATCACTCCCTCCACCGACCCATCCTTTTCTTGAGACGAAAGAAGATCAGGGAGAGGTTCGCTTTCCTCTTCCTCTGCTCCATCGGTCACCATCATTAAGACAACCTCGGGCCTCTCATGGTGTGGCTTGAGGCGATTGGCATGCAGCACCCGGTGGGGCTGTCTCGGGGTCTTAAGATCCACCAAGTAAGTGGCTTTACCCTTTTTCTCCAATACCTCAAAGGGGCCTGTCCAACGATCCTGGAGGGCATTTAGCTCTCCAGGTTCCATCACCCACACTTTTTGTCCAGGCTCCAGTTCCACTGGGTGAGCATTGTGGTCATACCACTCCTTCATAACTGCTTGGCTGGCTTCCAAGTTGTCAGAAGCTTGCTTCCACAACTTGGCCATTTGGCTCCGGAAGGCCAGCATGTAGCTCACCACGTCCTGGGGAAGCTTCCTGGGAGTCTTTTCCCATCCATCCTTCACCAGGCTGAGAGGACCCCGTACAGGGTGCCCGTACAAAAGTTCGAAGGGGCTGAAGCCCACTCCCTTCTGTGGCACTTCCCTGTAGGAAAACAAGAGACAGGGTAGGAGGACGTCCCATTTCCTCCGCAGGCTCTCAGGCAGACTTCTTATCATACCTTTCAAGGTTTTATTAAACCTCTCCACAAGACCATTGGTTTGTGGGTGGTAAGGGGTGGTAAACCGATAGGTAACACCGCACTCCTTCCACATAGCCCGCATATAGGCTGAAAGGAAGTTAGTCCCCCTGTCGGACACAACCTCCTTGGGGAAACCCACTCGGGTGAAGATCCCCATCAGGGCCCTTGCCACTGCGGGTGCAGTGATGGTCCTCAGAGGTATTGCCTCTGGGTACCGTGTGGCATGATCCACTAAAACCAGGATGAACCGGTGACCAGCTGAAGTTGGTGGATCCAATGGCCCTACAATGTCGATGCCCACCCTCTCAAAGGGGGTGCTAACGACAGGTAGTGGTTCCAGGGGAGCTTTTAGCTTCACCCCTGTTTTCCCACTGGCTTGGCAAGACACACACGTCCGACAATATGTATCAGACGCCACTCTCATCCGAGGCCAGTAAAAGGGGGGGACAAGCCGGGCAAAGGTCTTGTCCTGTCCTAGGTGTCCTGCCAATGGTATCTCATGAGCCAGTTCCAAAAGAAAGGCTCTAAAGCATTGAGGGACCACCAAGGCCCTGGATGAACCATGCCCAGGTGCCTTGGGCTCACTGTAGAGGAGTCCATCCTCCCAGTAAATCTGGTAGCTCCCTACAATGTTCCCTGCTGCCTGGGCTTTGGCCTGTTGCCGCAGCCCCTCAAGAGTAGAACACTCCTTCTGAGCTTTGCAGAACTCTTCCCGGGAAGGACCTCCTTCCACATGCCATTCAGTAGGGATGGGTAGGTTCTCCAAGGAAGCAACATTCTCCCCTGTGGACTCCAGATCCACCTCCGCAGGTGGCCTGTCTGTCTCACGAGGTGGAGATGACGAGGCAGGGTCCTCCAGCCTCCTGTCCTTCTCTTCTCTGGCAGCCGGCTGGGCCATTGTTCCAGGCTCCAGCGTAAGTGAACTCCCCCTTCGGGTAGTCGCGGACCTTGTGCTGACACAGGCCCAGTCAGGGGGTCCCAACATCTCAGAATGAGTCTGGTACTCCACCCCCCTCCAAGCATTGTGCTCCATATCATTCCCTAACAGGCAGTCAACAGGCACGGCAGGGCTTACGGCAACTCGAAGTGGACCTGCAACCCCTCCCCACTCAAAGGGAACCTCGGCCACAGGATAGTGGCCCAATCTGCCGTCAGCCATCACGGCGGGATGGAGTACATCTGGGATGACCTGCTCTGGAGACACCAGTTGACTCCTTACCATCGTCATACTGGCTCCTGTGTCTCTCAGAGCCTCCCCTCTACGGCCGTTGATGGTGACCCACTGCTCATACTTGATAGTATTAGAGGGCAGTTGGGTCTTTGGCACCATCTCCTTATCACCCAGGGACACTAAAGTGACACCCGCCCGCTCCCCTCCGTTACCCAAAGGCATCTCCTCCCCGAGCACTACACTAGTTATTCCCGGGGCTTTTCCTCCAGTGGGAGGGGGTGGTCTTTTTGGGCATCTCACATCTCCTTTATAGTGTCCCACACCACCACACTCGAAACAATGAACAACCCTTGGCTGCTGGCTTTGGCCAGGATTAGGGTTGCGAGGGGGGTTACTCTTAGGGATGAATCCTCTGCCCCTTCCTTGTGAAGTATTTTGTGGACCTTTTGAGAACTCCCTCTTATTATCTCCGCCCTCTTTCCTCTGGGGGGCGCCCTGTCCAGACTTCTGGGAATCCCCTCCAGTCCCCTTTGATGACACCCGGGTACTAGCCCAGATGTCCGCCTCCTCAGCAAGCTTCCTGGGGCTGGTCAGCTTGCTGTCCACCAGATGCTGTCGCAGCTCGGGAAAACATTTCTCGAGTAGGTGTTCCTTGAGTATGAGGTCATATAAACCTTCATAGTCCCCTACCTCGCTGCCTTTCACCCAACCTTCCAAGGCCTTCCTGGCGTAATCCAAAAAGTCCACCCAATTCTGCGTGTCTAGTTTGTGGCTACCCCTGAACTTCTGCCTATACTTCTCAGGGGTTAACCCAAACTTCCTTATCAGCGCCACCTTCATAGCAGGGTAGTGGGTTTGCTCACGCTGCTCCAGGGCCAACAAGGTATCCCTGCCAGCAGGTGGCATGTATTTATACAACCCACCCCCCCAGTGGGCTTCCAAGATCCCATGGGCCCTCAATGAGACCTCATAGGCGGCTAGCCATTTTGCAATATCATCACTTGGTGCGTAGCTAGCCATGACATCTTTGGGTAAATAGGGTCTGGGTTCTCTGGGGTTCACCTTGGTTTCGCTGCCACCATTATCGGAATTGGTAGACCTTAGGTTAAGAGCTTGTAGGTCCATTTCTTTAATGGTTCGCTCATGAGCTAACCTCTTGTCCTCCCTTTCCATATCCATCCTGGCTAGTTCCAACCTCATCCTCCTCTCCTCCCTCCTATCCTCTAGCTCGGCGTCGGTCAAACCCCTCTCCGAGACGCTGCTGCCCACCCTGGAAGGTGTCCTGGGACCTGTCAGTAGATTCCCCCCTCCAGCTTGGTACAGCATCGCAGTCTCAAGGACAGTGTCCCTGTCACTCCCCTCTGGGTCTAGTTCCTCCCCGGAATGAGCCTCTACCCATGCCCGTATGCTTGTCAGCAGCTCGCCCTTCCTGGCACCTTTCTTAAAGAATACCCCTTGCTGCTGACACCATTCCTTGAGTTGGGTCACGGTATAGTTATCCAGCTCTTCCACATTTACCTCCATTTTCACTAGAGAATAAACTTTTCACACAGGAGAAAACCAAAAAGTGACCTGGGGTCAACCTCCACCCACCACCAGAAGTAAATTTAGAAAAAACAAAATTCAGATTAGGAGGGCCGCAGGGAGAAAACTCCAGGTGTAGTCCCGTGGTAAGCACTGCGTTACTACTAAGTGAGTGTAAGCACAAATCCGTGATCCCACCGCTGAAACACCAATTATGTTAGACCTAGGGTATCCTAGACTACATAGGGTAGCCTGGCACAGTAGGGGGAACAGCTAAACTCCAAGGCGTTGGTTAAGTGCTTACAGGACCCACTCACAGTAACCCAATGATTGACCACTAAAAATAAAAGACGCTACACCAGTTTAGAAAAATACCAGTACCTTTTATAAAAATTCACTTTGTTCTTTTCTTAGGCAAAATCAGTTTACAATTAGTTCAGCATAAATTCATATAAGTTTCACAGCCTTCAATACTTTTCTCACTTTAGCAAGGCTAAATCACAGGTACATTTCATTTGAGGTAAATTACTATCAGTTCCACAGAATGCTTCTTCAATTAATTATTACAGAAGGGAAAATTCACGTTACAGGTTCAATGCGCTACTTTTTATAAACCTGGCATGTACATTACCCCTCTCCTCTCAGCTTCCAGAACAGCTCAACAGGTTTCTACCCCCAGCAGCGTTCCTTACAGATCATGCAGCCAGCTAGATGGCTAAAAGAAGACAAGGCAAATTAATAGTGCTGCCCTATGTCTATTCTATGGCTACACCTTTCTGGTAGAAAAACTGCCTCCAAGTGAATAACTATCTGGAAGGGTTTTAAAGATGGGCCCTGTCCGCTACTGACACCCTGAGGCCCAACTTGCAACTCTCCTATGCCTGGTACATGAACCCAATGCTTCGTTTTCCCTTTTCTCTGCTTCCCCCCCCGTGATTAGCTTGGTGATAGCAGGTACTTATATACTGGGAGGATTAATAGTCAAGTTCCTCGTGTTCTCATTCCTGGCGGTTCATCAGTTGTTCCACTATTTTGCCTAACACTGCTGCTTCAGTGTTCTCTGCCAGCCGGCGCTGCTGCCTCCCGCTTCCCCTCGCTTTTCCCCGCTTACTTTATTTGAAGGCAATCCGGCTTGAGTGGCCCTCGCGCTCGATCGTCTTCTTCCAGCGCTGACGACGGGCCTCTGTGGAAGTCGGCGCTGGGGTGGGGAAACGGGAAGGCTTACTCTAGTCCGGAACGCTCCTCCGGCGGGACCGTGGCGGCGCTTCTGCCTCCTTCCGCGTTTCCTCAGGGCGAAGCTCCGCCTCGGGTGCACCTCCTCTGACGCGCCGGGTCCTTCCTTCCGTCAGGCTCCGCCTTAGGCGCACCTCTTCTGACGCCGCCGGGTCCTTCCTTCCGTCAATACACGGAACAGCTGGGCACTTCCCTCGTGTTTGGGTCAGGCTTGGTGTCGGCGCCTCACACAGGTAGGAGCCTCAGCCGATTTCACCGCCTGTTACCACAGTGAGAGAGAGCCGATCGCTAATGTTGTGAATGGGACTGTCCTTACTCCTCAGCTCTAGATCGACGTCCACCTGATCTGCCCACAGCCTTCAGGGCAGGGGTGCAGGACACCGAGGGTTGCTTTATAGCCGTTGGCAAGGGTCTCCTCACAACACGACCCGGTGAATTAAGATCTGATCACAATGTCTCTGGTCACTGTTAATGGATGACGTGACAGTGGGGTTTGGTCAGCTTGAAAGGGGGCACTTCCCAAGAAAGCAACAGCCGGCCCCACAGGTCGATCGTGTCACTGCTGGTGCGCAATCCTCCTCCTCAAGTCGCCTCTCTCCTCACTGGTCACTCCTGAGACTGCAAAAAATGGCTGCTGGTCACTGGCCTTTTATAGGCTGGCCTGAGACCTCTGGAAACCACTAGAGGTTTCTGGAATCTTCCTCATGTTAGTCTATGGGTCTGTCCTCCTGGGATGTCCGTTATGGCAGTTGGTGGACACCATTTTAGGTTCATGAGTGTCCCTAGATTTTCCAGGAGTTTAACTAGGCCTCACAGAGTATGAAGGAAAAATGGCGTCATAGTCAAGGAACACCTAGCCCCCTGACAGCACTGAAAAATCCTGGTGGACATCAAAATAAAAATAGAAACACTGGGAGGCTAAGGGGGACAAAAATAAATAATGATGGTTAGAACACCCCCAGATGCAGACAGGTCTAACAGAAACCATAAAAAGTGTTTAACCACTCGAGGAAGTCAAAAAATAAAACAATACTTGCAAAGGTCAAATAATGCTTTCAAGGTTCACCCTGTTTGGAAATGATAAATGTACTTGATTTGAAGTAATACAAGTGTTTATTCACTACAGGAAGTCATAAAAACAGCGCAATACTTCCAAAGGACAAGGGTCAGATAATGCTGGCAAAAGTCAACCTGTTTTGGAAATGATATAATTTAGTTGGTCTGAAGCCTTAAAAAGTGTTTATTCAGTTCAGGGAGTCATAAATTCAACACAGTACTTCCAAAGGTCCACAGTTGCCTATCTTTCAGCTATTTTTCACTTTAGTAAGTGGAAGATAACTTTTGGGCATGTTCAAACTGATTTTCATATTTTCTTTGACGGAAACACAAAGTTTGCCGTATGAGTAAAAACTTTGGGAAATTGTCAACTTGGTGGCTTGGTAGCCCTAAAAGTGTTTCTTGACTTCAGGAAGTCATAAAAACAACATAATACTTCCAAAGGCAATGGTCAGATAATTCTTCCAAAGGTCAACATGCTTGGAAATGATAATTTACTCGATGTGAAGCCATAACATTTGTTATTCACTCCAGGAAGTCATCAAAACAACACAAAACTTTCAAAGGTCCCATAATGCTTCCAGAGGTCAAATTGTTTGGGAAAGGTCAATTTACTCGATCTGAAGCCTTAAAAAGTGTTAACTTTTGGGCATGTTCAAAGTGATTTTCGTGTTTTCTGGGGTGGAAAAATAAAGTTTGCAGTATGGGTAAAAACTTTGGGAAATGGTAAATATGTGGCTCCGAAGCCCTCAAAAACGTTTATTGAGGGGGCGTGCCCAAGATGGTGACCGAGTAGTACATGTCTACTCGCGGCTCCATTCTACTGCCTAGGCCCCGCCGTAATAGCAGCTAAAAGCCAACTGGGAGTAACGTTGACTCGACATCTCCCCCTCGGATGATACCTGAGTGCCAATTTGGGGGTGGAAGTGACACGGAGACGCAGTGCGGCTAACGCCCAGGAGTGAGCGCCTCCCCAGAGAAAAGGTGGGGACTGTTGCCACGGCTGCCTGCGGTGTGGACTCAGCGATCCGGGGCCTGCCCCGGGCCATCCCAACTGGCCCAGCTCCAGACGGTGCAGAAGGGCCAATTTGAGTGCAGAAGAGAAGAGGTGGTGCAGTGCGACCAACACCCAGGTGCGAGTGCCTACCTCGAGGGGGGGAGACTGTGATGAAGGCTGGTCGATCCAAGGTCTGCATTGGGCCGGCCTGTCTGGCTGGAACTCTGCCTTCCGTGGACGGTAGTGGAAGATTGCTTTGTTGCCTGGAAATAAAGAAGCATCCTGCGGCTGTGAATTGGCCTTTGAGAAGGCCACAACTGTACGGCCTGCGCAGGGGTGCTCCACGTCCTACTTGGGAGGAGTGCTCCGGTGGCAAAGAGACAAGTGCAGCCAGGTGCCCCGATGACCGGCGGCAGCCCGGATGGACCAACTGACGATGTACACACTATGTGAAAGCCAGATACTGCAGTGGTTGAGCGGTGTCCCCCCCATGCTTCCTGGTGAGGGATACAAGGCGGTGTCCCACGTTGAGAGGCCTGTGCAGACCAGAAGGCCTTGAAACCACTGCATCCTGGGCCAAGGGCAGCAATCCTGAGAGGGAGATCCCTACTGCTTTGGCCCTGTGGGTACAGCAACACTATCTTGCCCAGAAGAGGCTCATCGAGACTCTGGTGCGAGGACCAGTTCAGTGAGCAACCTCCCTCCCCACAAGACGGCAGCTGGAGGAGAAGGTTAGTGAATTAGGAGAGGGGGGACGCCGGTTCCAGAGCGAGAACTGTCCCTGGGGCAGTGGTGCCAGCGCCTGTGGGACCCATAGGACTTACTCTGCTTCCTTGGGCTCAGTCCCAGGCGAGTCTGGAGGAGACATTTTGCCCCTTCCAGAGTGAGGGTTTTGAATTTATACTGAGAAACATTTGCTAACACCCAGGGACCAGCCTTTGAGCAGCGACACAACAGCTTCGGAAGGGAGACTGAGACACTGCCTGTCCTAGGGCCAGAGCCAGGGGGTCAGAGCTTGCAGTGTTGATTACGACTGGGGCAGATGGTAGGTCTCCGCGGCCCTAGCCTTTTGGGTCTACCTTAACAATGGCATCGAATAAAACTAAGAAAGAGCGCTTGGTCAAGGACCTCCTCAAGACTAGTGCTTGGGGTTCCGGGGGGCCCCCGTCCCCGATGGGCAATCGCACAGATGCAGAGTAGGGAGACGCAGAAGGCCCAGTCACACGCACATTCTTGGAGACCCTATTCACCCCACTGAAGGATGACCTCCAAACCATGAAAAAGGAGATAACCCAGGGGGGAACGTCATTTACGACGCAACTTTTAGCACGCAGTGCTATTACAACGCGGTTTTTAAATCGCATTCTATTACAACGCATGACTCTGGGGGGCGCTCAAGGATAGGGAATACTTTTAATTTACTATCCAACACCTTCCCTAGTGTCAACGGGGACTGGTGTTGGAATAGTAAATTAAAATATTCACTATCCAACACCCCTTTCTGTTATGCGTTGTAAAAGAATGCGTTATAAAAACCGCGTTGTTACAGCATGCGTGCTAAAAGCATGCATTGTAACAACATACATCCAATCCAGGACTGCGTGAACTGCAGAGGGTCCTGGACTCAATGGGCGACAGGGTTGACACGCTGGAGATGCAGGCTACAACGCGGGACGAGGAGATAGACCAGCTCCAACAGGAGTTCATCCACCTGTAAGATAGCAAATGGACCTCCAGGCACATACGGAGGACCTTGAAAACCGTTCCCAGCAGAACAACATTCGAATCCGGCCGGTCCTGCCGGGGGCTTAGGGGCAAGATATCGAATCTTATGTAGAGGAACTCTTCCGCTTCATCCTGGGTTTCCTGCCGTAACAGCAGATCAAGCTAGACAGGACCCTTCAAGTGGGCCAGAAAAAAGCGGCGAAGGCCCCTCCACCAGATATCCTTACATGCGTCCATTATTTTCAGCTTAAAGAGAGGATCCTCAGAGAAGCCAGAGACAAGCACCCCGTTGAATTTTCATTCCAACAGGCCCCTGCTGTACCTGGACTTAGCAGCATCTACTCTGCAGAAGAGATGGGAGTTCGGACTGATTACTGCTCACCTACGCTCGAAAGAAAGTTCATATTCCTGGGGACATCCATTCAGACTAATATATAAATGGGACGGTAAGCTATTCCAGGTTCACTCCCTGCAAGAGGCCAAAAGGCTCTTGATCCTGTCTGATGAAGAACCGACCACCTAACCACAAGACGAAACCAGGGGACAACCCCTGGCACAGAGAACAATTGGAGGAGAGTTGGACAATATCCACTACGCTATCGACCAGACCCTGAAACTATGGATAAAGAGAGGCAAGCGGTCATGGCCTCACTCGAGGTGGACTCAGGTGGCATGGATGTGGTACTGAAAATTCTGGACCCGTGTTATAAACATCGTCGTATCATGACGATTTTGGTATCGGCAGACCGAGAATGATTAGAATACTATGCACAAGCATTTTCGTCATATTTGGGTGACAAAATCACCCTGAAATCAGAGTTTCCGTCCTGAACCCTCGGGTTCCATTTTGGGAACGGCAGCCATTTTGTGATTGCCCTCACATAGGCCAATGACTAAGGCCATTTACGAGTCTGAAGGACACATACACCTTTGCCGACTCCCCTGTGACCTGGGCAAGCTGACTCCACTGCCCGAAGCCAAACCTGTTCGGCCAGTTCCTTTTACAGTGGCCGAATGAGATTAGTATCAAGGCACAACATATCATAAACCTTTCATCGCACACAAACCATGCCTAATCTTACACACACCTGTCCCTGTTTCTTTCTTTATGACTTGCTTTACGAGGAGGAGGTGCCCATTTTTATTAGGGGTCCGTCGATATCTGATGAAAATACTGGGCCTTGCCGGGTAATTGATTGTGGGCTGGACAAACTGAAATATAGGCTTGTCGTCATGACTCTGCTTTTTCTTTGTAGTGAAAATATATGAATGGTCAACTGTAAAATAAGGAATTTTTGCCGAAAGCATAATATTTTGTATAAAAGGAGAAGGCTGGCTTTGTAAGATTGAGCAGTCTCCTGAGAATATACACCGTGTTGTACTTCTAGGATACCTGTTACTGGCTGCAGCCAATAAATTTGATCTTTGAAGTCACCAAGAAGATTCTGTGTTTCTGTAGTCTGAGACAGGAGAACTGGAAGTCTTTGGGTGTGTCCCCTGGTACCGCTGGGTTCTTAAAAACCCGGTACTTCATGGATTGAGTCCTGTTTTTTCATGTTGATGGTGAGGGGGTGGCGGATATAGATGCATACTCTTGATGCTCCCTGGAGGCCACTTTCTGCGGTTTGGGTGAGAGGAGGGTGCGAGGTGGATCCTGGTGACATCTCACGCCTTTCCATGGCACTGATCGCCCAGGACTAATATGATGTTTGTAAATTCCAGTTTATCTTAAATGTTTTGTTCTGCGGTTCATCCGGGTTCCCTCCTCCCTCCAGTCCGTAGCAGTTCAACAGGGGTTAGGCTAAGGAAGCATAAAACCTGCACATTTACGAACAAGGCCGGTCCTTGTGGTTATTATGGCCTTACCAACACATATAACGCTCTATCAAACTGATCGCTATGGCAGCGGCCCTTAAGATAATAACGACAAACTGAAATATGGGCTTGTCGTCATGACTCTGCTTTTTCTTTGTAGTGAAAATATGTGAATGGTCAACTGTAAAATAAGGAATGTTTGCCAAAAGCATAATATTTTGTATAAAAGGAGAAGGCTGGCTTTGTAAGATTGAGCAGTCTCCTGAGAATATACACCGTGTTGTACTTCTAGGATACCTGTTACTGGCTGCAGCCAATAAATTTGATCTTTGAAGTCACCAAGAAGACTCTGTGTTTCTGTAGTCTGAGACAGGAGAACTCGAAGTCTTTGGGTGTGTCCCCTGGCACCGCTGGGTTCTTAAAAACCCGGTACTTCAGTTGGCGCCCAACGTTGGGCGATTTCAGCGGTACCGGTCCAAGCCAGAGGTTCGTGAGGAGCTTCGTGTGAAAATTCTGGAGGAAGGCCAACCACTTCATCAACCCCTGTATGTCGACGTGGTCCGAAAGTCTTTGCTGCGAGGTTCCCCGCTTCCCGACGGCTACGAAGGACTGCTGCCCTGACCATCACCCTGTTTTGGACCCTTGATGATTGGTAGAGCGAAACGATAGACGAGTCTTCTGGTGACGTCATCGATACCTCAGTTAAGTATGAGTGGAGTGTCTCCCAGTCCTTAGTTTGGTTCTTAGTTTTGGGTATCCCCTTGGTATCGCTTTGATTTGGAACTTGCAAGTGCCAAAGCCGAGGGACTCGTTTATTCACAAGACTATCGTATTCGATAATCCTTTGAAGTTTGAAGCTAGACTAGTGGGCGAAGATGCCTGGTCTTAGCAGACTTGGAAATTTGTTTTGTCTTGGTTGTAATAGGGATTCCCGATTGGAGGACTCGTGTCCGGTTCCTCCGATTGGAACTCCGACCTATGAACTTTATGTGAAACATGGCGTAGGCCCCATCACATATAATGAAGTATGGATCCGATACACCAGAAAGGATGGTGTTCTAAAATGGCCCCAATATGGTAGTTTTGACACAGAGATTTTAGATAATCTAGAGGTTAGACTTTTTAAGAAGAAAGCCCGGCCGGCGATGTTTGACTCTTTCCGCCTATGGCGTAAGGAAGCCAAACAGAAGAAAATTAAATTAGCAAAGAGAAATAAGAGAGAAAGGGGTATTTCGATAATGCAAGCTGCTACTCAGTTTAAAGATAACGAAGAAGAACAGGCAAGTGAGCAGTTGCACAGGCAACTTAAAATGGCGATTGATAAATGTTACCCAGTTTTGCCGCCTCTTCAGCAAAATGCAGCAAAAGAACTTGAAAAAGATCCTTTAATGTCACACTTATTGAGTTCGCCACCCCCTTATGCGCAGAGTGCTACAGCACCTCCGCAACCTTTAGTGGCACAACCTCTGGTTGCTTTGCCCCTTGCTATCCAACAGCCGCCAGCTCCTCTTCCGCTGGTTCCTACTCCTCTGGTGCAGCCTTCTCAAGGGCCACTGACTTTGCTACCTGCTCCGCCTTTAACTCCTGCAACTTTTCCACCTGTTCTTGCTACCTCCCCTACTACTGCTCCTACGTTGACCTTTTCTCAATCTGCCTTATCTCCCGTCTTGTCAACTTCTCCTTCTGTTCGACAGAGAATGACTGATACTGTTACTAGTCTTCTGTCCCCCTTCTTTGGGTCATTAACTACGACTCCTGTTTCAGAACGTAAACAGTTGCGTAGCCAACTGCCCGATTCGCGAGAGAAAGAAATTTTGGACCACCTAGCGCGTAAATGGGTCACTCGTCCTTTAAGATATGATGTGGAATCTGTTACGGATGTCTTCCATCAATGGGATCATCACAATGAAGTATAGACCACAATAGGCTGCTATACGTGAAAAACTCCTTGCCCAGCCGGACAAGGATTTTATTTCTGAAACAATGTCAAATATGATTACAATATACTTTTACACAAATAGAATGGCACAAGCCTGTGCTGTACTAAGGGAAAAGGAAAAAATAGAACAGGGTGAGTGGGGTGTTTTCAGGCAAGAAAAAAGAGCAAGACAGGGCACTGTAAGTAAATTAAAGAATAGTGACAGTGTCGCCTGGAATGGAACATACACAATTACAATTACAATCTGCTGTATGTATGCCCACTCATTGGTGTCGACGGACGTTTCGATCCCTATTGCTCAATTACATTACTGGGATCATCATCAGGACTTAAAGTTAGATTTGCCTGAATGTAACATTAGTGCAATTGGCGCTAGTTTAACTTCCTACTTTAGATAATCCCTGAAAAACTCATAGATAATTGCACAGGGTTGAGCTCAACCACCAATTCACTGAGCTCTTATCCACGCATTAAGCACGGTCCAATTCACTCACTCGTTCTCGCACAATCCTTAGAGCCAATTGCACTAATGTCACTGCAATCGCACCATTGTCACTGCGATTCCGAGGTTTAATGTTTATATAAAAATTGTAAATCGATTTTAAAACGAGCACGCTCACTCCGCACAATGCACACACTGCGATTCCGGTTTCTGTTACAAAGATGTGCGACATGTGATGACCGCCCTCCGACATTCTTTAATCCTAAAAAGTCGTTTACTTTCTTTGTTTTTCCCAACAGGCTTTGTTACATTCAGGCAAATCTAACTTTAAGTCCTGATGATGATCCCAGTAAATGTAATTGAGCAATAGGGATCGAAACGTCCGTCGACACCAATGAGTGGGCATACATACAGCAGATTGTAATTGTAATTGTGTATGTTCCATTCCAGGCGACACTGTCACTATTCTTTAATTTACTTACAGTGCCCTGTCTTGCTCTTTTTTCTTGCCTGAAAACACCCCTCTCACTCTGTTCTATTTTTTCCTTTTCCTTTAGTACAGCACAAGCTTGTGCCATTCTATTTGTGTAAAAGTATATTGTAATCATATTTGACATTGTTTCAGAAATAAAATCCTTGTCCGGCTGGGCAAGGAGTTTTTCACGTATAGCAGACTATTGTGGTCTATACTTCATTGTGATGATTCCAAATAAGCTAGGAACCTCTGTTTCCATAACGTAGTTATACCCATGGTTCTTAGTTACCCTCTGGGTTCCCCTTGTTTTCCTAAAATTCCATCAATGGGAAGCACCGAAACAGAGATATGTTTTCGATAAAGTGTGTACTTTCCTTCGTGAGGAATGGGAAGATGATGATGTGGGACAAGCTCCTTCTGAGTTGGTCAATATACAGTCTGAGTTTGCGAAGGGAACTATTGTGGGTTCCGATGTTGAGAAAGCAGTTGCGACGTTGTTGTCGTTTAGGAATGAGTCTCCTTCTCAGCCGTTGTTTGAACCTGACGCTTCTGCTAGGAGAAAAGCACGGCAATATGCCATGAGAGAAGTTCCTCCGGTATGGAAGGAAGCAGTTCAGGCTGATGCTGTTCGTGGTATTTTAGCTGCACCGGCGCACTTTCAGCGTGTTTGGGTACATGCTCCTTGAAAGCGGGCTGAAGTATTGGCCCTTAAGCAGACCTTACCTGACCCTCGTAAAAACACTGCAGGGTACTATAAGGAATTATCACAGACTGCAGGCTCATGCATTATGAATTTGGCCGATATAGACATGTTGTTCGGGAATGTTGTTCCACAGCCTTTATGGGGAAAGATTCGTCATGCGGATCATGATCAAGAATTAGGTGATACATGGGCTAATATTGCTGCTGCAGATGACAGACAAGTTGGTGGTGCTAAACCCGAGCCTTTAGTTGCTGAACTCCCTGGTAGAATCATTACTTATATGAAGACTTTAATGCCTGAATTGCGTGTAAATTGGGACATGTTGTCTGCATGTAAGCAGAAGAAAGACGAAACGGTGTCTGACTTTTTCACGAGGTTCGAAGAGACCTTCGTAGACCACAGTGGTCAAGATATGAGTACAGAAGGTGGTCAACGGTTGTTCGTTGACAAGTTTGTGCACAATTTGCTTCCCTAGTTGGGTAAGAAATTGAAAGATTCAGAAAGTTCTTGGGCCGTTTCCTCTTCAGCACAGATATTGGCTACCTCACAGTACTACGAAAATAGGGATAAAGATGAGAAGGATAGAGTAGACAAGAAAACTAAAGAATTAAAGACGAAGGTTCTTTTGCAACAAGCGCATCCACCGCGTGGTGGTCAGAGTAACAATCAGCAACCTCAGCAGTTTCAGAGAAGCTCGCAAAGGTTTGAGTCTTCTCAACAACGTTTCCCTGTGGGCCCTAACCAGTGTGCATATTGCAAAGAAGAGGGTCATTTTAAAAATAACTGTCCTGCTCTGTTACAGCGTATGAATGGTGTTTCTGGTGCAAGAGGTCGAGGTGTTCAACAAGCTCCTAGAGGTAGAGGACGTGGAAATTTCCCCCAGAACGCGCGCCCCTTTCCTCCACAAAACTCAATGAATCGCTTTGATCAGCAAAATAATGCGTCTGGTAGGACAACTCAGTACTATGCTGACGACTACTATGCAGAAGATGAGAATATGGAAGGTAATGATTGCTAGGACAGCCATAAACGAAGAGAGGGAGTTGTTGCAGTTCCAGTAGATCAGAGTGGACCTTATGTTGAGGTGATTACATCAGGTGTGTCAGAGCCTTTTCTGTTGGATACTGGTGCTATAAAGAGTTCTATTATGCACTCAAAACTCCCTGGTGCACCTTTGTCTGGCGAAATGAATGTTTCAGTAGGTTTTTCTGGCGCCCCGATTAGGAACCCGATTTCTAGTCCTATGTACTTTCTGTTGGACCTTGTGAATTGGAAGCACCCCTTATTCTGACGACAGGTTGTGGTGAAAACTTGCTAGGATTGGATCTGTTGAAAAGATTGTATGCAACATTGTATTGTTCTCCTTCGGGAGTACAACTAACATTGGGTAAGAAAGTGGTCTCTCCGATGTATTTGTCAAAGGACAAACTTCCGACAGAATTGTCTTCTCTCCCTGATATTCTTTGGGCTACTGGTCCTAATGATGTGGGTCTTTTGGAGATCCCGCCATATGTTGTGACATTGAAAGCCAATGTCAGAATGTCGCGCATTCCCCAATACAAGATCTCTAGCGAAGGTGAAAAGGCGTTGTTAGCGATCATTTATGATCTGATTGAAAAAGATGTAATTAAAGAGACAAGAGGCAACGTTTGTAATAGTCCTGTTCTGCCTGTTTTGAAGCGTACTGACCCTTCCCAGCCACCTGTTTACAGGTTTGTGATTGATCTTAAAGAGGTCAATAAAATAGTTGTGCCACAGTTTCCAGTTGTCCCTGATATCACTGCCCTATTGACTATGATTCCAGCTTCAGCCACTTGGTTCTCGGTGATTGACTTGAAGAATGCTTTCTTCAGCATCCCAATTGCAGAGGAGAGCAGGGATATTTTTGGCTTCAGTTTAGGAGGCCGAAGCTTCCGCTTCAAACGCGCTCCTCAAGGCTACTGTGAAAGTCCATCAATATATAGTCAGGCTTTAAAAACACAGCTTGATACGATTGTTTTACCTGATGGCGCTACCACGTCGATGATTTATTAATCGCTGCAGATACTGAGGAAATTTGTAAAGAAGCCACCTTGTCGTTGTTGGTCATTTGTCTGATTTACATCACAAAGTGTCTCTTTCAAAGCTGCAATACTGTCGACAAGAAGTGACCTACTTAGGTCATCTCTTATCGAAGGAGGGAAGGAAACTGACCCCCGAAAGTATTCAGGCAATTGCAAAATTGAGTGTGCCAAGGACACAGAGAGAAGTACGTGCTTTCTTGGGCATTACATCCTATTGCAGACAATGGATACCAAATTTTTCTTTGTTGGCCAAACCTTTGGTGGTATTAACGTGTAAAGATACACCGAATCCCATTCTGTGGTCTGAAGAATGTCAGAAAAGTTTTTCGTCGACTTTGGATCCGGTAGCTAAGGCGTTGCCAAGTTGCTTAAGAGCCACAGCGGCAGCAGCTGCTTCTATTCGACAGTCTGCTGGTTTAGTGATGAATAACATGTTGATTGTGATGGTTCCACATGCAGTGGATACTTTGTTAAACAGAACCAAGACACAGCACTTAACTAGTGCTCGGTTGTCAGGTTACGAGTTGACACTGTTAGCGAGTCATGTGCACATAAAGAGGTGCAATACGTTGAATCCAGCCACGTTGTTGCCGATTTCAGTAGAGACAGATGATGTTGAACAGCATGATTGTTTTCTCAGGACAGAGGAAGAAACGAAAGGGAGAGTAGATCTTAGGGACACTCCTCTTACTGAATGTGATGGTACTTTATGGGTGGATGGTTCATGCTTCAAGCTTCCGAATGATGACACGACTGCGGCATATGCTGTTACGACTTTGCATACGATTGTTGAAACTGCACGTATTCCACATATTTCAGCTCAAGCAGCAGAGTTGATTGCACTTACAAGAGCATGTGTGTTGGCGAAAGGAAAACGAGTGAATGTGTACACTGACAGTCAATATGCTTTTGGTGTGGCTCATAGTTTTGGACGTTTGTGGCGTGAACGTGGGTTACTGACTTCGCATGGAGCCAAGATACAACATGGTCAGTTGGTGAATGAGCTTCTCGAGTCACTGACCTTGCCGTTACAAGTTGCGATTGTGAAATGCAGTGCCCATAAAAAGGTTACTGATGATGTTGGTCGTGGCAATGCATTCGTTGACGGAGTCGCAAAAGAAACAGCAAGGAATGTGATGAGCCGAATGTATGTTGCAGGCCCTGCAAGATGGGTTGGTGACGTTGGAATGTGTGAAGATACGATAGAGAGTGTGAGATCTATTCAAGCTGAAGCTACAGAGAAGGAGTTGAGCATGTGGAGAGAGAGTACGGGTAAATTGGATGCAAATGGTTGTTGGGTTGAATTGTCAGAGCATCAGCGATGGTTGTTACCCGATGCGTATGTGCTTGCGGTGGTTACAATGGCGCATGGGATGGCTCACATCAGCGTGACAGGGATCTGCAAGTTGTTGGCTCCAGTATGGCAAAACGCCGGAATTCCTAAGTGTGCAGAGAATGTGGTCAAGAATTGCATGGTGTGTCTGAAATACAATCCTGGTAGGGGAACCCCAACTCCAGCTGGTCATTTTGCTCCTCCTACGTATTCGTTTGAAGTTTTGCATCTAGATTTCATCCACATGGAAAGGTGCAACAATTTGAAATACGTACTCGTTGTTGTTTGTGCCTTTTCAAGATGGGTAGAAGCATATCCCTTAAAAGACAACACTGCCTAATCCACAGCTAAAGCCCTTGTCAAAGAATTCTTCCCTAGGTTTGGAATGCCGAGAATGGTCTGGAGTGATAATGGGAGTGAATTTGTGGGTCGAGTGATGAAGAAAGTATGTGAAGGGCTAGGCATCCAACAAAAATTCCACACTGCAAATCACCCCCAATCAGCTGGACTAGTAGAGTGCTATAATGGCACAATAAAACTTAAATTGGCCAAGATTCAAGCGAGCTCTGGTCTTAAATGGCCTGACGCTCTGCCTTTAGCACTCCTATCAACAAGAATGACTGTGCATTCACAAGTGTGACTTAGTCCCTATGAAATTGTGTTCGGCCACCCGGCCAACATATGGGGAGTGCCAGGGCCGACAAAGTTCAGTGAAATCGAACACCCTGTTTTGCTTGACTATTTGTATGAATTGACGTCTAAATTGCGTGTTTTACACCAACAGGTACATGACACTCTGCCTCAGGTCTCTGAAGCTCCAGGACATCCGATCGATCCTGGATCCTGGGTGCTGGTTAAGAATTTTCAGCGAACAAAGAATGACCAGCCCCGTTGGACCGGCCCCCATCTAGTCCTTCTCTCAACGAGATCAGCTGTTCGAGTGGAAGGAAAGAAAAACTGGATCCACGGCGTACACTGCAAGAGGATCCCTTTACCTCTGCCATACGACCGGTGGGTCCAGGAGGGGATCGCTGACTCTGAGACTGAGACTGTGCCTCGTTTTCTGCCTTTTAGCGATGCACGCGTAAAAGGAACACTTTCTGAACGAAAAAGTGACAATCTTTTGCAAGAAGCTGTGCCACCGTCAATTCGATTGAACACTACAGAGCTTGAACTCTTGTTCCAAAACCAGACAGTACCTGGAAAAAGCCGTTATAATTTGAGGCCGAGAACTATGGACAAATAAAAATGTTCTTTTTCTTTGCTATTTTTGAAAGTGCAGCTCTCCCATCTGAGAAACTTTCTTATTTTTGTTTTTCGAACCGCCCTCCGGGTTCAGCTGTAGGGTCGCGGTTGCCCAAGTCTTTGGGGTGCAGCTGAAGACGTTAGGTCGACAGTTCTGGTTGGTCTGAGGGAGTTACCCTGGACTGACAGAAGCATTCCTTAGCATAGAACACCCTACCATTGTGAGCAGCATTTAGAGAGGATGGAGTTTTTCAAGATGGAGAGACCTGCCAAACAGATGGACTTTAAAGCCAGAATGTGTATAATGATGACAAAGAAACGATTTTTGATATTATGTATTTTCATGTTGCTTAGTGTAATAACGTTTTTAATAGGATATGTTTGATTCTCTTTTCAAGTGACATTTGCACCCACAGCACAGCCCATTCCTCCTTCTACTGTTTCCTCACATTCTTTCCACCCTCAGCCTGAACACGAGTCCGCTAGAAGATTAGAATTTGTCAATAATTCATTCATTCAGCTTTTGCACCAACACCAATTAGCAATGAACACGACTAACTGCTGGGTGTGTGGTCTTATGCCCCATACGACAGATAAGGGTATTCCATACTTGGTCTTACCATTTAGCTACAATGGTTCTTTATGGGCGTTTCAGACGATGTTCATATATGCCATCGAACCATATCCCCCACGTTCCACGAGAGGTAACTCAAACAACAAGGCATTGGTAGTGGGAATCACAAACATGAGCAGAGACATTGACTCGTATAGAAAGATTCCCAGAGATGAGTTACAAGCTTACGCTAGATGGAACGTAACAGGATATGGAGTTACTCTGAGTGAGAAACAGCAAGCTAAGAGATCTTCCCCGATTTGGATTGTACCCCATCAGGGTCACCTATGTCTGCAAGGTAATGGCAAGAACCCCAGAGCTCAGTTAGGGAAGAGTACCTGCACTGAAACGTATGTTTTTGCATCCAAGACTTCCCCTTCGTTCCTAGCAGCTAAGGGTACCTATTTCATCTGCCATGATAGAGCCTATACATGGTTGCCCCTGACTTCTCGGGCACATGCTTTGTTTCGTTCCAGTTGCCTCCCAACTACACGGCCGCGGCAGATTACCATAAGACAAGGATAGTTAGAGGTGTCATCAGTAAAGAAGACACTGCAGGACAAGAATTTGGAGACTTCATGAAGGGTTTTCTGCCGTTTTGGGGGCCTATGGTTAACAGTAGGAATATAAAGCAATTGACAAGGGTGGTTGAATCCACTGTAGTTGAAACCGCCGGTGCCCTTAGTAATTTAACTGCTGAGCTCCAGTCGGATCGCCTTATGACTCTTCAGAACAGGGTCGCATTAGACGTCATACTTGCAGACCGAGGTGGGGTATGTAAAGTGATCCAATCAAGTTGCTGTGTTTTCATTCCAGACAACGCTCCGACAGTGTACCAGGCCATTTCCAAACTGCACAAGATTTCCGATCCTATTCATGTGAATAAAGGAGATTGGTCATTGATGAGGTGGTTCTGGGAACTGATACCCACCTGGGGATGGAAGATTCTAATAGTCATTGGGATGAGCTTAGCCATTCTTTTCCTTTTTTGTCTGTGCGTACAGTGTGCTCCTGCAATATGTGGCCTCTGTGCTACATCATGTGTAAGGAAACCTGTATCAAGAGACGAGCTAAGTAATAGGATGATGCTACAGCAACATCTCAATGATTTTATGAATATAGACCTGGACTCAGATTAGCGTGAGTATAGGTTATTGCCTATGTAAGGGCAAAAGGAGGGTCTGTGGTACTGAAAATTCTGGACCCGTGTTATAAACTTCGTCGTATCATGACGATTTTGGTATCGGCAGACCGAGAATGATTAGAATACTATGCACAAGCATTTTCGTCATATTTGGGTGACAAAATCACCCTGAAATCAGAGTTTCCGTCCTGAACCCTCGGGTTCCATTTTGTGAACGGCAGCCATTTTGTGATTGCCCTCACATAGGCCAATGACTAAGGCCATTTACGAGTCTGAAGGACACATACACCTTTGCTGACTCCCCTGTGACCTGGGCAAGCTGACTCCACTGCCCGAAGACAAACCTGTTCGGCCAGTTCCTTTAACAGTGGCCGAATGAGATTAGTATCAAGGCACAACATGTCATAAACCTTTCATCGCACACAAACCATGCCTAATCTTACACACACCTGTCCCTGTTTCTTTCTTTATGACTTGCTTTACGAGGAGGAGGGGCCCGTTTTTATTAGGGGTCCGTCGATATCTGATGAAAATACTGGGCCTTGCCGGGTAATTGATTGTGGGCTGGACAAACTGAAATATAGGCTTGTCGTCATGACTCTGCTTTTTCTTTGTAGTGAAAATATGTGAATGGTCAACTGTAAAATAAGGAATGTTTGCCTAAAGCATAATATTTTGTATAAAAGGAGAAGGCTGGCTTTGTAAGATTGAGCAGTCTCCTGAGAATATACACCGTGTTGTACTTCTAGGATACCTGTTACTGGCTGCAGCCAATAAATTTGATCTTTGAAGTCACCAAGAAGACTCTGTGTTTCTGTAGTCTGAGACAGGAGAACTGGAAGTCTTTGGGTGTGTCCCCTGGCACCGCTGGGTTCTTAAAAACCCGGTACTTCATGGATTGAGTCCTGTTTTTTCATGTTGATGGTGAGGGGGTGGCGGATATAGATGCATACTCTTGATGTTCCCTGGAGGCCACTTTCTGCGGTTTGGGTGAGAGGGGGGTGCGAGGTGGATCCTGGTGACATCTCACGCCTTTCCATGACACTGATCGCCCAGGACTAATATGATGTTTGTAATTTCCAGTTTATCTTAAATGTTTTGTTCTGCGGTTCATCGGGTTCCCTCCTCCCTCCAGTCCGAAGCAGTTCAACAGGGGTTAGGCTAAGGAAGCATAAAACCTGCACATTTACGAACAAGGCCGGTCCTTGTGGTTATTATGGCCTTACCAACACATATAACGCTCTATCAAACTGATCGCTATGGCAGCGGCCCTTAAGATAATAACGCTTAATGAGAAGGGCTCAATAGCCCGGTTAAGAGACGGGCCATACTGTCATTTTTGGAAAACTCAGATGCACATATATGCCTCCTCCAAGAGACACACCTGCTGCCCAAGGATACCCACAGGCTGTCTGACAGAATATTCCCTCATCCACTTTTTTCATCCGAACCCTCTAAAACTGCAGGAGTTGCCATTTTAGTCACTGCTAAGTTCCAGGGCAAAGTAGGCCCCAAGTGCACCTAAATGAAAGGAAGGCTGCTAGCACACACATTCACACTGGGTCAGCATACGCTCACTATTGCCACGGTCTACGCTCCGAACACTGGGCAGAAAGGGTTTTTCCAAGAGGCGGTAAAAGGGATATCCGAATCACCTGACAAATAACTGATTATAGGGGGGATCTCAATCTTCTCCTGCACAGTTCGGCGAACAACTCACAGAACTGATAACCCAGCCAGCACTTCGATACCAAAGATTTCTCATTTTAGGTGACCTAAACCTTCACTTCGATAATACGGAATGTGGGGAGGCTCAGGCTGTGGCAGAAGCATTGAAATCCCTAGAGCTTAACCTTCAATCTAGATCCCCCTCGCACCAATTAGGGCATCTTTTGGACCCCATCTTTGTTAATTGGGAGGGTGTCAACGTCTCCTCCCCGATCAGAACAATTTGGTCTGATCACTTTATCATTCCGTTCGAAATAGAAGGTATTCCTTCAGATATCAGAACTAACAATCCCTTACCCCAGAAACGCAGAGACTGGAAAAAATTCAAGCAGGAAACATTCAAACTTGCCCTACTTGAGACACCCCCGCTCCCTAGCAGTAGCAATACTTTGCAGGAGGCGTGGAATAATTATGAAAGTTGGGTGTCCAATGCATTAGATACGGTAGCACCCTGGACACTCAAACCTCCCGCAAGACAGACCAAAACTGCCCCCTGGTTCTCTGAAGAACTCAAAGGAGCCAAAGCGAAATGCTAAAATTTGGAAAGATTATGGAGGAAAAGTTACAATCTAGAAAGTAAGTCACACTATAGAAAATAACTAAAAAAATATCATAAGCTTGTAAGAGCAGCGAAAGGTGCCCACTTTAAGGGTAGAATAGAATCTGCCGATAACCCCACTAGAGAATTCTTTGCCATTTATAAAGAGTTAACGGTCCCGACCAGACTCGAAGCGCAAGACACTTACTCCAGCGAGCTATGCGACTCCATAGCTGATCATTTTGTCAGCAAAGTCGACAAAATATATGCCACTTTCACAGACAATGCTGATTCCTCGAGCAAATATGTGGCAGTCAGAGATAACTCCACTGTTAAACCCCGTCTGACATGTTTTAAAGTACCTGAGAGACAGGAACTGCTGAACATTGCTAATAGCATACAGTCTGGCTCCCCTTGTGACGTGTGTCCCCCCAATCGCTGTAAGGGAGTCTTGAAGAGTATGATCGATCAGATTACTCATATCGTTACTCTCTCTTTCCAAGAATGCCATGTGCTTGATGCATGGAAAACAGCCCAGGTTATCCCTTTGAAAAAAAAACCTAATGTCCACATCTCCCAACTTCAAAATCTTCGTCCTATCTCCCTTCTTCCCTTTTGTACAAAAATAGTGGGAAAAGTGGTAAACGGGCAACTCATGAAATATCTGGAGGAGGAATCCTTCCTCCACCCCACTCAATCGGGGTTCAGAGCCGGCTACTCGACATAGTCAGCCGTCCTCTATTCCACTGAGTGCCTCAGACAGATGGCGGACGAAGGACAGACAGCAGCGTTGATTTTATTAGACCTCAGTGCAGCATTTGACACCGTGCTGCACACAACGCTGCTGTCTCGCCTCTCCGATATGGGAGTGGAGGGATCCGCCCATGCCTGGATAAAATCTTTCCTGGTTAATAGAAGTTTCCAGATGCACTGTCCCCCTTTCAAATCCTCCCCCGGAAGCTGAGCCATAGGGTTCAACAGGGCTCCAGCTTATGCCCTACCCTGTTCAACCTTTATATGGAACCCCTGGCTCATATAGTTGAAGCTTTCGGGGTGGATATTGTCACCTATGCTGACGATACCCAACTGATGATCAAGCTTACGCTCGACCATACGGAAGATGCCATTAACTTTTCCAAATGCTTGTCATCAGTGGCAACATGGATGAATAACAACTGTCTGCGCCTGAATGGCGAAAAAACTGAACTTTTAGTTGTTGGTAAATCCCCCTCTGCCTGGTCGCACATGTGGTGGCCGGCGGAACTGGGCAATTTTCCTTCTCCCGCGGACTCTGTCAGAAATCTTGGAGTGATGCTCGACTCGGATCTCTCTTTCAGGTCTCAGGTTAATAAAGTCACGGGCAGGTGCTTTAGCACACTAAAAACCCTCCGTAAAGTCCTTGACCTTCTCCCCATCAACGCCAGAAAGACACTTGTTCACGCCCTAGTCACACCCCATCTTGACTACGGCAATGTCCTGCTCCTAGGTTTAAGTAAAAAAGGCCTGCACTAACTGCAGTGCGTGCAAAATGCTGCTGCCCGCCTGGTACTTAACCTGCCTCATAGAGCATCTGGGAAGAATGCACTAGCGAAGCTTCACTGGCTTCCGGTCAAGGAACGCATTACATTTAAAGCCTTATGCTTTACGCAGCGCATCGCCCAGGGCAAAGGCCCAAGCTATTTGCAAAAGCTCCTCACAATTCACCGCCCCACCAGAAATCTGAGGTCGACCGGAGCTATGCTGTTCAAACTCCCCCGTACCCGCAGAGCCAGGATGGGTGGCCGTTCTTTCAGGTACCTGGCTCCTAAACACTGGAATGAACTACCACTTGACCTCCGAATGGAACCTTCAGAAACTAGATTCCGTGCTAAACTTAAAACTCATCTGTTTCCAGTTATCTAATTCACTCTCCTCCCTCTGACCCTAGCTTCGTTCTCTCCAACTTCTGTCTCTTGAGATATAGTACAAATCTAGCGCGGGGACACACTATTTTTAGTGTAGCCAGGCGCTCTAGAAATGGCTTTATTATTTATTATTATTTAACGAGTTGGATAGATCTAGTCATTGCTACGGACAGACTGGGGCCCTCACTAATAAGGGGAGGCAGCTTTTAACGGAGGCAGGGCTGACGGATATATGGAGGTCCCATAACCCAATGTCTAGAGTACATGTTTTACTCGCATTCCCACAAAACATATGGTAGAATTGATTGCATACTAACCACCAACACGTTGTCACAGCAGATCAAGATACTTCCCTGCACCTTGTCGGATCATTCAGCAGGCTTATATCTCTAGTCTTATTGTGCCCACCACCAGCTCGCCGGCTCTGGAGGTTAAGGAAGACGATGCTACAAAACCCTACAGTGGTTTAGTGGGTCACAAAGGCTATAGTTGACTACCTTGCGACCAATGACACACCAGACACACCTATTACCATTCTATGGGACGCCCTGAAGGCGTCCCATAGAATTAGGGAAGAGTTCATAGCTATAACCGCGTACGATAACAAAGTGCGCACAGAAAAGAGAGACCAACTCTCCGGTGAAGTGATTCAGCTAGAGTGCATACATTAACAAACTGGTGCTCCCAGGGTCTGGAAGCAACTAACGGCAGCGAGGGCTCAACTGGTGGGCCTAGACATAGATAGAGCCAAGCATGCGGCCCTGCGGCTTCGGCATGCATTCTACTCTAAGGGTGATAGAAGTGAAAGACTTCTGGCTAATAGGCTGCGGACTCAGCGGCAGTCCTCCAATATTTCCATGGTAATTGATCACAATGGGGAGGGGCAGACTACTGACCAGGGTCTTGCGGACACCTTCAGACAACACTATGCATCCCTGTACCCATGTAAGAAACTCACTGAAGATACCTCTACCCTATACTTATAGGGGGTGAGGACATCCAGGCTGGTTCCCAGCCACGTGGAAGTTCTTGAATCTCTGATTCGGCTGGAGGACGTTATTTCTGCCATATCTAAACAGAAGTTGCCTAAATCTCCGGGCCCGGACAGATTTTCCTCAATTTTGTATAAAACCTTCTGTACCACGCTGGCCCCACTGCTGGTAAGCGTGTTTAATTCCATTGGCTTGGCCTCCCCCACACCACCCACGATGTTGGAAGCATTAGTTATACCCAAACCAGGGAAGGACTCGCGATACTGTGCATCATACCGTCCTATTTCCCTCACCAACGTGGACCTAAAAATATTCACTGGGATCTTGGCGCAGAGGTTCTCCCCCTTTCTTCCCGGGCTGGTTGACCCAGACCAATCGGGCTTTGTACCAGGCCGCCAGTGCTCTGACAACACTAAATCTACTACACATAATAGATGAATCTGAGCGCTTTGAAGACAAATGCATGATACTCTCTGTAGATGCTGAGAAGGTGTTTGACAGGGTACACTGGCCCAACCTCAAGGCCACACTTAGGGGTCCATTAGGATGTCGGGCGGATTGCCTCCGCCAGGGTAGCGGTTGCCACCGCCACCCTGGCGGAGGCAATCCGCCCGACATCCTTCCCTGCATTCCCCCCGCCATATTACGATGGCGGAGGGGACCGCAGCGGTGGGAAACACCGCCGCCTGTTTTCCGCCCCGGTCGCCTTGCGGCCGGGGCGGAAAAGGGATAACATGGTGGCGGTGTCTATCAGACACCGCCAGCCATATTATAATGGGCCTTTTTCAATGCCTTCATTGCCGCCACGGAAAGGCATGCGGTCTTCACTCTGGGGGCCCCCTGCGGGCCCCCAGAGTGAAGTACAGGTGGGGGGGTGCACATGGGGGGTACCTGTGGTACCCCCCTTCATTGTCATTTGCAAAGCGGCAGGCACCGCGCGGTGCCTGCCGCTTTGCAAATGAAAATGTGAAAGTGCATTTTCAGCATTGTGGCGGGCGGTGCAGAGAGCACCGCCCGCCACAATGCTGAAAATACAGGATGTGCCCGCCACTGTGGCGGGCACATCCTAATGGCACCCCCGGGACCCCCGCCCTTATGGCGGGCGGTTCCGATTTACGATAGGATGACGGGCGGGCAAAGTCCGCCCGTCATCCTAATGGACCCCTGAGTCTCTTTGGACTGCCAGAGAGGTTTATCAATTGGGTACTCAGTAGTTACACTAACCCCGCAGCCTCAGTCAGAGTGAATGATTTGGTCTCACATTCCTTTCCTATTCAACAAGGGACAAGGCAGGGATGTCCACTCTGGCCACTCTTATTTGCCCTGTACATGGAGCCCATGGCACAAAGAGTACGCGACGATCCCTTGATAACTGGGGTGAAGATCATAAAAGTGACCTTTATGCAGATGATGTAGTTGCCACCTTGGAGTGGCCTGAGGGATATTTACCTGCCCTACTGGTGGAGTTAGATCGCTTTGTACAAGCATCAGGATTTAAGGTTAATGCCAACAAATCTCAGGCCCTTAGTTTGACCCTCCACCTGGCTACATTAATGACACTTCAGCAGACATACCATCTCCAATGGGCAAAAGATACAATTCCCTACCTTGGTCTACAACTCACTGCCAGCATACACAGCACCACTTCACTAACCTACACAACGCTGCTGAAACACATACGCGATTGCTTCCGCAGATGGAGATCGCACTCCCTGTCCTGGTTGGGCCGTATAGCGACAATAAAAATGACAGTACTACCTAAGATAATATATCTGTTTCAAGCCCTCCCTGTTGCCCCCCGTCATGTGTGTTGCAATCCTTACAGAGGGATCTGGAGCGATTTGTTTGGCGAGACCAATGTCCCAGGAAGCACAGGGGACTTGTGGTTCTGAAATTCTGGTTCCTGCTATTATATGGTACCGAGGTCCAACACTCGTGTCACAAAATGTCATCGTACCATGACGAATTTGGTGTCGGCAGACCGGTAATGAGTAGGACATTATCCCTATGCATTTGCGTCGTGATTGAGTGATGCTAACACCCTTAAATCGTGGTTTCCGTTCCGAACCCTCGGACTCCATTTTGTGAACAGGCATACATCTTATGGCTTGCCCTCATATAGTCAATTGATTGAGGCCGAGTTTGATCTGGAAGGACACGTCCACCTTAGTTGACTTCCCCATGACCTGGCCGAGCTGACTCCACTGCCTCCAGCCAAACCTGTTCGGGCAGTTCCTCGCCCAGTGGCCGAGTAAGATAGCATCAAGGCACAACATGCCATAAACCATTCACTACGTACAGACCATGTTTTCTACACACATACACCTGTCCATGTTCCTTGTTTATGGCCGGTTTTACGATGAGGAGGTGCCCGATTTTATTGGGGTTTCATCGATATCTGATGGGAGTCCGGGGCCTGGCTGGGGAATCCATCACAAACTGGACATCTAAAATGTGGGTTGGCCGTCATGACTTCCCTTTTTGCTTTATTGTGAAAATATGTATATGACCATATCATAAACTAAAGAATTCTTGCCTGCAGCTGTTATTTTTGTATAAAAGGAGAAGGCTGGTTCTGTAAAAATGAACAGTCTCCTGAGAACTTACGACCCGTGCTGTTGTAATTCTAGGACGCTTGTTACTTGGTTGCAGCCAATAAAACTCGATCTCTGACTTCACCTAGAAGACTCTTGGTTTCTGTGGTCCGGAACAGGGAGAACTCAGAGGTCTTCGGGTGTTATCCCCTGGCACCACCGGGTTCCTAAAAACCCGGCACCTCAGTTGGCGCCCAACTCGGGGCGGTATCAAGCGGTATCGGTCCAAGCCAGAGGTTCGTGAGGAGCTTTGTGTGAAAATTTCAGAGGACGGCCAGCCACTTCAGCGACCCCTGTATGTCGACGTGGTTCCGAAGGTCTTTGCTGCGAGGTTCCCCGCGTCCCGACGGCTACGAATGACTGCTGCCCTGACTATCGCCCTGTTTTGGACCCAGTGATCCTTGGTAGAGCGAAACGATAGACGAGTCTTCTAGTGACGTCATCGATCTTCAAATACTTCAGTTAAGTATAAGTGGAGCGTCTCCCAGTCCTTAGTTTGATTCTTAGTTTTGGTATCTTTGAGATACACCTTGTTTGGAACTTGCAAGCGCCAAAACCGAGGGATTCGTGTATTCACGAGAATATCATAAATAGATAAACCCTTGAAGTTTGAAGCTAGACTAGTGAGCGAAGATGCCTGGTCTTAGCAGACTTGGAAACTTGTTTTGTCTTGGTTGTAGTAAGGACTCCCGATTAGAGGATTCGTGTCCGGTTCCTCCGATTGGAACTCCAACATATGAACTTTACGTAAAGCACGGAGTAGGCCCTATCACATATAATGAAGTATGGATAAAATACACCCGCAAAGATGGTGTTTTAAAATGGCCCCAATATGGTAGCTTTGACTCAGAAATTTTAGATAACCTCGAGGTCAAATTGTTCAAGAAGAAAGCCCGGCCGGCGATGTTTGACTCTTTTCGCTTATGGCGCAAAGAAGCCAAACAGAAAGAAATGAAATTAGCTAAGAAGAATAAAAGAGGTATGTCGATGGTGCAAGCTGCCATTGCATACAGGGATAATGAGGAAGAGCAGGAAAGTGAGAAAATGCTCAGAAGCAAGAAATTAGCAGTAGATAAATGCTACCCGATGTTGCCCCATGAAGGACAAGATTCAAAGGGAACATCCGAGAAAGATCCATTAATGTCCCATTTACTGAATTCACCACCCCCATACACATCGAGTATTACTGGACCCCCGAAGCGTCTTGTTATACCGCGCCCCGGTGCGCGAAATGCAGCTCACGCACAAGCACCAGCTCCTCTTCAGCTGGTTCCTACTTCTCCGGCGCAGCCTTCTCAAGGGCCGCCGCCTTTGCTACATACTACCTCTACTGTTCCTACAACTTTGCCTACTGCTCCAACTGTTTTTCATGATACTACTTCTGCCACTGCCTCGACTTCCTCTGCTATCGCATCGACTTCCTCCTTTCATCAGCCTGTCTTTTCTGGCACATCTGCCTCTCCACAAGCTTCTCCTTCTGTTCGGCAGAGAGTGCAAAGTACTGTCACTGGTCTGTTCTCACCTTTCTTTGGGTCGCCTAAAACGACCCCTAAAACAGGACGTAGACAGTTGTGTAGTCAACTACCTGATTATGAGGAAAGGGAAGTGCTGAATGAGTTAGCACGCAAATGGGTTACCAATACTGTTAGGTATGACGTTCAGTCTGTTATGGAAGACTTCCGTCATTGGGATGCACCCACTCAGAGATATGTATTCGAAGAGATGTGTGTATATCTTTGCGAAGATCTGGAGACAAATGATCCCAAACGCAAAATGCAGGAATTATTCTGTATGCGATTCAAATTCTATGAAGGCATGATTATAGGTGCCGATGTTGAAAGAGCAATAGATTTGTTGTTATCTTATAGAAGTAAGGGAAACGCCTCTAGATCATTGTATGAGGATGACATGTCAGGCAGGAAAAAGCCGCGACAGTACCCCATGAGAGAGGTTCCTCCAGTTTGGAGGGAAGGTGATGCGAATGCAAATCCACCTGTTTTGCCGCATTTCCAGCGTGTATGGGTACATGTCCCCTGGAAAAGATCTGAAGTTTTAGCACTCAAGCAGACATTACCTGATCCTCGCAAAAACCCAGCAGGATATTATAAGGAGTTATCACAGACTGCAAGCTCGTGTATAATGAATTTAGCGGATGTAGACATGTTGTTTGGGAATGTTGTCCCTCAGCCCTTGTGGAGTAAGATTCGTCATGCAGATCATGATCAAGAACTAGGTGACACGTGGGCTAATATTACTGCTGCAGATGCTAGACAAGTTGGTGGTTCTAAACCTGAGCCTTTAGTAGCTGAACTTCCTGGTAGAATTGTCACGTACATGAAGACCTTAATGAATTGCGTGTTAATTGGGATACGTTATCTGCGTGCAAGCAGAAGAAAGATGAGAATGTGTCTGACTTTTTCACGAGATTTGAAGAGACTTTCGTCGATCATAGTGGTCAGGATATGGCTACCGAGGGTGGCCAAAGATTGTTTGTAGACAAATTCGTACATAATCTGCTTCCTGAACTATGTAACAAATTGAAAGACTCAGAGAGTGCTTGGGCTGTTTCCACGTCAGCGCAGATTTTAGCCACAGCCCAGTACTACGAAAATAGGCGCAAAGACGAGCTAGATAAAGCAGACAAAAAGACTAAGGATTTAAAAACTAAAGTTCTTCTCCAGCAAGCCTATCCGCCTCGCACTCCTAGCCAACCCAATTATCAGCAATTACAGCAGTATTCGAGAAACCCACAAGGAAACAAGTTTTCTCATCAGCATTTACCGTATGGTCCAAATCAGTGTGCGTATTGCAAGGAAGAAGGTCATTTCAAGAATAATTGTCCAGCTCTGGCGCGACGTCTAAATGGTGTCTCCGGTGCAAGGGGTAGAGGTGTTTAACAGGCTTCTAGGGGTAGGGGCCGCGGAAATGTCCCCCAGAATACGACTTCTTTTCCGCCTCAGAATTCTATGAATAGCTTTGATCAACAGAATAATGCGTCTTCTAGGACAGCTCAGTACTATGCTGATGACTATTACGCAGAAAACGAGAATGAGGGTAATAATTGCTAGGACAGCCATGGACAAAGAGAGGGAGTTCTTTCAGTTCCAGTAGATCAGAATGGACCTTATGTTGAGGTGATTACATTAGGAGTATCAGAACCTTTTCTGCTGAATACTGGTGCTACAAAAAGTTCGATCATGCACTCAAGACTTCCTGGCGCACCTTTGTCTGGCGAAATGAATGTTTCAGTAGGTTTTTCTGGCGCCCCGGTTAGAAACCCGATCTCTAGTCCGACTCCTATGTCCCTTTTTGTTGGCCCATGCGAATTAGAAGCACCCCTCATTCTTACAACAGGTTGTGGCGAAAACTTGTTAGGTTTGGATTTGTTAAAGAGATTATATGCAACTTTGTACTGTTCTCCTTCAGGAGTACAACTTACCCTAGGTAAGAAAGTGATTTCCCCAATGTATTTGTCAAAGGAAAATATTCCAACTGAATTGTCATCTCTCCCAGACGTACTTTGGGCTAATGGTTCGAATGATGTGGGTCTTTTGGAGATAGCACCATATGTCATAACATTGAAAGCCAATGTTAGGTTGCCACGTCTTCCCCAATACAAAATCTCCAACGAATGTGAAAAGGCGTTGTTAGCAATTGTTTACGATCTGATTGTGAAAGATGTCATTGAAGTAACGACAGGAAACATTTGTAACAGTCCTATTCTGCCAGTTTTAAAGCGTACTGATCCTTCACAGCCACCTGTGTACAGATTTGTGATTGATCTCAGAGAAGTGAATAAGATTGTTGTGCCACAGTTTCCAGTTGTTCCTGACATTACCGCCTTATTGACAATGGTTCCAGCTTCAGCCACTTGGTTTTCAGTGATTGATTTGAAGAACGCTTTCTTCAGCATCCCGATTGCTGAGGAGAGCAGAGATATTTTTGGCTTCAATTTAGGAGGACGAAGCTTCCGCTTCAAACGCGCTCCTCAGGGCTACTGTGAAAGTCCATCTATATTTAGTCAAGGTCTGAAAACACAACTTGACGCGATTGTTCTACCTGATGGTGCGACTTTGATTCAGTATTTAGACGATCTACTGATCGCTGCAGATACTGAAGAGATTTACAAGAAAGCCACATTGTCGTTGTTGCGTCATTTATGTGACATGAAGCACAAAGTCTCTCTCTCAAAACTGCAATTTTGTTGACAAGAAGTGACCTACTTAGGTCACATCTTATCGAAGGAGGGAAGGAGACTGACCCCAGAAAGAATACAGGCAATTGCAACATTGAGTGTCCCAAGGACACAGAGAGAAGTGCGTGCCTTCTTGGGCATTACATCGTACTGTAGACAATGGATACCGAACTTTTCACTATTGGCTAAACCTTTGCTGGCACTAATCTGTAAAGACACTCCCGATCCTATGCCTTGGTCTGAAGATTGTCAGACAAGTTTCCACGAGTTGCGCAATGCATTGTGTTCGGCTCCTGTGTTGGGCAACCCCGACTATAGTAAGCCTTTTACATTATATGTCCATGAGAAGGAAGGTTGCGCATTATCAGTCCTGACACAATCCTTTGGGGACAAACAGCGTCCATGTGCGTATTTCTCAGCAACTCTGGATCCTGTAGCTAAGGCATTACCAAGTTGCTTGAGGGCCACTGCTGCAGCAGCTGTCTGTATTCGACAGTCTGCTGGGTTAGTTATGAATAATACTCTGATCGTAATGGTCCCACATGCAGTAGACATTTTACTAAACAGAACGAAGACACAGCACTTAACTAGTGCTCGACTGTCCAGTTATGAGCTGACACTATTAGCAAGTCACATACACATAAAGAGGTGTGATACACTCAACCCCGCCACGTTATTGCCTCTTCCGGCAGACACAGATGAGGTTGAAATGCATGATTGCTGCTTTAGGACAGAAGAAGAGACAAAAGGGAGAGTAGACTTGCAGGACACTCCCCTTCCTGAATGTAACGATACTTTATGGGTTGATGGTTCATGTTTCAAGTTGCCAAATGGTGATACGACTGCAGCATATGCGGTGACAACATTGCACACGATTGTAGAGACAGCGCGCATTCCCCACAATTCCGCGCAAGCAGCCGAGTTGATTGCACTTACAAGAGCGTGTGTGTTGGCAAAAGGAAAGCGAGTGAATGTGTATACTGATAGCCAATACGCCTTCGGCGTGGCTCACAGCTTTGGAAGATTGTGGCGTGAACGTGGGTTCCTGACGTCACATGGTGCAAGAATCCAACATGGTCAGCTAGTTAGCGAGCTTCTTGAGTCACTGACCTTGCCACTACAAGTTGCGATTGTGAAATGCAGTGCACACAGAAAGATTCAAGATGATGTTGGTCGTGGGAATGCATTTGCAGACGAGGTTGCGAAAGAGACTGCAAGGAACACAATGAGTCGGATGTACGTTGTGGGTCCTACGAGATGGATTGCCGATGTGGGTATGTGTGAGGACACTATTGAAAGTGTGAAGTCTATACAATCTGATGCCACTGAGAAAGAGGTGAATGAATGGAGAGAAAGCAAGGGTAGATTGGATGCGAATGGTTGTTGGGTCGAATTCTCAGAGCATCAGAGATGGCTGTTACCCGATGCATATGTGCTTGCAGTGGTGACAATGGCCCATGGTATGGCCCACATTAGTGCGAAAGGAATCTGTAAGTTGTTGGCCCCAGTATGGCAGAATAGTGGTATCCCAAGATGCGCAGAGAATTTGGTCAGGAACTGTATGGTGTGTTTGAAATACAATCCTGGTAGGGGAACCCCAACTCCAGCAGGACGCTTGTTACTTGGTTGCAGCCAATAAAACTCGATCCCTGACTTCACCTAGAAGACTCTTGGTTTCTGTGGTCCGGAACAGGGAGAACTCAGAGGTCTTCGGGTGTTATCCCCTGGCACCACCGGGTTCCTAAAAACCCGGCACCTCAGACTAGGCTACAGGGCCCCAACTGAAGGGGGATTAGCGATCCCAAACTTGCAGGAATACTACTGGGTAGTGCAGCTGAGGGCCTTGATCGAGTGGTCTCGATCGGAATCCGAGAAAGACTGGCTGTTCATAGATAGGGGCCTTGCTAGGCAACCATTCTGGGGAGTCCCCTTTCTCATGAAAGCAAACAGACCTAACAACCTGTACCTCTCAAAAATAACACATACTACTTTAACAACATTGGACAGGGTTGCCACCTCCCGAGGACTCGCGTCATTCCCATCTCCAATCACACCCATAGTCCACAATCCTGACTTCAGCCCAGGGCTTGACGCGACAGCTTTTGCCTAATGGTCAAAAGAAAGCTGCCACTCAATAAGACATTTATTTGACGTGGAGGGGCCCCGGTTGTGAGAAGTTGGCCTGGTATATGATCTTCACTATTCTAGTGAGCACCTTGCACCAGTCCAAACAACCCTTATGGTGATGGTTGTAAAGTCAACCTTATAGACCAGCTATCCTAGTGGTAGCATGGCAAAGCAGTCTTAGGCTAAAACTTCAGAGAGCATGTGAAGCAAGCTGTTTTACCATATGTAACCCCTTTAATACCAAATGAAAGGACACCACACAGGTTATATATAAAATATATATATATATGTATTTATTACTAACACAACCCCTCTGAACTCTTTATGAGGTCAGAGGACAAAGCACATAACAAGATTCTTAATACAATAAGTTACACAATATACAGTAGGGCCCTAGGGGCACGTAAAACCATATACTAAAATAGTGATATAAGAACCACGTCACGAACAAAGGATAGGCCTAGGGCCTAGGGAATCGCTGGGGCTACACTGTACTACCAAAGGTTAGGAAGCAGGTGGCCCACGGGAAGCGTGTGCAGTGTCTACACCCACACGCGAGTTACCATAGGGATACAATGGGAGCGAAAGAATTGGAAACTAGTTATTTTAGGACACTTCCGGATGGACTAGGAGAAAGCTACTGAAAACTAGGACACTAGGATAGTGAATACCCACAGGAGCACCGGAGTACTTGCGTTACCTCACCCACAGGAGCCGGGTGCATAGGTGTCAAAGTGTATCGGGTTTCGTCGCTGAATCCTATGGAGACCTGTGAAAAGATGCTGCAGGCCACCAGGAGAGAAGTGTCCCGTTGGATCCAAGGGCGGATTAAGGATGAAGAGTACCTGAAAGCAGAGGGGACCAGGAAGGAACCAGGCGATGTCGCGAAGCAATCAGGTGATGTTGTGAAGCTTGACTCTGCAGCCACGTGGACCAGGAGGCGTCGACGACAACCAGGAGCTGGATACGGACTGTCCCACAAAGGATCTCGCTGTAGGCGGTGTCGGATTCCAGGTTGGAGTCAACAGGCCTTGGCAAATGCAACCCACGCAGGAATCGAATATTCGCTTCGGGTTAGACCAGCAAGGTCTAAGGGGCTTCTCCTTTGCAGGAAAGCAGGGGCCCACCTAGAGCAACCAGGCAGGTGGTTCAGATTCGAAGGTTTGTTGTCACAGAGGCCACTAGCCAATGGGCCAGTAACTGGACAGACGTGTCGAGCACAAAAACACTAGCAGGCCCCACGCGGCACTCGTGGAGTGTGGAGGGCTGTGCTTCGGTGCAGAAGGTGCACGGAGCTGGGGCTTTTCAATCCCCAATGCACAACTTCGAGGGTACATCAGAAGCTGCACAAGTAGCAAAGAGCAGGCTTTTCAAGATGGCCGGTCCCACATCTCTCTTCGCCTCCACGGGTCTCAGCTTTGCTGGGACTGTGGATCGGGGTCACAGAAGTCTGGGAGTCTGGCTCTTGTTGGACTCTGTGCTCGGGCTCCGGCGGGAGCATCGACAAAGTAAACCACAGATCGCTGGATGGTGCCTGTTTGCACAGGGTGGTCACTCCTTGACCACAAGGGAGATTCTTCAGTCTTCTAGTTGTAATAGAATTTTGAAGGTCCAGAGTTTCGTTTCAAGTTTTAGTTCAGGATAAATCTAAAGTCTCTTGACTCAGCTCCTACCTATATACCAATCTGAGGGGCTGGATTACCTGCTAGGTCCCTCCTATGGATGGGACCAGGGAAGGGGGTGGTTACACCCCTTTCCCTTTGTCCAGTTTTGTGCCAGAGCTGGGGATGGATTGCCCCAGCAACTGGTTTGAACTGGGATATGCATGGGACACCTTGTGTGCCCCAGGCAGTGTCTCATTTCATTCAGCCCTCCCTGCCCCAATACACTATGGCCTGTCTGGGGTGGTGCTAGCACCTCCCAAGACAGGAAACCTATTTTCCAAGCCTCCCTCGCTGGAAGGACTCCCAGCAGCAGGAGGTCAGACTTGTGTCTGTGGCAGCAGCATCCATTTTGTGATGCTGAGGCTCTGGTTAACTTTAACCGGGATTAACAGGATAAAGCCAAACCAGAGTTAGCATTTAACCGTGAGGATTATAATGCACTTAAGAGTATATGGTATGGCTATATCATAGAACAGCTATAAGGACATGGTTCCGAAAGCTGCAGACAGGCTCAGCTCATGCTAGAGCACCATCTCACATAAAACCAAGCACTCTGCCTCCAGGATTGTTAAGGCCTGCCATAGGAGTGACTTATAGGTGCATATGTGTCTATATATAATGTTAGATATAGGAATACTATATCTAAGCAAGGGGGGATTACACGACCTTGTCCCAGCTGAGTGATCAGCCAGTTGTGTCAGTTTGGATGGCCAGCCCGGGGTGGCATAATATATGCTGCAGCCCCTGGTAGGCCTTGGGTGCACCTATGCCCTGGGTACCTAAGGTACACTATACAGGGGCTCACAAGGTGACCCAATATCCAATTGAAGATGTACCTAAAGTACATGGAGTCCATTTTACAGTGAGAGCAGATAGCCTGGGGCCCTGATTAGCAGGATCCCAGACCAACTAAGTCAAAAACCAGCTAAACACTAGGCAAAAAATCTGGGGTAACCATAGTCAGGTATCCACCTTCCTACACCGGCCTTTCACTGACCTTCAGGCGCAGCATAGCATCCCGGAGAAGGAGCGCTACTGATACCAGCAGATCCGGCACTGGGTACTGCAACCAGAGGTATGAGCATGGGCGGAAAGACCACTTACGCCAGTCAAAAAATGGTTACTCACGAGACACACCGATGCGCGATTGACAACAGACCTCTAAGGGTTCCTCCGGCCCAAGACGGGCCAGAGAAAACCCCTGGACAATTGAGGTGGGATAGGGAGCTAGGCAGGGCGCTCTCACAGAAAGAATGGACGGACATTTACTATAGGGCCCGACATACAGCATGCAGCGTTGCTAATATTGAGACGGCAAGGAAAATGGCAACCTAGCATTTGATACCCCAGCGTCTCCACAGAGGCAACCTGACACGAAGCCACCTATGCTGGAGACACTGTGGCTCTCTGGGTACTCTGACTCACATACTGTGGGAATGCCCCAACTATCCAGCTATTGGAAACAGGTGCTAGAGGATATTGATGGGGGCGTGGCCAAGATGGCGCCGAGGCAAGACGTGCATTGACGACTCTCTGGCCGCCCGCTGCCCTACACAGCTCATTCTGGGCCCGAGCCACAGCATAAGCAGTACCAGAGGGCTCCTTGTACCCTGGAGTGTGGGCGGATGCGGTGAAATTGCAGGATCGGCCACCGGAGAGCTGCGGCTGAGTCCTGCGGTCCGCAGCGGGGTGCCAGAGGTTTAACGGCCGAGATGCGCAGGCCCAGAGCTAGGACGCATCTGCGCGAGCGGCACCGCCCAGGAGGCCTGGTTCCAGAGGGTCGGCCGCGCCCATGAGGCTCGACTGCATTGCGCCCCCTGCAGAATAACATTGGGGTGGCCCTGGGGCACCAGAGGGCAGCTCATTTAGAACGTGGCCTTGAGCGGCCCTGAGTGGCCATAGAGGCTAGCTCGTAGCGGCGGAGAGACTCTACAGCTCTGGTGGGACCTGTGGACATCTTTTTTGGGGAGCTTGCTCCTGCGGAGGCCCAGATTCCCCGTATGGGCCCTTGGGTGAGTGGAGCGCCTTGCTACGGGGCATACCGGCAGGCAGTGTGGCCTGACTGGCATGCTCCCGGGGTCGGTTCTGCTGGCAGGGTGGAGTCCATGGAGTGCGGCCTGGAGGGGCCTATGGAGCTAGTGGGCCATGTGCAGTAGGGTCCCGGTGCCTGCTTGCCCCCTTGCCTGTGAGGGGGAGTTGGGCTTGCACCCTGGGAGTCTTCACTCTCACCTACTTCTCGTGCCCTGGGTGTGGGGCCAAGATAGCCTGTAGCGTGGGACAGCACAAAGCCTCAAGTCCCAGGAGAATCCAACCAGTGGCCTACACCCCTTTGCCAGTGCTCCCTTCCCTCCCCCCTGGTTTTTGGTGGGCACTTCTGCCTGGACTGGGCTAGAGCTGTTGCTGGGAGGTATGGGAAGGCCCCGTGGAGCAGTTGGCGCGACAGGAGGTGGGCTTTGGGCTGTACGGAAGGAGCAGCGCTACCGCCCGAAAGAAGGACCCAAGTGGCTTGGCCTTGCTGCGCGCCGGCCCTGGGGTGCTGGCAGTGCCCCCCCCCCCCCAGATTGAGCCCACTCGGTGGTGAGCTGTGGTGAGTGGCCGCCTGGTGATCTCGTAGTGCCAGTGGTATCAGCCCACACATCATATGACGTGAAGGCCTGGGTGACGTCCAGCAGGTGCAGATACAAGCTTCCCACCATGGCAGCTCGGCTGCTCAAGAAAGACCGCACGATTAAGGACCTTCTCTCCTGACCCGGGGGGAGTGGATCGGAGGAGGCGGCGGTGCCTCCTAGGGGGTCGGGTCACCCTCCCGAGCACACTACGGAGGAACCAGTGACTCGGTCGTTCGTGGAGGCACTGTTCACCTCTCTGAGGGATGAGCTCCACTCCCTCAGTGAGCGAATTCGTGCAGGACCTCAAGGAGACACGGCGAGAAGTGGACACTCTGGGGGAATGAGTTGCGGACCTGGAGAAGAAGGAGGGGAGCAGAGAGGAGAAGGTGGAAACTCTTCAGCAAGAACTCATCCGACACCGGGAGCAGAATATAGACATACAGGAACACCTGGAGGAGTTAGAAAATCGCTCCTGGAGGAACAATGTGCGAATTAGGTGGGTGGCATCCGGGGCAGAGGGAGATGACATTTTTGGTTTTGCCCTTGAGCTCTTTCACCACATCCTGGGGGGCCCTTCGCAGTTGCTGATCCAACTGGACAGAGCACACAGGGTAGGCCTCCCCAGGTGGAACTCTTCCTCCCCACTGGACCTCTTGGCTGTGTGCATGACTTTCAGATGAAGGAGGAGATCCTTAAGAAAGCACACAGTTCCCACCCCATTGCCTTCCGGGGCCATTCCCCTAGCCACTTTTAAGACCTTACAGCCATCACCCTGCAGAAGTGCCGGTCATTCCCCCCGGCGACGACACACCTCTGAGATCTTGCCATCTCCTACTCGTGTGGTCACCCCTTCCGCTTAATTTTTCGGTGAGAGGGAAAGCTCCACCAGCTACGTTCCCTTGCGGATACCTGCCACGTGCTAGGGATAGCACCTCCAGAGGAGCAGAGTCTGGAAGGCACGCCTCCGCAGTCTTAAACAATGAAAAAGAGTGGCTGGCAGAGAGTGAGGTGCTGCCGGACCCCGACCAAACCGGACTCTGAAGAGATAGCTAAGGGTCAGCAGGCGGCACTTGAAGCTGTCCCTTCTACTTTGGCTAAAACTATTGCCCCCTAAATTGAGTCCTATTTTTTTTTTTATGATATCTATACCTAGAGCAGGCGGCGGGTGGAGGGAGTTGTACCTTTGACCACATTCCAACCCCTATCGAATTCACCATGTGGTGTCGTCATACCACAGGACTAGATACTTTTTCATCTTTCCAAGGGGATATTCTCAAGAAAGTGTGATAATTACTACCAAAGGAGATTAACGCAACTCTTCATATCGCGGTCTATCGCAGGAAAACAACTCCATGTTAACTCAGTATTCACAACACGGAGGTACAATGGGATAGGCCCACGACAATGCGCCAAATGTCCGCAATAAAGACAACGTGATGCCGCAAAAATGCAAAACACCAACACAAAAAAAGTTGCGATGAGGCCAACCACGATACAAAAAGCAGCAAAAACCGGCGACAGGCCTGCAAATCCCACGCGTCAGGCGGGAAAATGCACTATAAAAGCAACAAAAAGAATATACCAAAAACAATTCAAACTGTGTAGCACCATGGATGCACCCGGACCCAGTGCAGAGGCCAATGCCAACCCCACAAGCCCCACAGACCACCAGCAAGGAACCTCAGGGTTGGGGAAGGCCAAGGAGAAGAAGACTGGGTGCAGTCCGCAGCCCGCAGCAAAACCAGATCAGCGTCACGGAGGTGACAGTACACTACCATCAACTGATCCACAATGAGAATAACGTGAATGCAGTCGGAGTGTTGAGGAGGTCAAGAGGTGCTGGCATGATGTGAAAAGCCACACCAAGCACAAACCCGCTGCCAACAGGAAGGCGGCAGGAGGTGGGAGTCCTGTGCCACAGGAGGTGCTGGAGGAAATGGAGGCCACAGTCATCAGTGTGGAGACGGTGCAAGGAGGTCGGAGTACAGACACAGCACTATAGGACCTGACACAACATCAACAGGGTGAGTAACGACCAGGGACTGGGGGGACAGGAGGAGATGGGCACAATGACACACATGCACAATGATGTGTAGCATACTCCACACCCACAATGACCTTAGATCATGTCCCTGATCCCCATGGAACACTGCGGTATACACACATAGCAATCCCAGCACATCCCACGACAATGTGGTACAAAGTGCAACACCGACCCTGCAGAACAGGGAACACAACTGGGTTCGCTCGTGCCAATCACATCGAACAGAGCAGGAAACTGTGAGATTCATATGTACGTGTACAACTTCACATCGGTCACGTAGTCCAAATGTCTACTGTCCCGCATCAAATTGCCAGCACTGCCCAAACAATCACAATGTAGATTGTCATACAGTCTGCATGTCAACAAGAACAAGTCATATATGTCAACATGCATCTCCCCATCACATTGCAGGGGGACAAACAACACCTCCAGCAGAGCAGACCAGACAACCCATCAGTTATGCTGGAGACAACCACCACACCTTCGACACCGACGCACCACAACAGCTCATGGACATCTCAGGCAACCCACCCCCAGGAGTAGGGCAGCCAAGATACATAGAGGGGGCCCCCAGCCCCTGCACAGACCAAACAGCAGGAAGCACCCACCTCCACGGGTGGCTCCCAACATGCCACCGAGGCACACATCGCATTAAAATACCAGGTGTCAGAATGCCAAAAGGAGGTGTCCGAACAGGTGCGGGTGGGGTCAGAGCTCATGGAAGCCAAACTACATTACATACTGGGTGTCTTAGTCCCATCAGGGACCACCTACACTCCACAAAGGAGACCCACACTGCGACAGAGACACATGCAGTTGCACATTTCCTGTACTGAACCATGCCCAATCACACACCCACACTGGACCGCCGTACGACAGCCCAGTACACTCCTCTTACGTATTGAGTGGCTGACTACAAAGCTACATGTCCAAGCACTAACCCGCTGCCTGCAATGACATGGTTGCATCGGCTGTACACAGCACAATGTAATGTTGTAGGGCCCGGGGCCCTCATGCACACATCATGACCACATGGACACACGCAGATAGTTTGTGGAACTGGCTAGGGGCACGTGCATCTGGCCCTTTTATTGGCCACATGTACAGTGACGCCTGTGCTGGATGTGTGTGGGGTGAGTGTAAGCCAGCCCTCAGGGAATTGTTGGTGCTGGCAACAAATACAACAGTGAACACTATTAAGACGGGTGAGGGTCGCTGCCTTTGCCTGCGCTGCCTCAGTGTTGGTCGGGGGGGGGGGCGGTAGGGGTCCGGGGGGGGTGGGGGTGGTCCTGGGGGTGGTGGCGGAGAGTGTTGTTGCCATCTTGGGTGTCCAGCCCACATGCTCATTGGCTCCATGGCATCTGTTGCCCTTCATGTGTGGCTCTGGCCTTTGCTCCCTTTTCTGGTGCAGGCTGTGGTCCGACTTTACACCACGTCAGAGCAGGTGTTACTTTCATGCAGCTAACACATCTTATCGCATGTTTTGTGATCTTCTCACCGATCTGGCTGGTCGTTGAGAATGTTGCGGAGTGGTGTTGTCACAGCTTTTTGCACAGGAACGCCTACTCTGCATCTCATTAGCGATAGTTGCGGGGGTCATCTGTGGCGATGTCTTTTGCTGCTGCTATTGCAGGTAAACTGGTGATATGGAATGTTATCACCAGCTTGGGAATGGGGCATTAGTTTTATCGCAACGTTGACTGCGACAAAGTGCCAATAACTCTGTGATAGTTCCTTGAGAATATGCCCCCAAGTTTTTTCATTGTTGTTGTTGGGGTTTTTTTTGGTGGGGGATTTTGTTGGGGGTCCACACTCACCTATACAAGGGCTATTCTACTTGCACACACTGGAGGGATTTTTCTAGGCACACAGTGCTTAATGAACATGGAGAGCACAGGGGGCACCCAGAGACAGGTAGGGCCGCAGTTACATCACCCCATACAGGATTAACCGGGACATCCGTATTCTGTCGCTCAATGTCAGAGGGCTCAACAATCCGATTAAGCAGCGGGCCATTCTCAACTTCCAAAAGTCTTCACGCGCAGATATATGCCTTTTACAAGAGACTCATTTCCTTGCCAAAGACTGTCATAGGCTGAAGTCTAGGGCCTTCCCGCAGCAATTTATTTTGTCCAGCCCTACCAAGTGAGGAGTGGCGATTCTGGTGAGCAAATCTTTCTCTGGGGCAATTGACCAGAAGGTTAGCTAAATCAGGGGGCGCCTTCTAGTGTATAGGTTTACCATTGCAACCAGGTCACTTGTGATCGGCTCCTATATGCCCCTAATGAGAAACAGGAAGAGGTCCTACATGGAGCACTGGACAGGGCACTGGGTTGAGGGGATCAACTGGTGTTAGTAGGGGGGATCTCAACATGGTTTTCGATAATTCACGGGAGAGATCAGCATTGCGGTATGGCCAGTCAGAGGCGCTATTAGCTGCTTGCATGGTACGTCTGGAGCAACTAAGGATGGTGGATTTATGGAGGGCCAAACACCCACAATAAATAGCATTCTCTTACTGCTCTCATGCGCATAACATGTAAGCCAGGTTGGATTACTTCTTAGGCACCGGGGAGTTTCTTCCACTCACTAAGGAGGTTGAGATACACGGCTGCGCTGTCAGACCACGGGGCGGTGATGATAACTCTTTCCATGCCCTGACCACAAGTTTCCCCAGATCCTGGTGGCTCTGGGACTCCTAATTGCACCACACGGAAGTTAAAAAGCAAATCCAGCATTCCCTTGATGACTTCCTCCATCACAATGCTACCCCTGAGATGTCGCCGGCCATTTTGTGGGGTGTGCTCAAAGCTATCATCAGAGGAGATTTTAAAGCCATATCCTCCGCAGATAATCAAATGCGCAAGGCTAAGAGGGAGGACCTCACTGGACGAGTGAAGGAACTCAAACGCATACATTATCGGACTGGTGCCCCGAGAGGGTGGCGCCAACTGTCTAGCACCTGTGCTCAACTTGCGGCATTGGACCTGGACAAGGCGGAATACTGCGCCCTTTGCCTGCATCATTCCTACTATGCCGGAGGCCTCAAATGCAGGAGGTGCTTGGCCACTACTCTGCGTGCCAAACGCAGCGAGCAATGCATCTGTGAGATCTCACCTACAGGGACCTTGCTCCCAGAGGGCCCAGACATAGCAAATGCCTTCAAAACTTTTTATGAGTGCCTGTACGACAGCCAGCAGCTCTATTTAGAAGCTGGTTCTGTCTATCTGAAGGGGGCCAAGACTTTGTCTCTTACCTCGGATCAGGCTGCAATCTTAGACGAGGACATTTGCATAGAGGAGGTAATATCGGTGGTAGCGCTCCTCAAGCTGGGCAAGTCCTCAGGTCCCAATGGGCTGTCAGCAGTCTTTTACAAATCTTTCTGCTCCCCATGGGCCCCTATACTCACAAAATTATTCAACCCCTTCTTTGACCCTGGGTCCATTCCTCCTGAAATGTTAAAAGCCTCGATAATTGTCCAACTCAAACCAGGAAGGACAAGCAATGGTGCAGCTCTTACCGGCCCATTTCCCTCTTAGACATTGACTTCTAATTATTTACGAGTATCATCGTCCACAGACTCAATGATTATATTCCCCTCCTAGTGGACACGGACCAAGCTGGCTTCGTCCCTCATCGGCAAGCAAGCGATAACACTAAACGAGCTCTGCACATCATTGATAAGGCTACCAGTTTCCAGGTGGAATACATGCTTCTGGTGGTCAACGCTGAGAAGGGTTTTGACCAGGTCCATTGGCCATACCTCAACCAAGTGTAGGAGCACTTCGGGTTAGGGGCCAGATGCAGGGCTCGTATTCTTAACTGTTATCACGCTCCTACTGCGACAGTTCGGGTCAACTGTTTTACCTCTTCCCCCTTTTCCATCCATAGAGGAACCCGTCGGGGCTGTCCACTCGCCCCTATTATTTGCTTTGTATATGGAGCTTATGGAGCCTTTGGCGCAGAGGGTCAAGGATCACCCGAACATGGCCGGGGTCCCCTTCGGCGGTGATAGACACATTATCAGCTTCTATGCCGATGACGTCCTGGCATCCCTAGCATGCCCCGCTGTCTCCCTCCTGGCCTTCCTGGAGGAATTGCAGACTTTTGGAGCGACTTCAGGGTTCAAAATAAACATCACAAAATCTCAAGCACTCAACCTCTTGGTCCCTCAGGGCATGGTGGATCTTCTCGCAGCCCAATATCTGTTGGAGTAGGCCTCGACAACCATCTCGCACTTAGGGATCACCCGCGCCAACTCAATATCGGCAACCATAGATAGTAACTACGGGGCACTCCTCTGGCAACTACGGAGCAACTTGGTGAGGTGGAAACACTTTAACGTCTCCTTTTTGGGGCAGGTAGCGGCGTGTAAGATGACGGCCCTCCCAAAATACTATACCTTTTCCAAACCATGCCTCTCGCTCCTCCACGGGGGATGCTTGCTAAACTTCAGTCAGAATTAGCGCAGTTCATATGGCAAGCACGGAAGCTGTGAATGAAGCGCTCCCTGAGCTACCTCCCTCCAGAGGCCAGAGGGCTGGGAATCCTGGACCTACGACTCTATTTTAAAGTGACGCAACTGAGATATTTAGTGGAGTGGAGTCTCCCGGAATCGGAAAAGCCATGGCTCTTTCAGGATTAGGGGGTGGCGGGCACCGATCTCTGGAAGATTCCGTTCTTCCCCAAAGCACAGAGACCCCAAAGTTTGTATGTATCCCCAGTAACGTGGGTGATACTAACTGCCTGGGACAGCACCAGTACTAAGCTAGGCCTGACCTCACACCCGTCCCCTCTATCCCCTCTCTGTGAGAATCCGGACTTTATGCCTGGATTTCCAGCCTCAAATTTTGCAGTTTGGAGGGAGGCAGGATGCCGCTCTATGGGCCACTTCTTTGATGTGGAGGGCCAGTTCACATTCTCCCATGTGCAGGACATCTTTGGGATCCCAGAAGCGGAACACTTCCATTACCTTCAATTAAGGCATTGGATCATGCACCCATCTAATCACGCCAAAGCGCAGCATCGCCTCACGCAGTTTGAAAGGTGGCTCCTAGCTAAATCATCTGACAAGGACCTGATCTCGGAATTATACGCACTCCTTCTCCAGACCCAGGTCTGCACTTTCCACGCAGGGTGTGCAAGATGGTAAGAGGAATTGGGATGGTCCTTAAGCACGAAAGAGTGGGAGAACATAGGATATCGTGCTCGCCACACAACATGCAACACAGTCCTCACAGAGACACTGACTAAGATCACCTCACATTGGTACTATACACCAGTTAGAATACACAAAATCAAACCCTCACACAGCAACAGGTATTGGTGGGGTTGCGGGACAGGGGGACCTTGACACACATCTTGTGGGAGTGCCCACGCATCCAGCATTACTGGACACGAGTCCTCGATGACATCGACAATTACCTAGACACGCAGCTCCCGGGTTTCCCCACTTATGTGCTGCTGGGTCTCTCAAATCCTCTGAACTACCCCCTAAAGTCTGTCTGCGGCAGCCAGATTGGTATGGCACTGGGCACAGCTTTCCAGGCCATTCTTGCCTATTGGGGAACAATGAGTATCCCCACTCACACGAACTGGCTACATAAAATCTGGCACATATTAGGTATGGAGAGGATATCTATGTCTCTGGCAGGGAAGGGGGAGGAATTTCAGGAGGTGTGGGGACCATATGTGTCTCTACTTTTGCAGGAATTCAATGAAATGACCTGGCCAAAATATCTCATACTCACTGAGGCCCCTAAGTCGGACCAACACACGGCAAAAAGTCTGCAGCCAACTATCCCCTTTAGTACAATGTAGGTCACCAGGTGAGTGGGGACAGGGTAGGGGGAGCTGAGGGGGACTCTATGGGGGTGGGATCTCTAGGGCAGGGTATTCTTTTACTTAGTTTGGGCTTGTAATGCATCACTTGCAGTAAACCATATGTGACTAGCTACCGGGGAGTTAATTCCCTGAAGTGTTTAATTTGCTGCTGTTTCTGTCTGCCCTTTTTTTTCTAAATGCTAATAAAAGATTTAAACCATAGAGGACATTAATGTTCACTTTAAAACCCAAATCCCTCTCTTCGGGGGGGGCTAGAGGGCGCGCACGCAGAATGGCCGCACTGTAGTGAGGCTCCTGCTGCCTGGACAGATGATCCTATAATTATCCTTACCTACCAATGCCAAAACCTATTCAAATAGTACACAGGTGTCGTGGATACTGAGCTGCAGACTCGGTGAAAGTTTGGGAGCGATCCGACACTGCAGCCCGAAGTTAGAAGCAGCGGAATGAGAGGCCGAGAGCTGGGCTGAATCCTGACAGATCGAGTGGCCGGGGACCAGTGACTACGCAACACCCCAGCGGCCCACGAGGCGTGCAGGCCTCAAGAGATGAAACACTGAAGTAGCCCCCACCTCGCCTCACTGCTGCGGTGCGGAGATCCGTGAAGGCATTGAGGCTGCGCTGAGTGTCGCTAGTGCCATCGGAGCAACCAGGCGAGCTTCTGACATTGGGCGGCTGTGCGGAGGCGGGCTGGGTGACCGGACCGGGACACTGCGGTGAGGCACACCGACTGAGACGGGGCGGAGAGCCTGGCGGGGCGCGGTGCAGCACCGGTGTGGATTTGGGGTGGACGCCGGGGCTCTCAGGCAAGAGGCGAGAGGCGGAATCACCCCCGCCCCCCGCTAACTTTACCTGCTGCTCGGGTCGTGCTTGTCTGGGCGGGCTGGCCTGGCGGGAGCCTGGTTCGTCACTGCACAGCCCCAAGAACATATGTCTATCCCGGGGTGCTCCTGATCTTTGACCCAAGGCACATTTGTGACCAAGTTATCGCCATACGGACTGGGCGAGTAAGTGGAGCCCCGGCCGGCATAACGGGCGAGCTGCGTTTCACCACCCCGTGCTGTGCTAGACTCGTGGCGGCGACTCAGAGCCGAGGGAGTGGGGGCTCTGGTATGCAGCTGCAGAAGTAAGCAGGGGTCAAGAGATTAGGATCGTGGGAGAGAGGAAGAGCGCAAACACACACGAACTGCAGCATTGGCCGGGCAGAGAATACCATGGCAGGAAAACCACACTGGCGTGAAACGACGGAGGTGCACGTCGGAGGGTAAAGAGCAGGCTGTTCCTACGCTGGACTCTGGATCTGCACATGGGTGATCTGTGAGAACAGACTGTGGCCAGAGGGTAGGGCAATGCTCAAGGCATAGACACCAAACAGCGGTAAACTACACAGTGCTATCTTGACCATGGAGGTGCTTGTGCTCACTGCCTAATGCAAAAGTGCACCTGGGATTGACTGCTGTACGCCGCGATGCCTATTACAAACAGCAGCAATACGCCCATCATCCTAAGTCAACACGCTGCTGTTTGAAACTCCTTACACCATAACGAGCGGACTCAGAGACGGCAGTTACGAGCTGCGGGGCCTCACGGATCTGGCGGTCTATACTGCTCCACGACTCTTTGATCTGTGTTGCTGCTCGTTTGGGCCGAACTGTGAAGTGCATCCGGTTGAGTCGCATCCACAGGCCTCATTTGATTCCGCAGATCGGGGGCTGCTGTTCGCGGGGACTCCCCATCCGGGAGTGAGAAAGCTGCGGAAAACACGTGCTGCCTCCATATACTCTCATTAATGATGGGAACATTCTAAATACCACGTGACTAAGAGAGGTGAATAACGGTTGCTAACAGTAGTGTGTGGAGATCCTTCTCCCTACCAAAGGGACACATTTGCTTGCATCACCTTGTGGACACTTGCCTACTACAGATAGAAACATCCCGAAGAACTGAACTGTGCCCATGAATATTGACTCCTGCCTCTCCAGAGAAGAACGTGGGAAGCGACCCTCTCCGGCTACTACAAGTCCCTACAGGAGATACACAATGGGTAAGCAGGACAATCGACAGCCTAAATTGACCTTTGAGTCCTCGACTACCAAAAAAGGGTTGCGGAACGTACTGAGCACAGTAGGTGCGCAAAGCCCAGCAGATACCGGAGCTAGTTCTAGCTCATCAAGGTCAGACATACAACAGCTGATGCAGGAAATGAGGCAAGGGTTTGCCACAATAGTTGATAAAGTCGATCGAATATCATCTAGGATGGACGCTATCGCACAAAAAATAGATGTACATGAGGAGCGGATCACCGAGACTGAAAGGCCTATTTCTGAAAATGATGACACCACGGCCTCACATACCACCCAACTCTCGAGAATGGAAAGGGGCGACCAATCGGTCCCCCCGAACGTATGGTGGAGTACCACGATCCCCCCGGGAAGCCATCTTGGGCGGGAGGCGAGTCTCGGCTGGTATGCCCGAAGGGGCGTAGCCGGGGCGCGCCTTTTTCCCGCCCTAGAGTGGGCTGGCCTAGACACCAACGCGGCCGGCCACGCCCTCGGAGGCAGGCGGGGCGGGTGCACGCCCACCCTGAAGACGGATAAAAGGAGCTGAAGCCAAGAAAGCATCCTCTTGTTCCTGTGCTCTGAAGCTGCACCTCCCCGCTGCACGTGAGCTCGAGACGGAACGAAGAGCATACTCATGAAGGAGATAGCCGATCTAAAGAGAAAGGTTGAGGCTAAGGACGGGGAGGGAGGACCGAAACGGCCTTTACAGGGAACAATTCCCGGTGGAAAGAGCAAGAGGCCCAGAAGGGGAGCACTTGGGGGGGAGACCCCGGTTCCCGAAGCGCCACGAGAGGAGCCAACCCCGGCGCCAAAGGAGGGGAATCCAATCCCTGTGGTGGTCACCCCTGCGAACAGGGAGGATATGCCCCCCGAGTTAGCGGCGCAATTGGCAGCGTGGTTGGGAAACGATAGCGAGGGCGCCACGGCTGACGACGCCCGGGCAGTGTTGAGGCAATTGCGGGAATCTAGGGAGGCTGCGAAGACTCCATCTCCTGTTCCCCGCAGGTCCCGGCGGTTGGAAGTACAGCAGGCCCAAGTTCGGCGACAAGCGTGGGGTCTACTTCAGGTAAGCGGCCATTGCCGATTGCGGGGGGGGAGTCAGCACCTTCTCGAAAGGAGAAGATTGCCCAGCACGTCCCGCTAGAAGTCAAGGAATTGATTTGGGCGGATAAATATGTAAACATGTTTTCATTGCTTACCGACCATTACGAGATCGAGCATGTAAAGAGTCAAAAGGAGCTCATGCATCCGAGTGTTTGGCGCGCAAAAATGGCCGCCTTTAAGGTGGACGAGACCATTGGTACTTGGGGCAGAGCGTGGGGAATTTTTACTTCCATCATGGGGGAGCGCAGACCTGAGTTGTTGACCGAGTTACCCATTTATCAGTCACGTATTATGGAGTATTCTGTGGCATATGGGGGCAATCAGTGGTTCTGCTATGATAATCTGTTTAGAAAAGCTAAAGAACACAACCCGTTGTTGTCTTGGGATTGTTACGACTCTGTGTCTTGGCAAAAAATGGAGAGTACAGGGATGTTGAAGGTGCCATTAGTGGGGAGTAACGGGGGGGAATCCTCCCGCCAAAACTCAGGGACGCCCTTTCGGACGGGTACAGGTAACGAGTTCCACACGAAGCCGAATGGCAACACAGGTAAAAGGGGGATCTGTTGGAATTTTAACAGGGGCAAATGTACCAGGCCCCAGGGGTCATGCAAATTCAGACATGAGTGTGGGGGGTGCGGGCAGCCATCCCATCCTGAGTCCATGTGCAGAGCCAAAACGGGTGATAACGGTGGTAAGGGAGGCGCCAAACAGGTCTAATATAGTCCGAGGGGCGCCTTTACCGACCCCGATTGATACCATGGCGATGATTCCTTGGCTCAGCGAATACCCAGATCATGCCTCCGCTGGGGTGTTACGGAACGGGTTTTCATATGGTTTCCGCATCCCAGTGGGGGATTTTCAGGGGGTACCGGACTGTAAGAATCAAATGTCGGTCTTACAGCACACGGCAGTGGTACAGGTAAAGATTGGGAAAGAGGTGACTCGAGGTCGTGTCGCCGGTCCATTCGATTTGCCACCAGTTGCTAATTTCGTGTGTTCTCCTCTAGGGGTGGTTCCCAAGAAGGACCCGGGTGAGTTTCGGCTGATACACAATTTGTCAGCCCCACATGGTCTTTCCGTGAATGACGCGATAGACCCGGAAGTATGTTCGGTGCGGTACGCATCTTTCGATGAGGCCGTTGCCATGTTGAATCGCCTGGGGCCCGGGACACTGATGGCCAAATCGGACATCGAGTCAGCGTTCCGGTTGCTCCCGGTACACCCAGACGATCAGCGTCTCCTTGGTTTTCAGTTTCAGGGTCGCTATTACATGGATAAATGTATGCCAATGGGATGCTCGATTTCATGTGCCTATTTCGAGAAATTCAGTTGCTTTCTGCAGTGGGTATTCACGAGGAAGACAGGTTTTCAACATGTTATGCACTATCTCGATGACTTTCTGTTTCTGGGGGCAGCCGGGGATTCTGAGTGTGGACAGGCCTTACATGAATTTTGTGTCCTAATGAATCAATTCGGTGTGCCTTTGGCGCCAGGTAAGACGGTGGGTCCCTCGACCTTGATCGAGTTTCTGGGGATCGAGCTCGACTCGGTGGAAGGTTGTTTTCGTTTACCTAAAGAAAAAGTGTTAAAATTCAGGTTATCCCTTGAGGCATGTATTCGTGCAACGAAAGTGAACTTGCATCAATTGCAACAGGTGGTTGGTCAGTTGAATTTTGCCCTAAGAGTAATGCCGATGGCACGCCCCTTTTCCCGCTCGATTGCACAGTCCATGGTCGGCTTGAAGGAAGGACATCATCGTACGAGACTCTCGGCAGAGGTTCGCCAGGACATGCGCATTTGGATTGCATTCCTGGCGGATTTCAATGGTCGAATTGTCTGGAATAAACCAGCAGTGTCTTCCGAGGAGCTGGGGCTATGGACAGACTCGGCGGGGAGTGTGGGTTTTGGCGCCATATTGGGTACACAATGGTCGGCTCAAAAATGGCCGTCATGGTGGCATGAGTGCGGGTTGACGAGTAACATTGCTTTTCTCGAACTGTTCCCTATTCTGGTGGCCTTGAAAACATGGCCAGAAGGGTTTAGGGATCACTCTGTGGTGTTCTGGTCGGATAACATGACCGTGGTTGAGTGTATCAATAGTCAGGCAGCACGTTGCAAATTGATTCTGAGACTGCTCAAAGAAATTGTGTTGTTGTGCATGCAACTGAATGTACTGTTTAGGGCGCGACACGTGCCGGGGGTGATGAACCAAGCGGCTGATGCGCTCTCTCGTTTCCGTATGCAGGCCTTCTGGGGTTTTCTGCCCACAGCGGACCCGGTGGCGGCACCCTTTCCCGAAGCTCTCTGGTCTCTCGGTGCCCCGAACTACAAGACCTCGTGGGAGAGAGTTTAGCACCCAGGACGAGGAAGGCATATGAAGGGGCGTTCCGTTCCTATTGGGCCTTTTTGGGTACTGCCGGGAGGGAGCTTTGGGGTCTGGAAGAGTGTGTAGTGAGATTCCTGCTCTCTTTACGTCACGCAGGCAAGTCAGTAGCTACGGCCCAGAGGCACCGGGCCGCCATTTCCTTCATGGCAAGGGCTCATGGGATCCAGGACCCGACAGCGTCTTTCGTTGTGCAAAAAGCGCTACGTGGGTGGCAACGCCTTGAGGGTCGCAGAGTAGACGATAGGCACCCGATAGGTCTGGATAGGTTGGCCCTGTTATTATCCGTGCTACCGGTAACATGTTCATCCCAGTACGAAGCAGTGTTGTTCTGAGCCGCATTTGCATTAGCATTCCATGGGGCTATGCGGGTAAGCGAATTAGTGGCAAGGAACAAGCAGGATACGATGGGGGGACTGTGCCGGGAACACATTCAGGTCAGGGAGGAGACAATGACGGTCTCGTTTGTCAGGTCCAAATCCGATCAGGATGCAATCGGGGACTGCGTAATCATCCAGAGGATCCCCGGGTCTGCCATGTGCCCTGTGGGGTGCGTAGAGGAATATTTAGCACAGAGGGTGGCAGCATGGGGGGGGACCTTGTTAAGACACGCTGACGCCACCCCACTGACGAGGTTTCAGTTTCAGCGGGTGCTTGCGATGTCGATTTCGGCCGCGGGTTTGAACCCCGGCGACTTTGGGACCCATTCCTTTCGGATAGGGGCTGCTACGGAAGCTACAGCCAGGGGTCTGAACGTTGAACAAGTAAAACGTGTGGGGCGTTGGTCCTCGAACTGTTATAAGAGGTATGTGCGGTTGCACATGTTGTGAAGCTGTAATGATGTACTCACGCTTCTTGTTTTTGTTTGGTTTTCAGTTGCGCAAGCCTACGAGGCGGGGCGGACTGTCCAGTCGACCCGACACCGGGGGGCCAGCGGTCAGACATTGCCGGCTGCGAAAAAGGAGGTGTGGGTCGTGGGCCACTCATACGTGAGGCGTGCCGCGGACGAATTCAAAGCAGGTGACATGATTCACGTGGCTGGGGAATACGGGTACAGTGTGTCCTTCTACGGAAAGGGCGGGCTCTGTATTGACCAGTTTCGATCATTTTTCGAGGGTTTGTTAGGGCGGACAAGGTCACCGCCGTCTGTAGTCATAGTACATCTTGGGGGCAATGATTTGGTGACCACTGGTAGACGACTTCTTCTTGAGGCGATGCTTTCCACGGTAAGTTGGTTGGCGAGAAGAGTTCCAGGGTGCACAATTGCATGGTCCCATATGATCCCACGGAAAGTGTGGCGGGGGGCTATTTCTGTTTCTGCGCTGAATCATTCAGTAAGGAAAATTAATAATAAAATGAGTAGATTGTTTCGTTCAAATACACTGCATTCTGTTTCGCATGGTTGTATTAAAGGGGACAGTATGTATTTGGGAGACGGGGTTCATTTGTCCCGGGTGGGGAACGAATTACTCATAGGAGACTTCATAGCATGGTTAAGGAGTTTACAGCATGACCTTTAGGTAGGAGTGTTTTGTGGGGGGTCCGGATAGCCGGTCAACTATCCGGCCTGTGGCGGTAAGGTCATGATCGGTGAGCAGTAATTGGAAGATCCCTATGAGGGGGCGTCACCCATTACGGATGGGAGCGCGCGGGGGAGGTGGCCAATTGGCCCCTCAACGGGGAGGCGGTCCTGTCTAAGGAGAGGCCGCCGGAAGGAAAGGAAAGGTGGTCAAGGCCCCTTCCTGGATAGGAGGGGCTACGGCCCCTCCTGGGGAATTTCCCGGGGCCAGGACATCTGCGACGGCAGATGGGTAAGTTGTGTGGGGTGCGGGAGGGGGTTTACGCTACCTTTTAGACACCTCACACGAGTCCTCGAACGACCGTTAAATGGCGTCGAGTTTATTGGGGCCCCCGTCAAGTACAAAGGGAAATTGGTAGATGCACTTGAGGTACGCCTCTGTGCGGTCGCTCCTCTCACAAGTGAGGGGGGTATTTCTGGTTTAGGGATCTGACACCGGTTACGACCTTGCCGTTGGCCCTTAACGTTAGGATGTACAATTTCAAGTCAAATGTTTTGTAGGATGTTAGTTCGGCTAGGAGAACCTTTGTATTAGAGATCTGTTAAGGTTAGCCAACATCGTAATGTGGAAATGAAATTGTACATTATATGAAACTGTTATTTTAATGTTTTCTTTTGTTTCATATTTTAATAAATACGGCCGGGAAGGGTGACTCCCTTCCCGCCTTCCAAAAGTTCAAGAACTGTTTCCGGTTTCCCAATTCTTGGGGATTGTGTTGAGAGGGGGTGGCGGGTATCTCGGCCATATGGAAAGGGGCGACCAATCGGTCCCCCCGAACGTATGGTGGAGTACCACGATCCCCCCGGGAAGCCATCTTGGGCGGGAGGCGAGTCTCGGCTGGTATGCCCGAAGCGGCGTAGCCGGGGCGCGCCTTTTTCCCGCCCTAGAGTGGGCTGGCCTAGACACCAACGCGGCCGGCCACGCCCTCGGAGGCAGGCGGGGGCGGGTTCACGCCCACCCTGAAGACGGATAAAAGGAGCTGAAGCCAAGAAAGCATCCTCTTGTTCCTGTGCTCTGAAGCTGCACCTCCCCGCTGCACGTGAGCTCGAGACGGAACGAAGAGCAAATTTTGACCCACCCACCAGCCCCTGAGGACAGCGATTCGTTGTAAATACAGTTGATATAGTATCTTTGGTTTTATCTGTTTTCTTACAGGTTGTGATGATTGTCGTGAAATTTCTTAACGATGCAATAAAGATTGGTTATTTTCAGTAGGTTTTGCAAATAAAGTAATCTTGAACAAGAATTGATCAGTATTTACGCCTGATAATAAATGTTGTTTTGCTTTGTAAATCTTAGTAACTTAGGTAGAACTGTCGTATTTATTTTGGTCGGGCGGTAAGGTCATGATCGGTGAGCAGTAATTGGAAGATCCCTATGAGGGGGCGTCACCCATTACGGATGGGAGCGCGCGGGGGAGGTGGCCAATTGGCCCCTCAACGGGGAGGCGGTCCTGTCTAAGGAGAGGCCGCCGGAAGGAAAGGAAAGGTGGTCAAGGCCCCTTCCTGGATAGGAGGGGCTACGGCCCCTCCTGGGGAATTTCCCGGGGCCAGGACATCTGCGACGGCAGATGGGTAAGTTGTGTGGGGTGCGGGAGGGGGTTTATGCTACCTTTTAGACACCTCACACGAGTCCTCGAACGACCGTTAAATGGCGTCGAGTTTATTGGGGCCCCCGTCAAGTACAAAGGGAAATTGGTAGATGCACTTGAGGTACGCCTCTGTGCGGTCGCTCCTCTCACAAGTGAGGGGGGTATTTCTGGTTTAGGGATCTGACACCGGTTACGACCTTGCCGTTGGCCCTTAACGTTAGGATGTACAATTTCAAGTCAAATGTTTTGTAGGATGTTAGTTCGGCTAGGAGAACCTTTGTATTAGAGATCTGTTAAGGTTAGCCAACATCGTAATGTGGAAATGAAATTGTACATTATATGAAACTGTTATTTTAATGTTTTCTTTTGTTTCATATTTTAATAAATACGGCCGGGAAGGGTGACTCCCTTCCCGCCTTCCAAAAGTTCAAGAACTGTTTCCGGTTTCCCAATTCTTGGGGATTGTGTTGAGAGGGGGTGGCGGGTATCTCGGCCATATGGATAATGTCCTCAGAATCATTGCTGCGAAGAATGAAGAGTTGGAAGCCCGCAGCCGGCGCAATAACATTCGTGTCATAGGCGTGCCGGAATCCACCAACACAGGGCGTATGGAGGAGCACGTGGAGAAGATACTCCTTGTTGCAGTTGGGACGGAAGCGTTCTCTAAACAATTCATCATCGAAAGAGCACATCGCTCACTTGGGCCGCGGCCTAAACCTGGGGCTCCACCAACACCCATCATTGCACGGCTTCTCAACTATCGTGATCAGGATACAGCGTTGCGGGCAGCACGTACCAACCAAAACTTGACATGTGATGGAGTCAGCTTTTCCATATATCCAGACTTTACGCCCATAGTACAGGAGCAGAGGCGTAAATTTCTTGATGTCAAGAAAAAACTCTGTATGTTACAAATAGACTATGCACTCCTGTACCCCGCAAAGCTGAGAGTGACCCACCAGGCAAAGCAACACTTCTTCACAAACCTGCAGCAGGTGGAGGATTTTTTTAAAAGCCTACGGCGGGCGAGATCTGGACGTCGACAGGACTGCGATGAAGGACAGACAGATGAACAATTGATGGAAGAAGGCGATTAACTTTAGGATTTTGAGTGCGGCGATGCTGTGCTGTGCAAATGGAGGTCACGAAGAAGCCCACAGGGCAGCCTCTATCATGTGAGAGCAGCGCTGCTGGTCGAGAATACCATGGACAGGTATTGGACAGTTGGTGGTAACGTATTCCAGGCACCCCCCCCCCCTTCCTTTAGACTGTGCCCGCTTGCGGCCGTGCAGGATGAAGGGTGAGGAGTAAGGGGTGGATATGTGCATTCCTCTGATGACCCCGGAAGGGTATACCCCGATGGTCATATTGGTTACATTACGGATGTTGGGTTGTTTACTTAATGACTGGGGTGGTGGGTGGGGAGGGGATGCTGGCAAGTTGGGGATGCTTCAGTGGAAGGAGGGAGGGGTAAGGTCTTTTGAGAACTTTTTTACGTCATATACTACAAAAAGGGGTTCTGATGTTTTTCTATTGCACATGCATAAATATAGCCGGCTGATGCACAGGCATTGTATCTTATTTGCAGGAGAGATGAGGATGATGTATGTTAGGAGCTCGTCAGTTGTAGGGGCCTGGGCTGGGCGTGGGAGTAGACCATATCCAGGCAGACCTCAATGGGGGAATGGTGAGACTCAGGACCTTGAATTGTTTTGTATAGGATTTACTGCATTGACAGTTAGACTTGTAGCGAGTGTTATTGTTCATGACAAATTGGAGGGGTTCCGGTTGGGGGTGGGGAGGGATTGGGCCTTTGACAATTTTGGCATAAGTTTGGGTGCAAGGACTATCAAAGAGATGTTGCATCTAGATCTGATAAGTAGTCAGGATGACGGAAAGCGGGAGAATACTCTCGCAGTGCATTTTGTACACACGAGCATTTGTTCACAGCATTGCATTAGCATGTATATTGTGGTAGGGCCCGGGTTGCGTGATTATTGGCATACTGTCACGGTGCATGACCCGGGAGCCGCTGGTTGTAGAAATTGGCCTTTACTGGCGTACCTCGCATACTTTACACTGCCGGGTGCACTGCCTGCTCATGGGGGATACTGATTTAAATGTCTTGACATGGAACGTGAGGGGCTTAGGAGACCCGAGGAAACGGCGTCACATTCTATCATACCTGGACCGCCATTCAGTGCATATAGCCTTTCTCCAAGAAACTCATTTCAGAGCACATGCTATCCACACCTTTGCTAGTAAATGGGCGGCTCACACTGTTTTCTCCTCCTTCTTGACGTATGCTAGAGGAATAGCGATATTAGTCAAGAGGGGAACGCCCTTCATTATGGCAGGCACCAAAGCGGATGCACAGGGGAGATACTGTATGATGTGGGGCAGACTGGGACACATTGCGGTCACTTTAGTATGTTGCTATGGCCCGAACATCGACGACCCTCAGTTTTTCACAGATTTGTGGGCTGCCATTGTAGGTACGGCCCCACAGCATCTACTCTGGGGGGGAGATTTCAATACTACACTAGACTCGTCTATGGATAGGTCCCACACATCCCCTCATCATTACACTAAGGCAAGGGCAACACTACGCGCGGCAATCACAGATCACAATTTAATAGACACCTGGAGGCATCTACATATGGACGCACTGGAGGGTACTCACTTTACAGCACAAGCACGTTCATGGGCGAGGCTAGATTACATATTTATTTCACCTCAGTTCTTCACTGCACTTGTTAAGGCGCAGCACCTCCCCAGGACGTACTCTGATCACTCACCGGTACACATTACCCTGAGATCAGTGGACTTAGGCCCCTCGAAAACTGCCTGGCGACTGCAATCCACGATGGTACTGGACACTGCAATCCAGGAAGAATTACGAGAGGAATGCTTTGATTTTTTTAAGCGAAATAAAGACTCAGTAAATGACGTGGAAACTATTTGGGATGCATTTAAGGTGACTCTGAGGGGGGTTTGCATTGCTAAAGGATCGGGAGTTTTAAAAAGTATAAAGGCGCGATTGACGGCCCTAGAGGTGGAACTTACAAATCTTGAGGCATCGTTGGCTACATGTCCTGACAATGCCACCCTCTCAAGTATACGCAAGAAACTGACTGAATACACTGACGAGGCCGCTAGGGAGGTTAAATTTAGGGTCAAATATTGGATAGCTCGCCGATATGGCGAAGGCGAGAGACCAGGGAAGGCTCTAGCTGCGACGATGAGATTGACACATCCCCCTAATATTATACTAGAACTGGAAAGCCCAGAGGGAGAGGTGATTAGAGATACAGCGCAAATTCTTAACGCGTTTGTGACACATTACAGCGCACTATACACGTCCACTAGAACAGGTACCCTACAATTACAAGAGTATCTTGACGACGTATCCCTGGGGTGGCTGAGCGATGCACAGATGGCATTTTTGAGTGCCCCTTTCGAGTTGGATGAGGTGCGGGATGCAATCATGAGTATGCAGTCGGGTAAAGCTACGGGACTGGACGGGATCCCGATGGAGTTTTACAAAACATACATTGACTTTATGGCGCCGGTACTACGGGAAGTCTTCGAAGATGCACTTGAGGTTGGTCACTTACCCCCCTCTATGCGTGCAGCACTTATAACATCGCTTTTGAAACCAGGGAAACCGGCGAATAGCTGCGACTCCTACCGGCCCCTTTCATTGCTTAACTGCGACGTGAAAATACTCGCCAAGCTTATTGCTACTCGTATCAGTCTCCTACTTCCTACCCTGATACTACCTGATCAGTCGGGCTTTGTTCCTGGCAGAGCGACGTCACATAATTTACGTACTTTCTTTTCGGTCCTCATCTCAGTGCACGAAGATCTACCGATGGCCGCCATTGTCCTTGACGCCACTAAGGCCTTTGACTCCCTAGAGTGGGATTATGTGTTCAGAGTATTGGAGCGTATAGGCTTCCCGGCAATATTTATTTCATGGATTAAACTATTATATGAGGCTCCAGTGGCCAGAGTGCTTATTAATGGCAGACTTTCCTCGGCTTTTTCCATCACTAGGGGCACTAGGCAGGGTTGCCCCCTGTCGCCGCTCCTATTTGCTATAGCCACTGAGCCACTTGGGGCAAAGTTGAGGCAGCACCATCAGGAGAAAGCGCTGAGATGTTTCCAAAGACAGATACTAATATCTCTGTACGCAGATGATATTACTCTATACATACGAGATCCCAGCGAAAACTTGAATCCAATCCTAAGGGAGTTTATTCATTTTGGTAGAATATCGGGAGTTCATATCAATTGGGGTAAGTCTTGTATATTCCCACTTACGGCATCTACTAAACGATTTGAGATGGATTACCCCATTGCTTGGTGTGAGGGTGACTTCAAATACTTGGGTATACACATAGAAAAAGATAGAGACGAACTATTGCGGGCCAATTATGGCACAACGATGGCTCGCATTGAAGATAACATTACGAGATGGATCACCCTGCCTCTTTCCATGGCGGGTAGGGTGTCGTTGATTAAGATGGTTATACTCCCACAATTGTTATATCTGTTTTTAAACATTCCCTTCTATCCCGGCAGATATTTTTTTCAACGACTCCGCACAGACCTCGTCAGATTGGTGTGGGGCGGAAAATCGCCTCGGCTCAAATGGGACATTCTTACTAGGCCATACAATCATGGAGGGTTTGGTGTTCCCAACTTTGAACTGTATTATCAAGCTGCTCAGGCTCATTATGCCTTCTTCTGGGTGCATCAGCTGAGGTACATGCCCCAGCTGGCGACGGAGCACTGGTTGGCGCACCCAATCCCTATAGAGGGCGCACTGTATGCCTTAGTCCAAGGCAGAGACAAGACACCCAATACTGTGTTGAGCACAGTGACCGCGTGGTCCCGACTTGCTGCTAGGTTGGAGACTGACATGCTCTACGCGCCTCTATTGCCTTTTGTGTATCATCCCAATATCCCTCTATTAGAGGAAACGGGCTTTCGCAAGCTGCTCCACAAAATCCATGTTAAGACATGGGGAGACCTGTATCATAATGGAACATTCCGATCTTTGGAGCATTTATATGAAGGCATACAACCATCCCCACTTGACGTTTTTATGTATATTCGGCTACGCCAGGGGCTGAAGGCATTTACGCCTGATTTCCCTCATGAGCCTCAAACTTTTGCACCATTGCAGCACATACTCCAGGATGATACGCCTTCCAAACTAGTATCAACAATATACAAATCGGTCCACACGCAAATAGACGCCCCGCCGTTAGAGGCTAGAACAAAATGGGATCAGGAACTGGAAGTACCGCTTACAGACAAGCAATGGGAATTTTGTCTTCGGCAAACAGAGTGCATTTCTTCTAGCAGTAGATTCAGGATTATACATTATAAATGTATTCATAGATTATAATACACTCCAGCCCGAATGTACAGATTTCAACTTCGTACCACTGATAATTGTGACAGGTGTCGTGCCCCAGCGGCTGACTTTTTACATCTGGCGTGGGCATGTGATGCAGTACAGTTATACTGGAGCCAGGTGTTTGCAGCACTGTTCAAAATTATCAATACACAGATGGACCCCTCCCCTATTCTGGCTTTATTGGGCTATGTGGAGCCCATACAGGCAGCACACCGCAAATTCACCGCAATTGCCTTATTAGTGGCTAAAAGGAGAGTTGCATGTAGATGGGGCAGGGGCAGGGCCCCGAAATTTAAGGATTGGCTGCATGACCTTACTTATTGCCAAGAACAGATAAATACATACTCTGAGCTATTGCCGATTGCTTCACGACCTACAGATATCTGGGCCCCATTGACATGTTACCTATTAAATGAAGGCGTTGCTGCTGGGGAGGAGGTGGCCTACTAGGCGAGCGCATGGCAGTCCTTTCTATGCGGTTTTCTTTAGACACAATATGCGAACACACAATACCAGGAACATGGGCTGGGAGAGCTGGAATTAGAGGTATATGAAGGTTAATTTTGGAGGGTGGAGCTATGTGAGAGTGTAGACATGCAGTAGTTAGATTGCCCTCACGTTATTTGAGATCTGGTCTGTGTACTTAGCACGTCTCCTACTTGAATGGTGTACTGTGGAGACCTCTCTTTGTGGCAGTGTTCTAGTATTATGGGCAACCCGGGATGCTAAGTGGACCCCTACTGAGTACAGTGTGAGCCCAACTAATTACTGCACAATAATATTCAGCTATGACTATATATGTTCAAGTTCCCTGCTTCTGTACATGCATTGTAGATTTTGAACTAATATGTGTACACATGAATGCACCCTTTTTGATGTATTGTCGCACAGACTGTGGGGGATCGAGAAAATCTCCCTCTCACTTTCCAACCCCAGGGCCTCCTTCCAGGACAATTGGGAGCCCTAGAGCATGCCTCTCTCATCCCATGGCTCAGTTATATTATATATTGGTATAGCACATTGTTTGATTTTAATATTTTAAAGGTATATAATCCCCTTTACAAAGAAGGAAATTAAGGATTCCTTCTTGTCATATAAAAGGGAAGAGCGTTTAAAAACAACTAGGACCCAAAAAACTGTTTGTTGGACAGGCCACATGAAGGGCGTGCTCCCTCCCCGCATGACAGGGCCCGAGCACCGGCCCTCCAGGTGTTACCCACAGAAGCAACCCGCATCCCGTCCCCTACGGGACTCCTGCCCCCGGACATCGCTGTATCCTTGGGCCGAGCCACTGTCCGCTCCATCGCCGGCCCGGCCGCCATCTTGGACACTGCACCACGAGGCCGCGTGGCCTCAACTCGACCCTAACCCTGGGCCTGGCCAGGCCCCGACATCCCGGCACCACCATCCACCCCGGAGGTGAACGGACCACTTGGCAGGTCAATGGGAGAAAGAAGTGTCGATGGCTCTCCCCCGCCAGGTGCCGATCGCCCCCAGCTCCCCCGGGCGCTGGCTCCACCCCCCTGCTGGGTGTCTGGACTCCCTCATCCCGGACCTCCCGACCTCCAAGTGCGAGGGTCCGGACATCAAAGGGCGCCAGACCTATAACTGGGGCAGCTCCAGAGCAGGAAAGCAGTTGTATCCTGGAGTCGAGAGACCCCGTGAAGAACTCATCCTTGACGGACTACTGGCGCTGCCGTAGCCCTGCCTTGTGAACTATCGTCCTGCCTGCTGGCGCTGCCGCAACCTTCTGCCTCCTTCCTCCTCGTCGGGACCTGCTGGCGCTGCCGCGGACCGTTGTAACTACCACCTTCACCGGGACCTGCTGGCGCTGCCGCGGACTGTCGCCTACCTACGCTCATCTCGGGACCTGCCGGCGCTGCCGCGGCCCGTCCACCTAGAACGCCGAGCTCGAGGATTGTGAGCTATCCATCTTATCATCGCATCCACCAGATTGGTAACAAGACTGTCCCGCTACCCCCTTTCCCATCCAAGAGACTAGAATCGAGGGGACCCCTGAGTCCTGACCTCCTTGTACCATTCTATCGTACTTCAAGATTGCTATAAAGAACGTTAAACCTTATCTTTGTGTGGTGTACATCTGTGGGGGGGGAAGTTACTCGTCTGTACGATCGCTGGAGACGGCTCTCCCCGGAGACCTCTCCCCTTGTCCTCGGCCGACCCTCCAGGTCCGTCTAACATTGGTGGCCAGCGGCGCGATCCGAATCAACGCGTAATCGTACAGAGAGTAGCTCACCCCACGACTAAACCACAATGACAACCAAAGAGAGCGTATCCACCGAGAAATTCCAGATAGAGAAATTGGAAGAGTACAACCATCGTGAGTTGAAACAATTTTGCATCGAACTAGGCATTACTACCACCGGTCTGAGCACTAAAGACGATTTCAAGCACGCCATTGAGTCTTGGACAGAAACCGGGGCCGTCAGACCCCCGGACCAAAGCATTGCAGCATCCGAAAGGAACACCACGGCTCCCAAGGAGCGAAGCACGGGTCTCTGGCAGGAAGAGATCCAAGAGAGAGAAAGAAGCAGACTACATGAGTTAGAAATGGCACGGCTCAAAATGGACGGTGAACTAAAATTAGCCGAACAAAAACTGAACCTCGAACATCTACGTCTCCGAGAAGAACGGGAAGAAAAACAGAGGCAAAGGGAACTCGAAGAAAAAAGACTAGCGTACGAACACGAGCGCAAACTGGCAGAATTAGACCTACGGAAGCAAAACAAAAATCTGGGGGTGCCCGAGCAACCACACACCCCAGGAGCGACAGAAAAAAAGGTCCACATCCCCAAGGATGTCGTACGAGAAAACTTCCGAGACGACGACATCCAACAGTGGTTCAAGGCCTACGAGATCGCCATGACCTCCCATCGGATCGACCGAAGTGACTGGGGAGCCGGTCTATGGGGGAGGTTCGTCAATGAAGGCCGCGATGCCCCGTTACAGCTCCCCGATCATCTGATGACATCCTATGACCATATGAAGGCTGCCCTCCTCACTCGATATGGGCTCACACCCGGAATGTACCGCCAGAGGTTCCGAGACTGCACCCGGATCCCGGGTACAACCTGGGTGGAATACGTAAACTATTTCAGCCGAGCCTTCGAGGGTTGGATCAAGGGGAGCCACGTAACGACCTACGAGCAACTTTTTAATCTCATGGTGTGGCAGCATCTCTCCAACAACTGCTTCGTCGAGCTCAGGCAGCACCTCCTCGACAGTAAATTGACTGATCCACGGCAGCTCGCCGCCGAGGCTGACCGATGGGAGAGCACCCGAGTAGGCCGGAGTGGGCCGCACGAACAGAACAGGAACAACCAAGGCCAGCACCGTCCCCGAGGAGGAGGAGGAGGCCAGGGACGGGGAAGAGACACCGCCCCGGCCGCTCCCGCTACCAGCACCCCGCCCCCGGCCGGCCGGGGCAACCCCCCGGTGCGCCCAGGGTTCCGAGCCAATGTCACGTGTCAACGATGCCAGCGAGTCGGCCACTACGCCAATGACCCGAACTGTCCACAGAACCAGACTCCGAGGCCCCGCCAGGTAGCTGCCGCCGCCCTGGGGGGAGAGCAAATCTCCGAAGAACAGGAAGAATACGAACAAGAACAACACGAGTGGGAACCGGCCGCCATGGTGCTAGCGTGCCTAGGGGGAAGAGAAATGGTCCCGCGGGCTCCCCTACCCGCCAACACCAGAAAATACAGTCAGTGGGTGAACATTAATGGGCGCAGGGCCGAAGCACTACGTGACACGGGGGCCAGTGTGACGGCCGTCCGCTGTCACCTGGTGACCCCGGAACAGATCCTGCCAAACGTCCTCTGCCCCGTCCGTTCAGCCGACAATTCCGAGAGTCTGTGTCGGATGGCCTGCGTCTCCTTCGAATGGGGAGGAGTCTCCGGCATGTTGAAGGTGACGGTCCAAGATGATGCCCCCGTGGACTGTCTCCTGGGGAATGATCTCGAGAGTTCCCCGTGGGCCGCCGTGGAAAGAAGAGAGCACCTGGGGATGCTGGGCCTCCCGGACTGGGCGTGCGTAACCACTCGGTCCATGGCCGCCCGAGCCATCTCCCGACATGAAGAACCAGAATGGCCAGCACCTCCTCCCCCGGTCGCTCCAGGGGAGGACACCGACCTCACCAACCTCTCTGAGCAAACCCCCGCAGGGCTCGCTCAGCTCCAGGACCTTCCCGACCTGGCTCAGTGGCGTCAAGAAGGGGGACCCACCCAGGAACAGTTCCGTCAAGAGCAGAAGACCTGTCCCTCCCTCGAGGGACTGCGACAGCAAGACCTCGCCCAGAGCGCGGGAGACACCGCCGGAGCCCATTGGATCTATTGGGACAACGACCTGTTGTATAGTGAACAAAGAATCGCGGAGTTAGGGGCCAGTCGAGTGTTGGTGGTGCCCCTCCGTTTTAGAGACTTCTTGTTGAATTTGGCCCACGATGTCCCTCTGGCTGGACACCTGGGACAGGACAAAACCTACAGTCGCCTGGTGACCCACTTTTTCTGGCCAAAGATGAGAAACGACGTCCTCAACCACTGCCGGTCCTGCCCCACGTGCCAGGCCAGCGGGAAGAGCGGCCGCAAACTCAAAGCACCTCTGCAACCGTTCCCAGTTGTCCCCACCCCGTTCGATCGCACGCCAACACAACCTCAACATCATCTCCTACGCGGACGACACTCAACTGATCCTCTCTCTCACCAATGACCCCAGCACCGCCAAAACTAACCTTCACGAAGGAATGAAAGAAGTTGCCGAATGGATGAAACAAAGCCGTCTGAAACTGAACTCAGACAAAACAGAAGTCCTCATCTTAGGTACATCCCCCTCTGCATGGGACGACTCCTGGTGGCCGGAAGCCCTCGGAAAAGCACCCATCCCGACAGACCACGCACGGAACCTAGGCGTCATCCTGGATTCTTCACTCTCAATGAACAGACAAGTCAGCGCCGTATCCTCTTCCTGCTTCAACATTCTTCGCATGCTCAGAAAAACATTTCGCTGGATCCCCTCCGATACAAGGAAAACAGTCACCCACGCTCTGGTCACGAGCCGACTGGACTACGGAAACACCCTCTACGCGGGTACTACCGCAAAACTCCAGAAGAAACTCCAACGAATCCAAAACGTCTCAGCCAGGCTCATATTAGACCTCCCACGCAACGAACACATCTCTGATCACCTTAAAGACCTCCACTGGCTACCCGTCAATAAGAGGATCACTTTCCGACTGCTTACCCACGCACACAAATCACTCTACGACATCGGACCAGACTGCCTCAACTCACGACTGTCCTTCTACACCCCCTCCCGCCAACTACGTTCTTCCAACCAAGCCCTCGCCACTGTACCTCGCATCAACAAGACCACCATGGGAGGCAGATCCTTTTCATACCTGGCTGCTAAAACATGGAACTCACTCCCCGCTTACCTTCGCCTTACCCAGAACCACCTAGCGTTCAGAAAGCAACTTAAAACGTGGATATTTGACAAGTAATCATCCTCCCCTTCCTAAGCGCCTTGAAACCCTCTGGGTATGTAGTGCGCTATACAAATCCTATGACTTGACTTGACTTGAAGGACATCGGTTCATCCTGGTACTGGTGGACCACGCCACCCGCTACCCCGAGGCGGTTCCCCTGCGAACTGTAACAGCCCCGGTGGTCGGCCGGGCCTTAATGGGGATCTTCTCCCGAGTGGGCTTCCCCCGAGAAGTCGTCAGCGACAGAGGCACAAACTTTATTTCAAAATATATGAAATCCCTCTGGCAACAGTGCGGGGTCACCTACCGATTCACGACCCCCTATCACCCTCAAGGAAACGGACTAGTCGAGCGGTTCAACCGCACGCTCAAGGGAATGATCGGGGGGTTGGAAGATTCCCTCCGTCGCCAGTGGGATGTGCTACTCCCGTGCCTCCTCTTCGCCTATCGAGAAGTCCCCCAGAAGTCCCTCGGCTTCAGTCCTTTCGAACTCTTGTACGGACACCCTGTTCGAGGGCCCCTCAGCCTAGTCAAAGAAGGTTGGGAGATGGCCCCCCTGAAGACCCCTCCAGATGTCTTCAAGTACCTCCTGACCCTACGCAATCAGACCAGACGATTCAGGGAAATGGCAAAAGCGAATCTTGAGACCAGTCAAGAGGACATGAAGCGATAGTACGATCAAAATGCCTCCTCCATCGAATTCGAACCTGGCCAACAAGTGTGGGTGATGTCCCCCACCGAACCCTGTGCCTTGCAGGACAAGTGGACGGGGCCCTTCAAGGTGGTCGAGCGCAAGAGCCCCGTCACCTATCTCATCGATATGGAATCTCCCCGGAACCCCTTCCGGGTCCTCCACACCAACAGACTCAAACCCCACTTCGTGCGCTCGGAGCTCAGCCTCCTGATGGCTACGGACAGTGGGGTGGAAGAAGACTCCGAGCCTCTCCCTGATCTCCTAAAGACCCGTGAGAAAGATGGATCCGTAGACGGGGTACGCCTCTCAGATGTCCTCACCCCGGAACAGCACCAAGACTGCCGGGACCTCCTGCTGCAATTTGCGACCCTGTTTTCCCTCACCCCAGGGGTCACCCCCTGGTGCTTGCACGACGTGGACACTGGGGACAGTCCCCCTATCAGACATCGGGCGTACCGCGTACCAGATCGGGTACGTGCCTGCATCCAAGAAGAAGTGTCAAAGATGCTCACGCTCGGGGTCATCGAGCCCTCTGACAGCCCCTGGGCCAGCCCGGTCGGGCTGGTCCCCAAAGCTGCTGCCCCCGGCACCACTCCTGAGCTCCGATTCTGTGTCGACTATCGGGGCCTGAACGCTGTCACCAGAACCGACGCTCATCCCATCCCCCGAGCAGATGAACTAATCGACCGCATGGGGGCTGCCCGCTACCTCAGCATCTTCGACCTGACAGCGGGCTACTGGCAGATCGGTCTCACACCCCGGGCCCAAGAACGATCCGCCTTTTCCACCCCCGATGGCCACTACCACTTCAAAGTCATGCCATTCGGCATGAAGAACGCTCCAGCTACTTTTCAGCGACTGGTGAACCAGGTATTGGCGGGACTCGAGGAGTTTAGCGCCGCCTACCTGGACGATATAGCTGTGTACAGCCGCCACTGGTCAGACCACCTCCGCCACCTCCGAGAGGTCCTGCAGGCCCTCCAACAGGCCGGCCTCACAATCAAGGCCAGCAAGTGCCAAATTGGTCAGGGGTCCGTGACCTATCTCGGACACCAAGTGGGAAGCGGTCTGGTGGCCCCTCTTCAACTCAAGGTCGCTGCCATCCAGTCCTGGCAGCCTCCAGTCACGCAAACCGAGGTCCGAGCCTTCTTGGGGCTCACCGGCTACTACCGGCGGTTTGTGAGGGACTATGGCAGCATTGTGGGGCCCCTCACAGAACTCACATTCAAAAACCACCCGAAGGAGGTCAACTGGACTCCAGACTGTCAAGCGGCCTTCGAGAAGCTGAAGGCCGCCATGTGCACTGCCCCTGTGCTCCAGGCTCCCGACTACAGCCGGGAATTCATCGTACAAACAGATGCCTCCGACCATGGCATCGGGGCGGTCCTCTCCCAGTTGAACCCCGAAGGACTTGACCAACCGGTGGCATTCATCAGCAGACGCCTACTGGCCCAAGAGCAACGCTGGAGCACCATCGAGAGGGAGGCCTTCGCAGTAGTGTGGGCCCTCAAGAAGCTCCGGCCCTATCTCTTCGGCACCCACTTCCGGGTGCAAACAGACCACCGGCCCCTGCAATGGCTAATGCAGATGCGGGGGGAAAATCCCAAACTATTGCGTTGGTCCATCTCCCTGCAGGGGATGGATTTCACTGTGGAACACCGACCTGGCCAAGACCACGCCAACGCGGATGGCCTGTCCCGCTTTTTCCGCCTCGACGAGGAGAGTCCCCAAGAGGATGGGTGACTCTCCCCGCCTTCAGCTGGGGGGGACGCATGTTGGACAGGCCACATGAAGGGCGTGCTCCCTCCCCGCATGACAGGGCCCGAGCACCGGCCCTCCAGGTGTTACCCACAGAAGCAACCCGCATCCCGTCCCCTACGGGACTCCTGCCCCCGGACATCGCTGTATCCTTGGGCCGAGCCACTGTCCGCTCCATCGCCGGCCCGGCCGCCATCTTGGACACTGCACCACGAGGCCGCGTGGCCTCAACTCGACCCTAACCCTGGGCCTGGCCAGGCCCCGACATCCCGGCACCACCATCCACCCCGGAGGTGAACGGACCACTTGGCAGGTCAATGGGAGAAAGAAGTGTCGATGGCTCTCCCCCGCCAGGTGCCGATCGCCCCCAGCTCCCCCGGGCGCTGGCTCCACCCCCCTGCTGGGTGTCTGGACTCCCTCATCCCGGACCTCCCGACCTCCAAGTGCGAGGGTCCGGACATCAAAGGGCGCCAGACCTATAACTGGGGCAGCTCCAGAGCAGGAAGGCAGTTGTATCCTGGAGTCGAGAGACCCCGTGAAGAACTCATCCTTGACGGACTACTGGCGCTGCCGTAGCCCTGCCTTGTGAACTATCGTCCTGCCTGCTGGCGCTGCCGCAACCTTCTGCCTCCTTCCTCCTCGTCGGGACCTGCTGGCGCTGCCGCGGACCGTTGTAACTACCACCTTCACCGGGACCTGCTGGCACTGCCGCGGACCGTCGCCTACCTACGCTCATCTCGGGACCTGCCGGCGCTGCCGCGGCCCGTCCACCTAGAACGCCGAGCTCGAGGATTGTGAGCTATCCATCTTATCATCGCATCCACCAGATTGGTAACAAGACTGTCCCGCTACCCCCTTTCCCATCCAAGAGACTAGAATCGAGGGGACCCCTGAGTCCTGACCTCCTTGTACCATTCTATCGTACTTCAAGATTGCTATAAAGAACGTTAAACCTTATATTTGTGTGGTGTACATCTGTGGGGGGGAAGTTACTCGTCTGTACGATCGCTGGAGACGGCTCTCCCCGGAGACCTCTCCCCTTGTCCTCGGCCGACCCTCCAGGTCCGTCTAACACTGTTGTGTTTTATAGGCAACTTAAACTCAAAAGTGGTTTTCAGGCTTATTTGTCCGATGTATCTAGACCTTCACATCGCTTTGTCTTAACACGCCTGAGGCTGGGGATCGTACACCACTTGGTATCCTTCCCTGAAATAGGAGAGAGACCTACTACGTTATGCCCATGTGATAACATCTCTAGCCAGGGTTGCCTTCATTTTTTACTCTTTTGTAAATTTTATAAATTTTTAAGGAAATTTTATTTGAAGCCTATCTTTTTAAATTATAATGTTCGTACATCAAAGGATGCAATGAATTTGTTATGTGCCCTTGAAACTACAGATATTTGTTTTCGTGTTGCATTATATATACTGAAATGTAGAATAACAAGGAAATCGATAATATTATAACCATTATAACAAACAGTTTTGCCGATTTTGTAATAAAGCACAAGACACTTCACCTCTGGGTGGAAATGTTTACTATGTATTATAAGAACTCGGACGTTTGCCCAGGCACATGTCACTTTAATGGATAATGAACAATGTATAATGGCCAAAGCATTAGTTTAAACATCCTTTAGTACCATGCATTTAACTGTAATATACTTTTTTAATTATTGCTCTAGTCCGCACGTGAAAGTTTGATTTATTTGAGTATTTATTAAATAATGTTGCCTCGTCGGTGTATCACAATGTGGGTTAATATACGGAATGCGCAGTCCAACCTTGTTAATTTAGTAGGGTAACTGATATATTTGAATTATGATGATTCTATGTTAAATGTTATTGAATGTATTTTTCTGTCTGATTATTGTTGCTTTTATGGTTGTGTCATGCAAACCGAATAAAGCTTTCTAAACTGAAACTGAACTGGGAGCCCTTTCTTTTGCTGCTAGCTTCGGAATTTAAAGAGCTCACTTTCCCGAAATACTTACGATTACTACGGTTAGCAGACCCACTGCAAACAACACTATGTGAAGACGGGATGGCCCAGACTACGCAGCGATAGCTGGCCTAGGCTACAGTGGGTGTCCAAGAATATCTACGGTACCTGCCCGAGGATATTTAGAGGGAGGTAGAGGGAGAGGGAGTGAGGGGGATGTCTTTGTGTTTGTGGATCCTTTGTTTCTTTATTTACCTAAGTCTCATCCCGTAGGTGGTACGCACAGCAATAAGCATGGAATGTCTTTATTTTGTTGTTGTATGTTTATCTTAAGATTAATAAAGAAATCTAAACAAAATAAAAGTGTTCATTGACTTCAGGAAGTCATAAAAACAGCATAAGGCTTTCAAAGGTCACATAATGCTTCAGAAAGTCAGCGGTCAACATGTCTGGAAATGGTCAGTTTACTCGACCTGAAGCCTTAAAAGGGGTTTATTCACTCTAGGAAGTCAGAAAAACAGCACAGTACATCCAAAGGTCAAGGGGCAAATTATGCTTTCAAAGGTCAACATATTTGGAAATTATACATTTATTTGATCTGAAGCCATAACAATAGTTTATTCACTCCAGGAAGTCAAAGGTCACTAATGCGTCTAAAGGTCAACATGTTTGGAGATGATCAATTTACTCGATTTGAAGCTAAGAAAAGAGTTTACTCCAGGAAGTCAAAAAAACAACAAAGTACTTCCAAAGTTCAAGGGTCAATTAATGTTCCCAAAGTTCAAGGGTCATCCTGTGTGGAAAAGGTCAATTTACTCAATCTGGTACCTTCTCGCCCTGTTCGATGCGAGTGGGAGGAGTAGTACAGAGTTGCACGGAGTTGTGTGTGCAGAGGCGGCGAAGCGAAGCTCAGGGCTGGGCAGGAAAGAACAGGAAAAGCAGGAGCGTGAGCCCCCGAGCATTAGAGCCTCCCGGCCCCCGACTCCCCGAGCCTGAGTGACGGCTGAAGGGGAAGAAGGGGCAAGTATAGCAGCTGGCAGCCGGCGAGGATCGAAATTCTTAACACCAGGTCGTGCAGAATTGAGAAGCCCAGTTTAACCCCTGAGAGGAGAAGGAAACACTTCCCACGTGCTGCTGGAGGAGGTGTTTGTGCTAGCGGTGCTTTACAGTGTTCGGAGCCCGGAGTTCGGAGCTGCGGCTGTTGGAGTTGGAGTTTGAACTCGTAGGTAAAACTGCGACCGCGACTACAACCCCTGAGCCAAGTTGCGTTGTTGGGCAGCTCTGCGCGGCATTACCGCGGCTTCAGTACCGCCCTCGCAACACCCCCCACAGGCTCACAGGGAGAGGAAGAGGAGGTGGTGGTGAGGTCGCGAGCTGCAGCTGACAGCGTGGTAGTTGACAACGCTGGTTGCAGAGCCCAGAGAAGAGCCTCTCCTGTTTGTCGGCTGATTGAGATCAGCATTGGAGGCAGCAGCAGTGGACTCAGGGACTAACGCAATAAGATACGTATTCTACTTTATCCTAGGAGCTTCACAAATGTTGTAATCTGTCAATTGGGGATAAAATTGCTGCCTTAAAAAAACCGCAAATGGTTAATTTAACTTTAGAGTGACAGCAACATAGATTCTGGTAGCCCTGGCCTGGGGCAAGTAATCAAGTGAACAGTGGCACAACAGGGCAGAAACTGAGAGTATCAGAGTACCAGGGAGATATCTGAGCCTGCAGATACAAGGAAGGTGAGCGTGGCCGCTCCGAGGCCGGGCTAACAGTTGCTGGGCTCGCCCGGTTTTGTTTTGATTATCAAGGAGGAGTGTCCCGGCGTGGACAGAAGGGCCCTCGACTTATAGGCAGGGAGAGGTTAGATTGCTTGCCTCCCTGGTGTCTCGCTTAATTTAGTCTGTAGTCTGTAGATAATGAGATCAGGCCGACAGCGAGGGGCGCCGCCTAAACCTCAATCGAAGCAATGTCAAAAAAGCGAGGAAAGCATTGATGTTTGTGTCTCCGCAAAGGAGTGTACGATTGATCCATCTAAAATGGCAGTTACCCCTATAAATTCTGGTAAAGACTATAAAAATCAAGTTCACGTTAATCAGCCGTCTATCAAGAGTTTTTTTTAAGTATCACCAAAAACAGTATCAAAAACAACAAAGAAATAGAAATAATGAGACTGACAATGAGCGTTTATCATCTTCATCACCCTCATCGTCAACAAGTGTAAAAAGAGTTTACCCGTGTTCAGTATTACAATCTAAGTTGTCTTCAGAAATAGAGGAGTTAAAAGATGGAGGTAATTCTCAATTAAAGGCCAAAAACTCAGGCTTAGATAAGAACAAAGTGTTGCCAACCCCCAAATCATTTCTAACAATGTCTGGTCAGTTAAAGCCCAAATTTATTTCCAAGACTCTAATACACAATCCGTTGTGATATCTACGGCTGACGAATCTTTAGCAACTAGACTGGTGGAGCATTTTAAATCACTAGTTTGTAGCCAAAGAGAGATCGGATCAGTGATTAACATCTCCTCAGGCCTGGATCAGACCGGAAGCGATGGGGTCTTTATGTTAGGCTATGTCGCTGACGAGACAGAAATTAAGAGGGGGTGTCAAATATCAATACCAGCAATAACTGAATTAGCATCTAGTCCAAATGGCCCAACTGATAGATTTGGTAATGCAAGGCCTTTTAATTCGGACAAGTTAAGTATAATTTTGGAGAACAGCTTCTTAAAAATAAATCATTACTGGTACCAGGTTCTGCTAGTGCTGAGAATGTGCCCATTTCAAATGAGCAAAGTAAATCCACAAAAACAGTTCTAACCAATCAGTTTAATTCAGTGGACTTATCTTTATTAACAAAATTTGATGGGAATTTCCAAGCTAGATCTGGTGACATAGAAAATAATCCTTCTAGCCCTGACCGTGGATTATGGGAGTGAATACTCCACACTATGGATTCAATCACAATTGCTCTTAATTTTCACTCAGACAATTATATGTCGAGGTAGATATTTTAAGCACACTGGCTTCCCACGCAGTAGGGATAGAAGCAAAACTCCTCCAATTGACCAGATTGATCACCAAAGTCCAATCGAATAAAGAGAAACAATTAATAACCTGTACTTGTGCACAACTGATTGACAACATTTCAGATCTACCGTCAATCGTTAGTTCTATGGCACAGGAAGTAAAACTGATGTTGGGTACAACAGCCCAAGGAAAATTAATGACCAATGAAGATAAAATTAATTTAACTGTGGCAAAACATAATTCAAATTATCCAGTTCAATCGGGACTGACCACCATAGAAAAATCAGTGAATTCACAAGAAAATGTGAATAGCGGAAATAGTAAAATTACTGATACGAATGAACAACCTGCCAATGTTACCATCAATTTGAAATTGTCTAAGCTATCTCAAGATAGCCAAGATAGTCCTAAAAGTACTGAATCTAAGGTTCATTTGATAGTGGATGAGGTGAATACGATCAGTCCTGATGCAAATCAAGCATTAAGTGTTAATACAAATTCTGAGATTCTGTCCAAACGGGCAAGAAAAAGGTTAAGGAAAACCCACAATAAAATATCACAGGGAAAAAAAACTCTCAAGGCGGTTGTAATCAAAGATCTTAATGAGCCTAAAGAGTCCGATATGAAAGCCCTATTTCCGATTTTCAGAGCTGCGGAATCACCTGTGGTCCACCCAAAGGTTAAACAAAATGGACAAACTATTGATATTCCCAACCCCTGATGTGCCCAATGTCAGTTCATGGTCTAAAATTTCTGTTCCATCAAAGTCAGGGGTCACTAGGCAAGAAGAACTTCCAAAAGAATTGGTTGATCAACGTGTCGATCAATGTGGAGAACAAAATACCTTCACTCAGAAAATTGTAAATAATGTTAACCATCAAAATCATAATGAGATTCATATTGAACAACCACGTATTCATGACCAAAAGACATTAGAAGCCCATGTATCAAGACAATCGCTAGTCCCTTTTTCAGCTCCTATCATTGGGAAGAGGGATCCAATTGGTTCCATGAATAAGGAAGAATCAGAGGCTATAGATTACTTGTATGAAGTGAAGAAAGTTGTCTTTTGCTCTCAGTATACTACAATAGGCCCTTATGATATCTTGAATCGTGGAAACATTCTGAAATTATTGAATGCTCTTGCAGATTTGAAGGATGTAACAGATGATTTGGAATCAGTGGAGGTTAAGAAAGATTGTAATAACTTTTATAATGATATAACTGTTACAACTCGGCAAAGTGATGAAATTGTCAGTAAAATAATCACTAATAATAATCTATTTGAGAAATGGGGCATCAAAGTTTGGAGAATTTATGGGTCTCAATATCCAACTTTGTTGATTCCGAGTAGGCCACCTTGTAGCCCGGACTTAAAGATCGGTGAGCAAAAAATAGGTCCGGATCCACATGTTAGAGTTCTGAAAGGTGCCTGTGGTCCATCTACAAAGTTGAATTTGTCGTTCGGTATTAAGATCAGGAGTTGTCAACCAGGTCTTCGAATATGTGGAAGAGTCAAAGAAAGAAATCAATCTGGTTGAAGAATGGAGTTGGCTTCCGTCGACACTGGCAAATGGAAACCCTGTGAAGACCGATTGATGCCCGAACTCTCTTGAAATAGTACTAAAGCCTTTTAAAATCTGTTCTTGGAACACAAATGGCCTTAAATCACTTCTTGAAGATTTAGATGTAATAAGTTTTTTTAAAACCTTTGATATATTGATGCTCCAGGAAACTTGGAATATGTTTAGTGAACCCCTTATTGGTTATTTTGAATATTCAAACTTGGCTATTCGTAAGGCCTCTACCGGTCGCCCTAGTGGCGGCCTCTCTATTTATGTTTCTGTGAACTTGAATGTTAAATATTTTGAGATTGACCTTCAGGCAAAATGGATACAGTGTATTAAATTAATTTCCAAGCAATCTATTATTTTTTTAAATGTTTATATAAGTTAAAAAACATAAGGTTAAATCCACTCAACTTTCGTGCTTATGGGAAATAGTGAAAGTGTTATATTATGACCATTTAGATTTGATGATAATCATTTCTGGTGACTTCAATACACACCTTTTTACTTGTAAAAAGCTGAATATACATTCGAAAATTTTATCCCAATGGATTAATTCCCAGTTTTAATTTAATCTAAAGATTATGCAAGACGAATATAATACACCAACATTTAATAAAACGTGTAGCCCCTCTATTATTGATTACTCCATAATTTCTGAGAAATTTTTAATTCGCTACAAAGTTATCATGTACCAAGGATTGAGTGTGATCATAATCCACAAGTTATTTCTTTTGCTTTTTCTTTTGATTATTTACCGGAGACAAGAATAATCAAAACTGCTCCTATTCCATTTAACCTTAAAAGGTTAATATGGAATGAGAGAACAGAAAAGGATATATTGGAAGTCCTTTCCAGTTTAATTTTAAATGTCCAAGATGCTATTGCTGAAGGAAGATCTATGGTTACTCTTTGGCCCTGTTTGTGTTCCGCTCTTTTGGTTAATTCTAAACCATCACAAGGTGTAACTTTGACCTCAAATAATCCATGGTAGTTTTCTAATCGTTTACTATACCTTAAAAGAAGTCTTAATAAAGCAATAAGAGCATTGTATAGAAAAGCGAAAGGAATATCTAATTTTGTTGTATTCCAACAAATTAGACAATTGAAAAAGGAATACAAGAACGAAAAATGGAAGGCTAAACAAGCGTACTATGAAGGAATTTGGTCTAGATTACATTTTTCTTGTAAAACTAAAGATTCTAGGTTATTTTGGGGTATTATTAATAATCTTGAACTTGGCAATAATAGAGGCAATAGTGCCGATATTGAAGAATTAAGCTGGGTAAACTTTTTTTAATAACCCTAAATCTGTTCCTCCGGGCCCACAGTTTGATTCTAGTAAAATTAATTCTGCCCATCATGGTCAGCAAGAAAATATAAAAATGGCGGGTCAGACTTAAGTGTCTATGATCCATTAAGTTTGTTAGATAAAATGCCATGGTCGGTAGAGCAAGTTAAAAAAGTAATCAATAATATTAGATCAAATGGAGCTCCTGGTCCGAATGGAATCCCGATTTATAGTTTTTAATGCAAATTTAAAATATTGGCCAGAGGTATTAACACTTTTATTTAATGATGTGCTTAAAACAGGTTTTGTTCCCGAATCATGGCAGGGAAGTATCATTCAACCAATATACAAAAGTGGTCCCCAAGACAATCCCGCAAATTATCATTTAATCGCCTTAACAGATGTGGAAGCGAAAATATTTGCTAGTTGTCTTTTGGAAGAACTGGAAGCATGGGCCCTGAGACAGGATCTGATTCCAAATTTACAAACTGGTTTTAGAAAGAGAGAATCGACTAACACAAATTTGATTTTATTGACATTATTAGGCGATAGAGCCAAATATAGAAAACAAAAGTTGTATATTTGTTTCATTGATTTAAAAGCCACCTTTGATTCTGTGCCACGAAATTTATTATGGTCGAAGTTAATCAATTGAGGCAAATCTAACACTTTATTAAAGATGATCAAACTATTATACTCTAATATATGGGTACAGATCAAAGTCGGTGACAGAAGACATACAACTCGTCGCCTTGAGACAAATATTGGCTTGAAACGGCTGTGTCTTGGCACCTTGCCTTTGTAATCTTTTTATGTCTGATCTCCCAGCTCATTTTAAATATGTTAATGCCCACTCCCCTGCTATTTTGGGCAAAGAGATTAAATATCTACAATATGCCGACGACACCATTTTATTAAGCCAATCTGTTATAGGATTAAAAAGATTAATACATTCTTTTAACTAATATGTTACTCAAAATGGTCTAAAAATAAATACAAAAAAGACAAAAATAATGACCGTGGGAAAAAGTAAATTAGGATTAAAAGAATGGAATATCAATGGTTTGGTCATTGAATGTGTAAAATCGTAGAAATACTTGGGAATCACATTTGATGATAGTATGTCATTTAGGCAGCACTTTAATAACCTTGAAGCTAAGGGAACATCACTATCATTTGCTTTTAGAAAATTGAGAGATAAGCTATTATGCCCAAATAATGACCATCTGCTGAAGGTTATGAAAGCAAAGTTAATTCCATCCTTGGATTACGGTTCCATTATTTTTCGCGGCAAAGACGCAAAAATTCTTGATGACATTGAGATAAGGACATATAAATCAGTTTTTAGGATTCCTAGGCATATTAGCAGTGCCAATATAAGACTAGAATTTGGTCTAAAAAAACAAATATTGGCCCAACAATCTACATTTTTAAAGTCCTTATTGTCATTGTCACGTGCTGAAGAGGGTTCTCTTGCAAATCAGTGCTGGCATGAGATGATGAGAAGTGAATACGTGAGTAGTTGGCAAACATACTTAAATGAGTGTCTACGTAATTTTGATTGCCCAAATTTAGAAGATGAAGTCGGGAGTAAAGTGGTTTATAAAAAATCAATCAACCAATCAGCTACCTTATTGTCAACTATAATGGATAAAGATGAACTAAGGAAAAAAAACACCTATGGTCAATTGCTAACTCCTTTGGTAAACTGATTCCCCAACCTTATTTGTTATTTCATTTAAAACCCTTAATTAAGAATACATTTATGTTACTACGGTTCGGGAGATATCCAACTAAAGATGGAAGACCAAAATGGGAAAACAAGTGGCCCTCCAACCTATGTAGGTTATGTGGTTCTTATGAGGAAACCTTAGTGCATATAGTAACTTTATGCCCAAAATTGTTAGAAGAGCGGAAGACCATCTTAAAGTCTATTTTTAATGAATTGGGAGTAAGAGCTTGTAGAAACGCCATCATTTTATGTTTAAGTGGAGTCACCACCCACCTTATTTCCCGATTTGTTAAGTTTATCTTTATAGCTGAAAAGAAACTTTGTAATATAGACAATTTAAGTGAAGATATTTATGCTACGAAGGTTATTTAAAAAGCTGCAAAGATTTTCTTGGGTTATGCATTGTCTTTAAACCACAGTTGTTAGGGTTTGATTGCCCAAGTGCGGTTTTTATATTGCTTAAAAATGTTTTTAGGGATAGTGTGGGCATTCTGAAGTCTGGCTAAAGTTTATTACTACAAATGCACTTTATTGCAAATGCCATTTCTAACGCAATTTTACTATGGTTGGTTGTTTCTCCTGCACCTTTTAGTCTAAAGTTTATTTGGTATATTGACAACTTTAGCTGCTAGCACACGGCACCTTAGTTTCTGCTGCTAAAAGTTTATTGCAAAAAACATAGTTGATGGACAGAATGTAGAACAATGTCATACATTCACCCCAGTACAAGGATCTGGGCCTAAATCCATCGTTTATTTTGCACTCCACACCACCCTGGGTTAGACACTGGCTATATGCAAATCAGCTCTGACCCTGTGCCTCATGGGAACAGTCCAGTCCGAACTACCAAGCCATGTCTTTCCCAGACCGGAATCAAGCATCCAAGGACCGGTTTCTGGCTATCAGCCTTCATCAGCCTGGATAGCTTGACTCCAGTGGTGTGGAGAGCCTGGGACTCACGTCTGAGTATACCCAGCACACTCGGGGTGAAAATTGCAAAAAACACAGTTGATGGACAGAATGTAGAACAATGTCATACATTCACTCCAGTACAAGGATCTGGGCCTAAATCCATCGTTTTTTTGCACTCCACACCACCCTGGGTTAGACCCTGGCTATATAATTTTCACCCCGAGTGTGCTGGGTATACTCAGACGTGAGTCCCAAGCTCTCCACACCACTGGAGTCAAGCTATCCAGGCTGATGAAGGCTGATAGCCAGAAACCGGTCCTTGGATGCTTGATTCCGGTCTGGGAAAGACATGGCTTGGTAGTTCGGACTGGACTGTTCCCATGAGGCACAGGGTCAGAGCTGATTTGCATATAGCCAGTGTCTAACCCAGGGTGGTGTGGAGTGCAAAAAAACGATGGATTTAGGCCTAGATCCTTGGACTGGGGTGAATGTATGACATTGTTCTACATTCTGTCCATCAACTGTGTTTTTTGCTATTTTCACCCCGCTAAAAGTTTATTAGCTCAATTGCACTTTATTGTCAAAACTGTTTTATCCATTTGTGTCTTCTGTATTTTTGTATGTCTTACTGTTTCAAAGTATTGTATATTGTTAATTATAGCTGCTGGCACAATGCACTTTATTTTTGCAAACTGATTATTTGCAGTCAAATAAACTATGTTAGGGCTTAGCTGTAGATTTTGGCTTGGATATACATGTACACTGTATCTGCATATTTTTAATCTAATTTTGTATTGGACATGTACTTTGCTGAATGTAATGATTTTAAGTAATCAACAAATAAAATATTTACTACTACTACTACTCAATCTGAACCCTTAAAAAGTGTTCACTTTTGGGGATGTTCAAAGTGATTTTTGTGTTTTCTGGGGCGGAAATTCTAGGTTTGCAGTATGGGTAAAAACTATATGAAATGGTCAATTTGGCGGCTCTGAAGCCCTAAAAGTATTTATTGACTTCAGGAAGTCATAAAAAGAACATAATACTGCCAAAGATCAAAGGTTACATAATGTTTCTAAAGGTCAACATGCCTGGAAGTGGTCAATTTACCTATCTGAAGTCTTAAAAAGTGTTTATTCACTCCAATAAGTCATAAAAATAACACAATACTTCCAAAGGTCAAGGGTCAAATAATGCTTTCAAAGGTCAACATGTTTTGAAATTATCAATTTACTTGATCTGAATCCATAAAAAGTGTTTATTAGGGGCTGAAACACAAAGTTTGCAGTATGGGTAAAAGTTTGGGAAACGGTCAATTTGGTGGCTCTGAGACCATAAAAAGTGTTTATTAACTTCAGGAAATCTTAAAAACAACATATTGCTTCTAAAGGTCACATAATGCTTCAAAAGGTCAACAGGTTTGGAAAAGATCCATTTACTCGATCTGAAACCATAAAAAGTGGTTATTGACTCCATGAAGTCCTAAAAACAACACAATACCTCTAAGGGTCAGGAGTCGAATAATGCTTCCAAAGGTAAAAGGTAAACCTGTTTGGAAATGGTGAATTTACTCGATGTAAAGCACCAAAAAGTGTTCACTTTTGGGTATGTTCAAAATGATTTTCGTGTTTTCTGGGGCAAAAATGCAAAGTTTGCAGAATGGGTAAAAACTTTAGGAAATGGTCAATTTGGCGGCTCTGAAGCCCAAAAAACTGTTTCTTGACTTCAGCAAGTCATAAAAACAACATAATACTTCCAAAGGGCATATATTGCTTTCAAAGGCCAACATGTTTGGAAATTATCAATTTACTGGATCTGAAGCCTTAAAAAGTGTGTATTCCGTTCAGGGAGTCAACAACACAATACTTCCAAAGGTCCATAATTGCCTATTTTTCAGTCTTTCTAGTTTTATGATGTGGATGATCCCTTTTGGGCATGTTCAAAGTGATTTTCATGTTTTCTATGATGGAAACTGTAGGAGAGTAGGGTCTGCAATCCTATGATCACCCAGATTTTTTGCTTTTGTTTCACTGGTTTACGACTTTCTCTGGCTGTGGGCCTGCTAATCAGACCCACAGCCTGGCTGTTCTCTTTCTAAATTACGATATGTACCCTAGGTGCATTTACCAATTGGTACTGGGCCACCTTATCAGACCCCGTAACGCAGGGCATAGGTGTACCCAGGGCCGCCAGGGGCTGCAGCATGTATTATGCCACCCCTGGCTGGCCTCTCAAATTTGACACAACTGGCTGCACGACAGCTGGGGCGAAGACGTGTAACCACCCTTCGCTTTAGGTATAGTAGCCCTATATCTAACCATACACTGGACACCCGAGTCCCTATCAGTCACTCCTATGGCAGGCCTTATCAATCCTGAAGGCAGAGTGCGTGGGCTCGTGTGAGTTAGGTTCAGGCCCGAGCCGAGCCCGGCTGCAGCTTGCGGGATCAAGGCCCAATAGCTGTTCCATGATAACGCGTACCATATCGGTAACTCCGGTATCGCGTTATCAAGGCATGTCGAGTAAGGTGTCATACGAATCGGGATGCTGCCCTCTCACCAACCCTGGCGACGAGGTTAGCATTCCGCCCTTCTAGAGGGACACGACATGTACGTAACTGTGAACCCCGGTTAAAGTTAACTAAAGCCTCAGCTCCACAAAATGGATGCTGCCACCACAGACACAAGTCTGGCCTCCTGCTGCTGGGAGTCCTTCCAGCGAGGAGCACTTGGACAAAGGGTTTCCTGTCGAGGGCGCTGTTCGCACCGTCCCAGACAGGGTTTGTGTATTCTGGGTAGGTAGGGCTTTGGCGAGAAGGTGACTGCGGAGTGGCACCCCGGTGCTCACTACGCATCTGCCGGTTAGAACCAGTTCCAGGGGCGATAGCCCTGGCCTGGGGAAAGCCCGGCAGGGGAGAGGGGCGTAACTACCCCCCTTCCTGGTCCCACCCTTAGGGCAGGACCTAGTCATGTACCCACCCCTTTCTTTAGGATAAAGACCGGAGCGGGGACCCTTCCAAATTAGATCATCTTTGAATCAAGAATACTTTCTACGAAAGGACTTCAAGACTCTTCTCAAGATTTCTCCCTTGTGACTAAGGAGTAGTCACCCTGCATCAGCGGGCACCAACTAAGAACTCTGCGGTTTGCTGCAAGTCCTTCCTCAAGGATCCGACGGCCCAGCTCGACGAGAACCGGCTTCCCTGGCACCTCTGACCTCTACCCACGTCATCAGCTCAGCTGTGATCTGTGGGTGCGACGAGACCTCGAGGGACCGGCCATCATCAGAACCTGCACGCTCTTAAACCAGCACGACCATCGAAGCAATTCCCTGGTGAGTGCTCTGGGGTCCGAGAAGCCCCGACCCTGAGCTGCTCCAGCACCGAAGTGCAGTCTCCCAGCATCTCCACGATCTGCGTGGGGCCCTTCTGCTCGCTGCTCAGCACGTTGTCTGGTCACTAGCCGCTGGCTTGTGCCCTTCTGTGACGACATCCGAGAATCATCACTGCTGGTCTGGTTGCTCCAGACTGGTCCTTGCTTCCATCCTTGCGAGAAGCACCCCGGACCCTCCTGGTCCACTCAAGACGCCATCTTAGGCCCATCCCGTGGCCCCGAGATTTGCCAAGGCTTGTTGCCCCATCCTGGGCCCAGCGACGCCGACAGCATCATCCTTCGTGGGACAGCTCGCACCTCCACCGTGGTCACCGACAACGCCTCCTGGTCCATGAGACTGCAGAGCCTAGCGTCGCCCACTCACCTGGTCGAGGTGACGGCCAACTGGTGCCTTCCTGGTACCCTCTGACTACTGGCTAGTAGTACGAACTTGGTCCCCTCTGCTTTCAGGTTTCATCAATCTCCGATCCAGGCTTGGATCTCTACGAACTATTCAGCACTGGTCGCCGGCCAGCAACTCCTTTCTTCCGGCTCCTGGCTCGTCAGCGAAGACCCCGACGCCTGTAAGACTTGTGCAGCCGCAGCCCTCGTGGCTAGGTAACTCGGCATTTCGGTGCCTGCATAGCCTCCTTACTCTAGGGTCCCGAGTCCCTCGCTTCCGACTTGCCTTATCGGGTCCGCCCGAGACCTTAACCTTTCCGTGTCCTCGGACACTTGTTTTAATTGTGCACTTGAAGTATTTTCCTAAGAGATTTGGTTTGTGCTTAGTACCCTGTCCTCATAAAGAGTACAGGGCTGTTGTGATTCTTAATAAATATCCTGTTTATTTTCATAACACTTGTGTGGTGTCCTTTCACTTGGTGTTCGAGGGGTACATGTGTGGTAAACAGCTGGCTTAACGCGCCCTCTCGAGTCTTTAGCCTTAGACTGCTCGTATCCACGCTACTAGGATAGCTGGTCTATAAGGTTGACTTACAACCAAACACCATAAGGGTCGCTGGAACGATACATAGCGGTCGCTAGAATAGCGAACGTTGCATATCGGGCCAACTTCTCACATTGGTGAGCAGCGGTTGGGATTTGAGCTTGCTGTTGTTTTACCACACGTATCCTAAGAATATCTTGTTGAAAGATCGCATAAGTACTGTTAGTACATATAACTAAAGCTTAGAATACTCTGAGTTCTACTGAACCAGCTGTTGTAGCTCCTCAAGGCTTAGCACACCTTGGCTGCAACTCTTAGCAAGGGAACAGTAGGGAAACACATAGTGTAGGTAGGTGCATCACTTACACCACACTAGAAACAGTATGTCGGACAAAGGAGGAAACTCTGAGTCTCCCCTTGTGTCAGTTGACCCTCCACAGGTCATCCCTTCAAGATATACTGCGCTTAACTTCCATGAGTTACGACAAGTATGTACCTCTAGGAAGATTAAGCAAGGGGCTAACCCCACCACCTCCTTTCTGATTGGTCTCCTCGAGACTTATGATGCCAGAAAGGCTGAGAAGCTTCTTAGCCATTCTAATCCAGAAGGAGACATGCCTCCCCTCGAGGGAACCCGAGACGATCCTGACCTCATCCACCTCGCAACTGAGAACGAAGATGGGGAGGAAGATGAGGATGAGGACCTCTGGGGATGAGGCAGATAAGGGACAGGTAGAAGTCATCAGACTAAGCAGGTCCAACTTAAGCAAACATGATAGCGGTACTGGGGGACCCCTGGGGCCACTATCAGGTCAGCTTAACATTGGGAATGGACGAGCCAGATCTCTGTCGAGAGGCTCTGGCAGATCCCTTCAAACCAATGGCTCTCACAACTCGTCTCAGAGAGGGATGACGTCCCCTCAGAGGAGAGTGTACGAAGCTAAGGAAAGGGCAGCTAATCTAAGGATCGAAAGGGAAGAACTTGCCCTGGCCAAAGAGAGGCTTGCCTTTGCAAGAGAGCAACAGTTAAGTGGGGTAGTCCCCACTGGTGGCAGCAATGTACCTAGCAATAGGGAAAAGAGTTTCGATACGAAACACCTTGGAAAGATAGTGCCCCCCTTTAAACAAGGGGACGACATCCACAAATGGATTACTGCTTTGGAGAGGGCCTGCACTGTGCAGGGTGTTCCCCAGAGTCAGTGGGCAGCTATCTTGTGGCTCTCCTTTGAAGGAAAAGGAAGAGACAAGCTCCTCACCACAAGGGTGGAGGATGCTAACAATTACCAAATCTTGAAAAATACACTCGTTGAAGGGTTCGGCCTAACCACTGAGCAGTACAGGGTGCTGTTCAGGGATACCCAGAAAACGCAGTCTCAAGATTGGTCTGATTTTGTCGATTGTGCCACTAAGGCTTTTGAGGGCTGGTTACTGGGCAGTAAGGTTACTGATTACGAAGGATTGTATAATTTGATGATGAGAGAACAAATTTTAAACAATTGTCAGAACCAGTTGCTGCATCAGCATCTTGTCGACTCGGATCTGACCTCTCCCCAAGAATTGGGAAAGAAGGCAGACAGATGGGTTCGTACGAGAGTTAAACAGAACCAGGGCCAGAATCAAGGTGGTCAGAAGAAAGCAGACCAGAAGGGTAAAGATTCTAAGGGGGAACAAAATGACCAGAAGTCTTCGACAGGTCCCCAACAACCCAAAGAGGGTGGGGGTCAGGCTCCCCAAAAGAAGAAAGAAGGCCAATCCAAAAGATGGTGCCAGTACTGTAAAAGTAAATCTCACTGGTTTAGTGAGTGCACCAAGAAAGGAGGAGGGCAGACTCCTGCCACTGCAGCCCCTAAGGCACCTGTGCCCCCTAGTACAGTCAGCAGTGGTAGTGCGCCTCCCAAGGGTTTAGTAGGGTTAACCCTGGGTTCTGAGGGGCGTGACAACCTAGTTGGCACACTCACTCAGGCTGTCCTTGTCAGTACAGGGGACGTGGACGTGTCCCCTGACGTAAGCCCCAATTCTTTGGGCAAATACCGACAGACGCCTTTCATAAATGGAAAGATGGCTCAGGCCTATAGGGACACTTGTGCCAGCGTCACCATGGTGACGCCTAACTTTGTGGACCCTGGACAGATCATGCCAGGTACAGAATTCCTGGTGACCAATGCAAGCAATGTCACTACCAATCACAGTATGGCAATTGTAGCTTTCTCCTGGGGAGGGGTAACTGGCCAAAAGAAGGTTGTAGTTAGTCCAGACCTCCCAGTGGATTGTTTGTTGGGCAATGATTTGGAGTCGTCACAATGGTCAGAAGTGGAGCACCGGACTCACATGGAAATGTTAGGCTTGCCAGCACATGTGTTCGCTGTGACCAGGTCACAGGTCAGGAAATGCCCCACTGAACAGGTGCTGGATCCTGGAACAACGGACCAGACACCTCCCAAGAAAAAGAGCAGTAGGGTTAAGGCTGCGCCTTCCCCCTTGCCCCAGGTCGAGGATCAAGTCTCAGAGGAGGCTGACCTACAGGAATTGCGGGAAACTGAGCCTAGGGAATTCGAACTTGATCAAGTTGAATTCTTGGGTTCAGGGGGACCCTCAAGGGAAGACCTGGGGAAGGACCAGTTAGACTGCCCTTCTCTTGAACCCCTCAGACAGCAGGCTGCTGCTGAGGCTGCTGGGAACGCCACAGGTACCCACAAGGTATACTGGGAAGATGGACTCCTGTACACTGAGTCAAGAGACCCCAAGCCTGGCATGACCAGGAGGCTGGTTGTACCCTTGTCTCAGCGTGGTTTCCTACTTACCTTGGCCCACGAGATTCCCTTAGCAGGTCACTTGGGCCAGACGAAAACGTGGGACAGGCTTGTCTCGCACTTTCACTGGCCACACATGAACGAAGATACCAAGGAGTTTTGCCGCTCCTGTGTCACTTGCCAAGCCAGTGGTAAGTCAGGTGGCACGACAAAGGCCCCCCTTATACCACTGCCTGTGGTGGGGGTACCCTTTGAACGGGTGGGGATCGACATCGTCGGTCCCATGGAACCACCTACAGCATCAGGGCACAAGTTTATACTGGTGGTAGTGGATCATGCCACCAGGTATCCTGAAGCTATTCCCCTTAGGACCACTACAGCACCTGTTGTGGCAAGAGCCCTAGTTGGAGTATTCTCCAGAGTGGGCTTCCCTAAGGAGGTCGTCTCCGACAGAGGTGCAAACTTTATGTCGAGCTACTTAACTGCTATGTGGAAGGAATGTGGTGTCAACTACAAGTTCACTACACCCTATCATCCACAATGCAATGGGCTTGTTGAGAGATTCAACAGGACCCTTAAAGGGATGATTCATGGACTACCTGAAAAGCTTCGGCGTAGATGGGACGTCCTGATCCCCTGCCTCTTGTTCGCCTACAGAGAAGTCCCACAGAAGGGGGTTGGCTACAGCCCTTTTGAACTTTTGTACGGGCATCCTGTAAGAGGACCCCTGTGTTTGGTGAAGGAAGGATGGGAGAGACCTCTCAAAAAGCCTGCAACCAACATAGTGGACTATGTGCTCGGCCTCCGCTCGCGGATGGCTGAGTACATGGAAAAGGCATCTGAAAACCTTAAGGCCAGCCAAGAACTCCAAAAAGCTTGGCATGACCAAAAGGCTGTCTTGACTGTTTACCAGCCCGGACAGAAGGTGTGGGTGTTGGAGCCAGTGGCCCCAGCAGCACTCAAGGACAAATGGTCCGGGCCCTACACCATCCTGGAGAAAAAGGGAGAGGTCACCTACCTGGTCGACCTGGGAACTCCCCGGAGCCCCCACAGGGTGCTTCATGTCAACAGGCTCAAGGCATATGTCGACAGGAAGGACATGAGTTTGCTCATGGCCCTAGATGAGGGACAGGAGGAGGAGAGTGACCCTCTCCCCGACCTGCTCACTCAGAATCCTGACGATGGATCGGTAGATGGTGTTGTCTTTTGTGGCAGCCTCTCCGAACATCAACAGAGAGACTGTAAACAGGTTCTTCAGTCTTTCAGACATATGTTTTCTCTAACACCCAGCCAGACCGATTGGTGTACCCATGAGGTTGACACTGGTGACAGCTTGCCCGTGAAGAGTAAAATCTACCGGCAGCCTGATCACGTTAGAGACTGCATCAAGAGTGAAGTGCAGAAAATGTTGGAGCTGGGAGTCATTGAGCCCTCGGATAGCCCTTGGGCTAGTCCCGTAATTCTAGTGCCGAAACCTCACACCCAGGGTGGTAAGAGAGAGATGAGGTTTTGCGTAGACTACAGGGGTCTCAATGCAGTCACTAAGACTGACGCCCACCCAATACCAAGGGCAGACGAGCTTATCGATAGATTGGCTTCGGCCAACTACCTAAGTACGTTTGACCTGACAGCTGGGTATTGGCAAATCAGGTTAGCTGAGGACGCCAAGCCTAAAACCGCATTTTCAACCCCTGGTGGGCATTATCAGTTCGTGGTGATGCCCTTTGGTCTGAAAAATGCACCTGCCACCTTCCAACGGTTGGTGAATCAAGTCCTTACTGGGCTGGATGACTTCTGCGCGGCGTATCTTGACGATATCGCTGTCTTTAGCTCCACCTGGGAGGATCACCTGGTCCACCTGCGGAAGACGTTAGAGGCACTGCAAGCCGCAGGTCTCACTATCAAGGCCACCAAGTGCCAGATAGGGCAGACACAGGTTGTATACCTGGGCCACCTTGTAGGTGGTGGCCAGGTTCAGCCACTGGAGAGCAAGATACAGTCAATCAGGGACTGGGCTCCTCCAACCACCCAGACTCAGGTTCGAGCTTTCTTGGGCCTGACTGGATACTACCGGAAGTTTGTCAGGAACTATGGTTCCATCGTGACACCATTAAACGAACTGACAAGCAAGAAAATGCCAAAAAAGGTTCAGTGGACAGCGAGCTGTCAAAAAGCATTCGATGACCTAAAGCAGGCCATGTGCACGGCGCCTATCCTCAAGAGTCCGGACTACTCCAAACCATTCATTGTCCAAACAGATGCTTCTGAGTTGGGTGTGGGAGCTGTTCTTTCTCAACTGAATTTTGATGGTCAAGACCAGCCCATTGCTTTTATAAGTAGAAGGCTGACCCCTAGAGAGAAGAATTGGTCAGCTATTGAGAGGGAGGCCTTTGCTGTGGTTTGGGCCCTGAAGAAGCTGAGGCCATACTTGTTTGGCACTCACTTCAAGATTCAGACCGACCATAAGCCCCTCTTGTGGCTAAATCAGATGAAGGGTGAAAACCCCAAACTGCTAAGGTGGTCCATTTCCCTACAGGGGATGGACTTTACAGTGGAACATAGACCTGGTACTGATCATGGCAATGCCGATGGGCTCTCCAGATATTTCCACTTAGAACAAGAAGACTCACCTGGTCAAGGTTAGCTTATTGTTCCGACGTTTGGGGGGGGGGGTCATGTAGGAGAGTAGGGTCTGCAATCCTATGATCACCCAGATTTTTTGCTTTTGTTTCACTGGTTTACGACTTTCTCTGGCTGTGGGCCTGCTAATCAGACCCACAGCCTGGCTGTTCTCTTTCTAAATTACGATATGTACCCTAGGTGCATTTACCAATTGGTACTGGGCCACCTTATCAGACCCCGTAACGCAGGGCATAGGTGTACCCAGGGCCGCCAGGGGCTGCAGCATGTATTATGCCACCCCTGGCTGGCCTCTCAAATTTGACACAACTGGCTGCACGACAGCTGGGGCGAAGACGTGTAACCACCCTTCGCTTTAGGTATAGTAGCCCTATATCTAACCATACACTGGACACCCGAGTCCCTATCAGTCACTCCTATGGCAGGCCTTATCAATCCTGAAGGCAGAGTGCGTGGGCTCGTGTGAGTTAGGTTCAGGCCCGAGCCGAGCCCGGCTGCAGCTTGCGGGATCAAGGCCCAATAGCTGTTCCATGATAACGCGTACCATATCGGTAACTCCGGTATCGCGTTATCAAGGCATGTCGAGTAAGGTGTCATACGAATCGGGATGCTGCCCTCTCACCAACCCTGGCGACGAGGTTAGCATTCCGCCCTTCTAGAGGGACACGACATGTACGTAACTGTGAACCCCGGTTAAAGTTAACTAAAGCCTCAGCTCCACAAAATGGATGCTGCCACCACAGACACAAGTCTGACCTCCTGCTGCTGGGAGTCCTTCCAGCGAGGAGCACTTGGACAAAGGGTTTCCTGTCGAGGGCGCTGTTCGCACCGTCCCAGACAGGGTTTGTGTATTCTGGGTAGGTAGGGCTTTGGCGAGAAGGTGACTGCGGAGTGGCACCCCGGTGCTCACTACGCATCTGCCGGTTAGAACCAGTTCCAGGGGCGACAGCCCTGGCCTGGGGAAAGCCCGGCAGGGGAGAGGGGCGTAACTACCCCCCTTCCTGGTCCCACCCTTAGGGCAGGACCTAGTCATGTACCCACCCCTTTCTTTAGGATAAAGACCGGAGCGGGGACCCTTCCAAATTAGATCATCTTTGAATCAAGAATACTTTCTACGAAAGGACTTCAAGACTCTTCTCAAGATTTCTCCCTTGTGACTAAGGAGTAGTCACCCTGCATCAGCGGGCACCAACTAAGAACTCTGCGGTTTGCTGCAAGTCCTTCCTCAAGGATCCGACGGCCCAGCTCGACGAGAACCGGCTTCCCTGGCACCTCTGACCTCTACCCACGTGATCAGCTCAGCTGTGATCTGTGGGTGCGACGAGACCTCGAGGGACCGGCCATCATCAGAACCTGCACGCTCTTAAACCAGCACGACCATCGAAGCAATTCCCTGGTGAGTGCTCTGGGGTCCGAGAAACCCGACCCTGAGCTGCTCCAGCACCGAAGTGCAGTCTCCCAGCATCTCCACGATCTGCGTGGGGCCCTTCTGCTCGCTGCTCAGCACGTTGTCTGGTCACTAGCCGCTGGCTTGTGCCCTTCTGTGACGACATCCGAGAATCATCACTGCTGGTCTGGTTGCTCCAGACTGGTCCTTGCTTCCATCCTTGCGAGAAGCACCCCGGACCCTCCTGGTCCACTCAAGACGCCATCTTAGGCCCATCCCGTGGCCCCGAGATTTGCCAAGGCTTGTTGCCCCATCCTGGGCCCAGCGACGCCGACAGCATCATCCTTCGTGGGACAGCTCGCACCTCCACCGTGGTCGCCGACAACGCCTCCTGGTCCGTGAGACTGCAGAGCCTAGCGTCGCCCACTCACCTGGTCGAGGTGACGGCCAACTGGTGCCTTCCTGGTACCCTCTGACTACTGGCTAGTAGTACCAACTTGGTCCCCTCTGCTTTCAGGTTTCATCAATCTCCGATCCAGGCTTGGATCTCTACGAAATATTCAGCACTGGTCGCCGGCCAGCAACTCCTTTCTTCCGGCTCCTGGCTCGTCAGCGAAGACCCCGACGCCTGTAAGACTTGTGCAGCCGCAGCCCTCGTGGCTAGGTAACTCGGCATTTCGGTGCCTGCATAGCCTCCTTACTCTAGGGTCCCGAGTCCCTCGCTTCCGACTTGCCTTATCGGGTCCGCCCGAGACCTTAACCTTTCCGTGTCCTCGGACACTTGTTTTAATTGTGCACTTGAAGTATTTTCCTAAGAGATTTGGTTTGTGCTTAGTACCCTGTCCTCATAAAGAGTACAGGGCTGTTGTGATTCTTAATAAATATCCTGTTTATTTTCATAACACTTGTGTGGTGTCCTTTCACTTGGTGTTCGAGGGGTACATGTGTGGTAAACAGCTGGCTTAACGCGCCCTCTCGAGTCTTTAGCCTTAGACTGCTCGTATCCACGCTACTAGGATAGCTGGTCTATAAGGTTGACTTACAACCAAACACCATAAGGGTCGCTGGAACGATACATAGCGGTCGCTAGAATAGCGAACGTTGCATATCGGGCCAATTTCTCACAGAAACACTAAGGGGCCTATTAGGATGGCGGACGGACCTGCGTCCGTCCGCCACCCCAGAGGTGGAGGGACCGTCCGCAGGGGCAGCGGCGGTCCCTCCGTGCGAATTAGGATGTGACCGCCACCCTGGCGGTCACATCCTGTATTTTTAACATTGCGGCGGGTGCTGCTTGAAGCAGCACTCGCCGCAATGTTAAAAATGCATGTATAGCATTTACATGCACAAAGCGGCAGGCACCACGCGGTGCCTGCCGCTTTGTTCATGTAAAAGCAGGGGGGTACCATAGGTACCCCCCATGTGCACCCCCCACCCACTGATACCCTGGGGGCCCGCAACGGGCCCCCAAACTGAAAAGACCACATGCTTTTCCACGGCCGAAAAGCTGCTGTGGAAAAGCATGTTTACGCATGCATCCTAACATGGCTGGCGGTGTCTGATAGATACCGCCACCATATTAGAGCTTTTCCGCCGCAGGACCGCGGCGGAGAAGCTGCGGACGGACATCCCGACCCCCCTGCCATCCTAATCTGGCAGGGGTCTTTTAGATCACCGCAGCGGTGAATCCGCATCCTCCGGGCCGGCGGTGGCTTCCGCCGGCCCGGAGGATGTGGATTCACCGCAATCATAATCGGGCCCAAAGTTTGCAGTTTGGGTAAAAACTTTGGGAAATTGTCAATTTGGCGACTTGGTGTCCCTAAAAAGTGTTTATTGACTTCAGGAAGTCATAAAAACAACATAATACTTCAAAAAGTCAAAGGTCACAGGTCACCATGTTTGGAAATAATCAACTTACTTGATCTGCAGCCATACAAATGTGTTCACTTTTTGGCATATTTAAAGTGATTTTCGTGTTTTCTTTGTCGAAAACAGAAAGTTTCCAGTATGGGTCAAAACTTTGGGAATTGTCAATTTGGAGGCTCTGTAGCCATAAAAAGTGTTTATGGACTTCAGGAAGTCACAAAAACAACATATTACTTCTAAAGGTCGCATAATGCTTCAAAAGGTCAAAGGTCAACATGTTTGGAAACGATCAAGTTACTCGATCTGAAGTCATAAAAAGTATTCTCTTTTGGGCATGTTGAAAGTGATTTTTGTGTTTTCTGGGGCGGAAACACGTTTGCAGTTTTTGTACAAATTTTGAGAAATGGTCAATTTGGCGGCTCTGAAGCCCTAAAATGTGTTTATTGACTTCAGGAAGTCATAAAAACAACATAATACTGCCAAGGGTCAAAGGTCAACATGCTTGGAAATGGTCAATTTACTCAATCTGAAGCCTTAAATGTTTATTCACTCCAGGAAGTCATAAAAACAAAACAATACTTCCAAAGGTGAAGGGTCAAATAATGCTTTCAGAGGTCAACCTGTTTGGAAATTATCAATTTACTTGATCTGAAGCCATAAAAAGTGTTTATTCACTCAAGGAAGTCATAAAAACAGCACAGTACTTCCAAAGGTCAAGGTTCAAATGATTCTTTTAAAGGTCACCCAGTTTGAAAATGGTCAATTGCCTCAATCTGAAGACTTAGGGCCCGATGTAGGTAAATCTACATTTACCACTTCATAAATACCGAATCATACCGAATCGGTATTTATGAAGTGGTAAATTAGAGGAGGGGAGATGTAGGTATTTCAGATTCGGTAAATACCGATTCGGTATCCCCCATTGCTTCCTATGGGCCTTGAAGCCCATAGGAATCAATGGGCATTACCGATTTGTGCAAGGGTGCAGGGGGTGTCACTTTGACACCATCTAGCACCCCCAAAACAGGCATGTGAGCCATGTGGCACACAGACATGCCCTAAGGGCATGTCTGTCTGTCACATGGCATAGGTGTGCATGCACACATGTGCATGCACACCTGGATTCGGTATTTTAACACCCAATTGGATTGGGTGTTAAAATACCGAATCTGAAGGGCCTGTGGGACTGGAAGTAGTCCCTCCTACATCCCAAATTAACAAAATCGGTAAAATTACCGATTCGGTATTTTTGCGATTCGGTTATTTTACCGAATCGGTAAAATACCGAATCGGACAGAAAAAGGTCCCCTACATCTCAGTAGGCCAAATACCGGTCGGAAACGGCCGAAATCGGCCGTTTCCGACCGGTATTTGGTACCTACATCGGGCCCTAAGAGAGTGTTCATTTTTGGGCATTTTCAAAGGGATTTTCGTGTTTTCTCGAGCTGAAACACAAAGTTTGCAGAATGTTTAAAAGTTTGGGAAATGGTCAATTGGCGGCTCTGAAGCCTTAAAAAGGGTTTATTGACTTCAGGAAGTCTTAAAAACAACATAATACTTCTAAAGGTCAAAGGTCTCATAATGCTTCAAAAGGTCAACAGGTTTGGAAAAGATCATTTTACACGATCTGAAGCCATAAAAATGTTTATCCACTCCAAGAATTCATTAAAAAACACAGTACCTCCAAGGTCAAGGGTCAAATAATGCTTCCAGAAGTAAAAGGTAAACCTGTTTGGAAATGGTTCTGGGGCATAAACACAAAGTTTGCAGTATGGGTAAAAACTCAGGGTAATGGTCAATTTGGCATCTCTGAAGCCCTAAAAAGTGTTTGTTTATTTATTTATTTATTTATTACAGAGTTTTATATAGCGCTGGCCAGACCCGGGGGTATCTGAGCACTTTATAACAGTTTTAATGCAAGAGTCACACAATAGAGAAGTAGTATACATATTGGTTCGAAAGTCCAAGTGTGCTGTGCACATTGAGGTAGTACGTGAGTCCTGAGATAACCTCATTGAGTGCACATTGTGTTGGGTTGAACCTCTTTGGGGGAGAAGGGAATAGGTAAGGCTCAGGAAGCAAGGAGGAGGTAGGTCTTAATGTTACATTGTCGAAGAGCTACGGCAAGCAGGGTTGTGCGCTTAGGTGGCGGCTATCTGTTCGGGAGGGAGTGGTTGAGGGAGAGGTGTTTTAGGTGTTTTTTTAATTTTGCGATAGTCCTGACAAAGTTTTCAGTTTGAGTAAAAACTTTGGGAAATAGTCAATTTACTCGATCTGAAGCCTTAAAAAGTGTTCACTATTGGGCATGTTGAAAGTGATTTTCATGTTTTTTGGGATGCAACACTAAGTTTTCAGTATGGTTAAAACTGTGGGAAATGGTCAATTTGGCGTCTCTGAAGCTCTAAAAAGTGTTTATTGACTTCAGGAAGTCATAAAAACAACATAACACTTTCAAAGGTCACATAATGCTTCCAAAGGTCAATGGTCAACATGTTTGGAAATTTACTCGATCTGAAGCTATAGTGTTTATTCACTGCAGAAAGTCATAAAAACAACACAATACTTCCAAAGGTCAAGGGGCAAATAATGCTTTCAAATGTCAACCTGTTGGGAAATGATCAATTTAATTAATTTGAAGCCTTGAAAAGTGTTTATTCCGAAGCCTTGAAAAGTGTTTATTCACCCCAGGGATTGGCTATCTTTCTGCTATTTCTCACTTTAGTATGTGGACAATCACCGTAGGGCATGTTTAACCCCTTGCCCGCGGCCGGAATTCCGCTCCTGTGCTGGACATTCCGATCGCGGGCGTGGTCATGGCGGCTCCCGGCCGTCATCAGCACAGGAGCACTGTAATGCATGACGGACGGGAGCCGTCATCAGCACGCAAGGGGTTAAAGTGATTTTCGTGTTTTTTATGGCGGAAACACAAAGTTTGCAGTATGGGTAAAAACTTTGGGAGATGGTCAATTTGGTGGCTCTGTGGCCCTAAAAAGTGTTTATTGACTTCTGGAAGCCATAAAAACAACATATTACTTCCAAAAGGGAAGGGTCAAATGATGCTTTCAAAGGTCAACATGCTTGGAAATGATCAATTTACTTGATGTTAAGCCCTAAAAAGTGTTTATTCACTCCATGAAGTCATAAAAACAACACAAGACTTCCAAAGGTCAAGGGTCACATAATGCTGGCATAGGTCTGCCTGTTTGGATATGGTCAATATCTGTAGCCTTAAAAAGTGTTCACTTTTGGGCATGTTCAAAGTGATTTTCGTGTTTTCTGGGGCTGAAACCCAAAGTTTGCAGTATCGGTAAAAACATTCGGAAATGGTCAATTTGGTGGCTCTGAAGCCCTAAAAACTGTTTCTTGTCTTCAGAGAATCATAAAAGAACATAATACTTCCAAAAGTCAGACGTCATAATACTTCCAAAGGTCAACATGTTTTAAATTGATTAATTTACTTGATCCGAATCCATTAAAAGTGTTTATTCACTCGAGGAAGCCATACAAATAGCGCAATACTTCCAAAGGTCAAGTGTCAAATAATGCTTTCAAAGGTCAACATGTTTTGAAATTATCAATTTACTTGATCTGAATCCATAAAAGGTCATCTTGTTTGGAAATGGTAAATTTACGTTATCTGAAGTCTTGGAAAGTATTCACTTTTGGGCATGTTCAAAGTGATTTTTGTGTTTTCTGGGTAGAAGCACAACGTTTGCAATATGGGTAAAAACTTTAAGAAATGATCAATTTGGTGGCTCTGAAGCTCCAAAAAGTGTTTATTGACTTCAGGAAGTCATTAATACAACATTACACTACCAAAGGTCAAGGGTCAAATAATGCTCCAAAGGTCACGGGTAAAAGGTCAGCCTGCTTGGATCTGGTCAATTTAGTCAATCTGTAGCCTTAGAAAGTGTTCACTTTTAGGCATGAGTAAAGTGATTTTCATGTTTTCTGGGGTAGAAATACAAAGATTGCAGGATGGGTAATAACTTTGGGAAATGGTCAATTTGGCAGCTCTGAAGCCCTAAAAAGTGTTTATTGACTTCAGAAAGTCATAAAAATAACATAATACTTGCAAATGTCAAAGGCTAACATGTTTGGTACACAGTCAAAATATCGAGTTATAAATTTCGAACTACAAAAATATTGTGTTTTAAATTTCGAAGGTGTAGAATATCGATGTCAAGAATATCGTTGGACAGAATATCGACCCTAAGGTAAGTAATATCGAAATTCTTAATATCGATGTAAGTATTATCGAAGTTAGTAATATCGATAGCATATATATCGATGTAACTAATTTCGGTGACACTAATATCGATATTTGTATTATTTTTTTGTATTTTATTATGTATGTGTTATATGTTTTATTTAAGTATTTAAAATAATTTATATTATATGTGTATTAATTGTATATATTAATAAATGTATTTATAAGTAAATTATATGTTTTAGTACCGTAGCGGGTTGTGGGTTTATAGGGGAATAAGGTGGGAAGTAATTTAATTGTAATTAATCAAATATTTTTGTATGTATATTTTATGTTGCAATTAATTATCAATTGGCAAAGAATTAATTTAATTGATTAATTAATTGGTAATTAATGTTAATTTTAATTAAATGATATGTTTTAGTACTTGAGTTTTACTGTGAGTTTTTAGGGGTATTGGGTGGAAAGTAAATTTATAGTAAATATTTATTTTTTATACATTTTCAGTAATGGATAATAATGTATTAAATAATTACTAATTGGTAATTAATTATTTTAATAGATAATTATTTTTCAAATTGTTAAATAATATTTTAAATTTGTAAATCTTTTTTAATACTTAGAAAAAATAATTAATTGTTCAACAATTTTTGTTTTAAATGTTAATTTGTATAATGTATTTTAATTTTTAATATTGATTTAAATTAAAATAATATTTTATTGTTATGATAAATAATTTATTTTGTAATATTTATTATTTGGTGAGTAATATTTAATAAATATTAATTATTGGTGTTTGTTGTAAATTTATTGTCAATTAATTATTCAAATTTAAATAGTTTTATTTATTATTAATTGTTTTTTATTGATGTTGATGTATTTGAAAAATTAATTATACATTATTTCAAATAGAAACATTATTTAGAAGTATGTTAAAATAACAATCTATGTTATTACATGCTTTCCCTACTGTTGTACCCTTTGGAGTTGGAATAGTAATTTTTCCCCCTACGCTATCCAAAGTTTTCCCTACTGTTGCACCCTTTGGAGTTGGAATAGTAATTTTTCCCCCTACGCTATCCAAAGCTTTCCCTACTGTTGCACTCTCTGGAGTGGGAATAGTAATTTTACCCCCTACACTATCCAACGCTTTCCCTACTGTTGCACCCACTGGAGTGGGAATAGTAATTCTTACCCGTACGCTATCCAACGTTTTCCCTACTGTTGCACTCACTGGAGTGGGAATAGTAATTTTTACCCACCCGCTATCCAACGCTTTCCCTACTGTTGCACTCTTTGGAGTGGGAATAGTAATTTTACCCCCTACACTATCCAACCCATTCCCTACTGTTGCACTCATTGGAGTGGGAATAGTCATTTTTACTTACCCGCTATCCAACGCTTTCCCTACTGTTGCACCCACTGGAGTGGGAATAGTAATTTTACCCCCTACACTACCCAACACTTTTCCTACTGTTGCACCCACTGGAGTGGGAATAGTAATTTTTATCCGTACGCTATCCAACGCTTTCTCTGCTATTGCACTCACTGGAGTGGGAATAGTAATTTTTAACCACCCGCTATCCAACGCTTTCCCTACTGTTGCACTCTCTGGAGTGGGAATAGTAAGTTTATCCCCTACACTATCCAACGCATTCCCTACTGTTGCACTCATTGGAGTGGGAATAGTCATTTTTACCTACCCGCTATCCAACGCTTTCTCTACTGTTGCACCCACTGGAGTGGGAATAGTAATTTTACCCCCTACACTATCCAACACTTTTCCTACTGTTGCACCCACTGGAGTGGGAATAGTAATTTTACCCCCTACACTACCCAACGCTTTCCCTACTGTTGCACCCTTTGGAGTTGGAATAGTAATTTTTACCCACCCGCTATCCAACGCTTTCCCTACTGTTGCACTCTCTGGAGTGGGAATAGTAATTTTACCCCTAAACTATCCAACGCTTTCCCTGTTGCACCCTTTGGAGTTGGATTAGTAATTTTTACCCTTACGCTATCCAACGCTTTCCCTAATGTTGCACTCATTGGAGTGGGAATAGTAATTTTTACCTATCCGCTATCCAACACTTTCCCTACTGTTGCACCCTATGGAGTTTGAATAGTAATTTTTAGTCTTACGCTATCCAATATAATTTATATTTATTTATGTATTTTATAATATTGTTATTATGTTACATAATGTTGTGTTTAATTAATGTTTCAAATATTGAAAGTATATTTCATTGTTTTTATGTATTAATTATAAATATTTATTATTTATGTTATTATTTTATGAGTGTTGATGTATTTGTAATTTATAGTATGTGTTAATTTTAAAATAATTAAAAAAATAATAAATATTATAATTATTTATATATATATATTACATATTGTATGTTTAATTTTAATTAAATGTTTAACATTAAATATGTATTATTTATTCATTTTAAACATTCTAAAATATTTTAACATAACTTTAAATTATATACAAGTATTATTTAATTTATATATTTTTTTTAAATAATAAAAAAAAAACGATATTTTTAACTACGATATTTTTAACATCGATATTTTATTTTTGATATTTTTGTACTTACCATGTTGTAGATAGGGTGTCGATATACTTACCTTCGATATTCCAGCGTCGATATTTTGTCTGTCGATATCCTGTCTCTCGATATTCTGTCAGCGATTCAAAAAGTTTTATATAGCGCTTGCTTGACCCGTGGGTATCAAAGCGCTTTCCATACACACAGTAGGGACAGAAGATAAATCGCATTACATAGTAGGCAGGCGGTAAGGAAGCAAACAGAAATATAAGTATAACATAAAAATTTGGTAAACAGTGCAGGAGAGGGAGAGAAAAAAGAAAACAAAGGTGGCTGACATAATCCGGTCACCATCTATCCTTGAATGTCAGGAGAGGGAGGAGTCAACTCGGATATTGAAGTCTAGGTTCATTGCTACTTCCAAAGGACAAGGGTCACATAATGCTTCTGTGAGAAGATGGCCTGGTATATGCTGACCACTAATTATAGTGTTTAACACAACAGCAGTCCCTACTAAAGAACGGATAATGAGCAAAACGAGAATGAGTACAGACCCAATCAGTACTGTATTGGCAAAAACTTGTCCAGCCAGACAGAGGTTCAATATTTAATTTAGAAACAATTTAAGAGGTTAAGCAAAGACAGATACTGAGAGTGGGGCACAAGCCTGTGTCCAACTACAGAGACAATTACGACATACAATTCCGGAGACATAAAAAGGCAGGAGGGGAGTGTCAAGCACTGCTCACGGTTTGTTTTTTCCAAAAAAATAGGTAATTAAACAAACAAATCGCAAGTAACCACTCTACACAGACAATTAAAGACATCAAACGTATATGTATGAGCAGTTTTAGGTGTCGACGGCGTTTTGATCCCAACCATAAATACAGGGATCATCTTCAGGACTTTTAAATATGCATGCCTGTAATTAAGGGCCCCATTAGGATGACGGGCGGACTTTGCCCGCCCGTCATCCCATCGTAAATCGGGACTGCCCGCCATAAGGGCGGGGGTCCCAGGGGTGCCATTAGGATGTGCCCGCCACAGTGGCGGGCACATCCTGTATTTTCAGCATTGTGGCGGGCTCTCTGCACCGCCCGCCACTATGCTGAAAATGCACTTTAACATTGTCATATGCAAAGCGGCAGGCACCGAGCGGTGCCTGCCGCTTTGCAAATGACAATGAAGGGGGGTACCACAGGTACCCCCCACCTGTACTTCACTCTGGGGGCCCACAGGGGGCCCCCAGATGGAAGACCGCATGCCTTTCCGTGGCGGCATCGCCGCCGCGGAAAGGCACTGCACACCACTCATCTTAATATGTCTGGCGGTGTCTATTAGACACCGCCACCATATTATTCCTTTTCCGCCCCGGCCGCAAGGTGACCGGGGCGGAAAAGTGGCGGGCGGTGTTTCTCTCCGTTGTGGTCCCCCCGCCATTGTAATGTGGCGGGGGGGAAAAGGGTGGCGGGCGGGCATTTCTGTCGGGCGGATCGCCACCGCCACCATGGCGGTGGCGATCCGCCCGACATCGTAATGGAGCCCTAAGTGCCTAAATAAATTTCAATAGAACAACACAACTGCCAGTACTGGACGTCACTTAAATATTTATGTTGACCTTTATGAGTAAAACATACCGGTCCGTTTTTTACTTTCGTCACTAGTTTATTGTTTCATTTTTTCACTAGTAAAGCATATTTTTTCATAAACAAATCATCAATTTTTTGTGCATGTACAAATATAAAACATTACAAATCAGTACAACAAAAATATCAATATACTATACAATTTACAAATTTACAACACATCCAACTTGCATACTGGCCAATCCATTCATCCTTCCTACATACAACAAAACATACACTTTGGTCCTATTGTCAGCAATCGATTATCTGTCCATATAGATGGTTTTACACCTTGTGGTTTTATTTGGTCAGGAAAAACTTTCAAAAGCGGAACCCTGCTATTCAGACCCAATTCACGCTAAATTCCACTTGACAAAAGGCACCAAACCATGTCGACGCATTTCGAACCCCCAATTGCGGGGTTCTCCTCCGGACCAACAGTCTCTAAAAAAACAGAAAAACGTTAATTTGAATATTGACTACAAAAAGCAGACTTGATTACAAACATTGGCACCACCCGTCGATGCCTGGCTACCCTACCTTATTGGTGTAGAACGCAGTCTTAGTGAAGGTAATGTGGGTTGACGAGACACTGAAAACAAAAAACATGACAGCTTTCTTAACACCCAACACAGTCAAAGGTACATATAACACCAATCTATGGAATCCATATGTGCAACGTTTACGGGGCACTTACCTATTTAAGTATAACGGTACATTTCTAGGGAGAAAAAGGGGGGGGGGGAAACAGAAAAACTTTTTTAAGTAAAGCTCAGATTAACCGTCATTATTATTGACGGAATACAGGGGGAGGGCTGAAGACAAACTGCTTAGGAAGGCTTACCTTATCCGGGTACTGCAGAAGTCCAAGCACGGCAGTAAAATGTTTGAGGCAACGTGAGTTTCTTTAAACACGCCATACAACGAAAATGGACCGGAGTGTTTTAAAATAAGAAAGCAACAACCAAATGTGTGCAATTCAAAGTCAGAAGGCGGCGAGTCAAATTACCTCCGTATCGTTTGCTTGTTCCTCTCACAAAGTTTGGGGAGTGTACTGCAGACGTGGTCCTACCTCTCTTTTGGATATTAGTTCTGGTAGCGATCACATGACCGGATCGCGGCTCCAGTGAATAAGTTATTAAAGCGGCAGTGCTTTTTTTCTTAGGAAATCAGGCAAAACTTTATTGAATCCTCAGTCAGCATCCAAAGCAAAGTATGGGGCATTAAATACGCTTAGAACAATTGCGTCTTAATGAAAACGTGTCCCACTGGTGTACACTTTAGTCTAAATGTAAAGAATAACGTAGTCCAATGACGTCAAAATTAATAACTCTTATAAAGTGGGCTATCTAAACTACTTACATTCATCTTGAGCATTACCAGCCCTATATTAGCATGGGACAGCTGCTTGCTCGATCGAATAGACTGTATTTATGCTGACTACGCAGTTTCCCAACAGGGACGCCCTTACATAAAAGGAACCCTCAAAGTTCAATGAATCCGCTAAAGTATTGGTTCATGTATTCCCTTTAAAGATCTCTGAAATCTCATTCAGCCCTGTCGTTGCTGTGTTGTATTTCATTATCAGTAGAGCTTCGCGCTGATTGAGTATACCTTCAATGTCACCTCCCCGCGGGTCCTTATCAATCTTAGAAATGATAGTCCAGCCTAAATCCTCCTCTTTGTGTCTATTTAGCACTCATTGTTGTACCAGAGGGGCGTTTGGTGTCTCTTTCCTTATTCTAGATTTGTGTTGCGTGATCCGCTGCCGTGCCTCCTGGGTGGTCTTTCCTATGTATAGTTTGGGGCAAGGACATGTGATCCCATATACCACATTTTTAGTCAGGCAATTTGTAAAAACCTCATGCTTCCAGTGGATCCCATTGAACGTTAAGACTGACCCTTCATTTGTCTGCGCGCAACATGAACAATTTCCACATCTATGATGGCCTACTACTGGAGGGAGTCCCATCATGCCTCTTAGAGTTGTTTTTGGGACAGGGAGCAATGCTGCCCTAACAATATGTTGCGCAACACTTTTTTCTTTTTTAAAGGCAAAAAGCGGTGGTTCCTTGAAATCACTGTGTAGGTCCTTCACCAGATGCCAGTTTTGCGTCACCATCTTCCGTAACTGGTTTGCATTAGGGCCAAACGTTGTGACTCACACGATTCTTTTTAGTTCTGATCGTACTTTCTTTTGGAGTAAAGTCTCTCGTGGTACCCACCAGGCACGTTTCAATGTGTGTTTTAATAGTTTCTTTGGGTAACCTCTGGCTAACAGTCGTTGGATCAATTCATTTGCATGAAAGAAATATTCCTCCTTATTTGAACAATTTCTTCTAATTCGAAGGACTTGCCCAAAGGGCAAATTTTGTTTGAGACTTCTGGGGTGGTGGCTTGTGTAGTGGAGTGCCTTGTTCCTGTCTGTTGTTTTTCGGAACAATGTGGTACCCAACATGCCTTCTGATGCATAAATCTTAACGTCCAGAAAAGTGATACTTTTATTAGAGAAGCTGAAACTGAATTTAATGTCTTCCATCTTTTGGTTGATCCAAATCATGAATTCATCTAGTTTTTCTAGCGTACCTGACCAGATCATAAATACATCATCAATGTATCTCATATACTTTGTGATGTGTTCGGCATAAGGGTTGTTGTTATAGATGTTTTTATTTTCATACAGGCCCATGAACAGTACCGCTAACTCCGGCGCAAAGGGGCAGCCCATGGCCACCCCCTTGATTTGAAAATAGAAGTCCGTATCAAACTTGAAATATTTTTGTAGCGCAAATTTGGCCAGTTGAATAATAAACGATGTGAGAACTCTTGTTGGTCGTTCCCTTTGCTCCAGAAAGAATGTAAGGGTCTCCAGAGCCTGTTCCTGGGGTATCTATGTGTATAATGAGACTTCGTCCATAGTCACTAGTAGTTGCCTTGTTTCATAAAATTCTACCGATATTATTTGGTTTATGAAGGCCATGGTATATTTTAGATGTGCCGGGATCTCGTCGACAAAAGGTTTTAGAAAAAAGTCAATGTATTTTGAGACTGGTTCGTTCAATGACCCGCAGCCTGACACTATCGGGCGGCCTGGGGAATTATTTTCGTCCTTGTGTATTTTAGGAAGGACATAGAACATTGGTGTCCTTGGGTGTTTATTTTGAAGAAAAGAAAAATTTTTGGGTCCTAGGATTCCTGAGTCCAGACCTTCCTGAAGGATAGAAAAAAGCTCTTTTTGCAAATCATCCGTAGGGTTTTTCTTAATCATCCTATACCAGCTTGGGTCGTCTAGTTGGCGTCTGACTTCCTTTTTATATCTGTTAATGTCCCACAGTACTACAGCTCCACCTTTGTCCGCCTGTTTTATCACTAGTGTGGTATCATTTTTTAATGCAAAAATCGCCTCTTTTTCTTCTTTCGATATGTTGTAATTAACATAATGTTTTTTGTTTTCCAGGGAAGCTATCCCTGAAAGTAATGTTTTCTCAAACGTGATTACTTCTTTGGGAGTTTTAAACCCAGGTGGACAAAAAGACGATTTATTACGGAGTCCCGTAACCTCCATAGTTGTTTGTTCAGGTCCATCCTTAAAGAATGTTTGTAATCGGATTTTTCGACAAAATTCCAAGATCTCAAGTTTCATTTTGACAAAATCAGTGGGTCGCACAGGGACATAGGATAGTCCTTTCTTTGAAATTGATGTTTCAGAAACTGATAGAATACAATCTGATAAATTAAACAGGGGTGATTGATCTAACTCCTGTAGTACTGGTGTCTGGTTCGCATTTCCGATGGTTGAGAGTTTGGGTGAGTACGTCCCCTTGTCCTCCGTTGGCCTCTGGCTGAAAAAGACTGAGCAGTTTGTGGTTGGTTCTGCTGGTTCCCTCTGTAATTCTGATTACTCCTTGTATCACTCGTGTCTGACTCTCCTCCCGAAGATGACGATGATGTATCAGAGAACATCAGAAATTTATTACTAGAGCGGCCTTGATTATCCTGAAAAAAACGGCGTTGAGCTGGTCTCGAATAAAAGTCCGGTTGCAAATACGGATAAACTACTTCCAGTGAAAAGTTTTTTTTGATCCTGATCGAATTTACTTCCTTTCTGAGTCACCGTGTAATCCTTGAACTCAAGAATGTCTTTCTCTATTTTATCTAACAATCCTTTGGCATCAGCTATTAGTTGGTTGTTTTGAATTTCTGACTCTAAGACCGAAATCTTGGCTAGCTCTTTCACAGAGAGCCTGTGCGCTGTTTCAATAGTAAGGACCTTCAAGTCCCTACTACATTTGGTTTCAATCCCACTAAATCCCTTCTTATATTCTGGGTCGTCAGTGAATACCATAGGAGTGTTTCTAATTTCTAATCCAGTGGGTATTGTCCGTGCCCGTAAATGTAACAGTAAAAAATGACCGTGGAGGTCTGTCCTAATTTGTTTTTTTCTTAGTCTTATCAGCTTATCAGATTAATTTTGAGTCTTAGCTGTAAGACTTAGGGTGGCGGAAGAAAAGACAGGTGGTGCACTAATTCATTTTTGGATGTGATCCTCGCTGTTGAGAATGTATCCTTTTCAGACATATTATACAAGAGACAACACAAAGACAATTAACACAAGACTTAAGACAAAATTCGTGAACATGCACTTTATCCAAAGACCAAACTGATTCTGAATGTCTCTCCAATTGGGAGAAGGTGCACTGGAGCCGCAATCCGGTCATGTGATCGCTACCAGAACTAATATCCAAAAGAGAGGTAGGACCACGTCTGCAGTACACTCCCCAAACTTTGTGAGAGGAACGAGCAAACGATACGTAGGTAATTTGACTCGCCGCCTTCTGACTTTGAATTGCACACATTTGGTTGTTGCTTTCTTATTTTAAAACACTCCGGCCCATTTTCGTTGTATGGCGTGTTTAAAGAAACTCACGTTGCCTCAAACATTTTACTGCCGTGCTTGGACTTCTGCAGTACCCGGATAAGGTAAGCCTTCCTAAGCAGTTTGTCTTCAGCCCTCCCCCTGTATTCCGTCAATAATAATGACGGTTAATCTGAGCTTTACTTAAAAAAGTTTTTCTGTCCCCCCCCCCTTTTTCTCCCTAGAAATGTACTGTTATACTTAAATATGTAAGTGCCCCATAAACGCTGCACATATGGATTCCATAGATTGGAGTTATATGTACCTTTGACTGTGTTGGGTGTTAAGAAGGCTGTCATGTTTTTTGTTTTCAGTGTCTCGTCAACCCACATTACCTTCACTAAGACTGCGTTCTACACCAATAAGGTAGGGTAGCCAGGCATCGACAGGTGGTGCCAATGTTTAGTAATCAAGTCTGCTTTTTGTAGGCAATATTCAAATTAGCGTTTTTCTGTTTTTTTAGAGACTGTTGGTCCTGAGGAGAACCCCGCAATTGGGGGTTCGAAACGCGTCGACCTGGTTTGGTGCCTTTTGTCAAGTGGAATTTAGCGTGAATTGGGTCTTAAAAGTTTTTCCTGACCAAATAAAACCACAAGGTGTAAAACCATCTATATGGACAGATAATCGATTGCTGACAATAGGACCAAAGTGTATGTTTTGTTGTATGTAGGAAGGATGGATGGATTGGCCAGTATTCTATGAGAAACAGGGGGCCCCTACAATGTATACAGTTAGCTACTCGTAGGGAAGGTAAACTATGTAGAGAAAGACAGTGTAGCAAAACTCTAAGGGCGTAAATAATCCCTAAATCAAAATCTAAACAGAATAATAGACCCTCTAAAACAATCAAATAAATGTGTGCTGAAACGGGGATTTATACAAAAATTCTTCAATTTATTTATTTTTGTTTTTAGTATATTTTGTTTGTTATTTTTATCCTTTGTGCAAAATTCATTTACTTATTTAGTTCATTGTTCACATTTAAAAAGAACCTTGGAGTATAATACATGATATTCAGACACAGGCAAAGAATTAATTATTTACAATTAAAGGTGTACAAAGTTAATAAGTGAGAACAGAAAAAATTACATAAACACAAATACATAAACAAATTAACCCAGTGATATACGAAATATTCAGTTGTTGGTATAATTGATGAAGGCAATGCGGTTGAGTGGAACTACGCGCGTTTCGGCCCGAGGCCTTCGTCAGGTGACCGTCATTCGTATATTTTAAATAAATAAGAAAAGGGTGATATAACCTAAACAGACAAAACAAAGATAAAAAAATATAGATGTATCAACAGCTCAGACACACATATTCATTACAGCTATTTACAAAACAGTTTATGTTTCTGTATTTTTAGGGTCTATAACAGTTGCAATGAAGATATATATACAATATTAACGTTTTAGTGCAACCACCTAATTACAATAAATGCCAGACCATCTAGTTTTTTTGTTTTTTAGATGCATAAGTACATATTTGATGATTCTTGTTCCATATTAGCTAAGCTCAAGATCGTCACTTAAAGTGTATCTATTTCAGTTCTATTTCTAACTATGATAGTTATTCTAATAGGTTCTGAGACCAACAGTTCCATATTAGGCACTAAAGTTTCAGAGAGAAAAAAGAGTCCAGAAACAGGTATAGGTATAGACACAGATAAAAAGCCTTATACACTCAACCTAGAGATACCTTTACTAATGAAAAGAAAGGGGGGGGGGAAGGGAAAAAGGGGGGAGTGGATATAGCCATTTTTACTTACACAACAGTGGACAGGTTGATGTATCAACACTTTGCTTCCTATGGCGACAGTTTTAATTTCATTTGTACCGAGACAGTTATGCTGAAAGATAGACATGTACCCATGTTTAGATGTTAATATCCAACCGTATATTTTTAGTCATAGTATTAACTATTCTACAATGAAGATGTACCTTATTTGCTCCTGCAAAATGATTTTCTATGCACTAAGTCACGTGTTGGTTATAGTGAGTCTGGTTAGTTGGAAATAGAAACGAATCCTTAGGATCTTTATTTCAGAGAGCTGATTCTAGATTAAACGAAAGCAAGAAAAAATTACTATTTATCTAATTTAGGATTCTGTTCATGCGATATTGGTTTTTACTAGGTCCATGTTAGATTATATGTTATTCATGCCACAAAACTCTCATTTATCTAGTGGGACATAGTCCTAATAGCAGTGTATAGATGATTACACATTTTATATCACAGAGAGATCCTAACAGTATATATCCTAATTAGCTCGCACACTTTGCAATTTTAGTCTCATAGGGACATTTTTATTAGGGGTTTGTAGCCTACCTCAGGTATCCGAAATATTTGTAAAGTTTCCTTTTCCCAAAGCTACTCGCAGAAAAGGTCAGAGCTTTTAGTCACTTTCCTTGTAGTCAATCTGCATTTAAGAAGATATAAAAAACAACACTATTGTACTAAGCAAAGTACCGCTATATATTGCCTCTCTGATCGTGTCTCTTAGGGTCATTACCTTGATGTAGTGACGCTGGCACATGAAGGGGCTGAGAATATTGACCACTGTTAAAGGAAATAGAGAATAAAAACACTATTGTAATGGACATACCCATACTGAGAGTAACTTATCTAAATAGAGCGTCTAATCCGACCAACACGATATCACTTGCGTGTTGAGCACGTACCTTTGTCTTCTGATTCTCGTGCGTTCAAACGGGGGTTCTGGTCAGTTGATGCTTCCGACGTCCGCGATCTAGACGGACTGAGCGATTTTCTGCTTTTTATTTGAGAAAAAGCGCGTTCGTTTGCTCGCATTACGTAGCTGTCAGCTGTTGCCAATTTCTCAGGGCGCGGCTCGATGACGATTGACAACCGGGTCACGGGTCACAGAAGCTTACAGTGCGTTCGTTTGCTCGCATTACGTGGCTTTCAGCTGTTGCCAATTTCTCCGGGCGCGGCTCGATGACGATTGACAAACGGGTCACGGGTCACAGAAGTTTACATCGAGGTCGAAAGCAGACTATTGCCGAGTTAGAGCTATTATAGCTATTATACCGGAGCGGCTGAAAGACAGACTATAGCCTGCTCTTTGATGATAGTCTCACAGAGCAAATTACACTGTGTAAATCAATATGTAAATCCCATTTAAATATCTCATATTTTAGCTAACAAAATTAATAGGTAAGAATGTGTTTATATTTGTAGTCAATCTGCATTTATATTCAGACGATATTTGATGTTTGAATAGTGGCATATTTACTCTATCTGACAGTTTAGTATATAGTTAAACTCCAGTGCATCTTTTTTGTTTAAGCATATACTCCCATTTAGAGATCTCACATTTTAGCTAACAAACTCAATAGGAAAAGACGTGTTTATATTCAAACGATATTTGATGTTTGAATAGTGGCATATGTACTATATCTAACAGTTTAGTACATGGTTAAAATAAAGTACATCTCTCTTATTTAAGCATATACTCAGATAGTATTATTAAAGAATAGCTTGCTGCCATGGAATTTCGGAATTAAGACCTAGTTTAAAAGTGTCCAAAGTGAATATCCAAAACACTTCACGTTTGCGACGGATTTTGTCTGTGTTAATGCCAGCTTTAGCCACAATTTTTTCTAAAACTATCCACCGGATGTCTTCAGGTTTGTGGTCCTTATCTAGATAGTGCGATACTAAAGGGGCAGTTAACTTTTGTGTACGTATCGCTGATTTGTGTTCCGTGATTCTAGTACTTACAGAACGCGACGATTCACCCACATAACCTTTGTTGCATGGACAAATTAGAAGGTAAACAATGTTCGTAGTCTTACAATTTGTCATGGTTGATAGGGGAATAGCTGTGTTATTGAAAGTAAATTCTGCAGTTTCAATGGCTAGTGGACAGATTTTACAAGTACCACATCTATGATTTCCAATCACTGGGGCCCCAGTGATGATATCTCTTTGACTCAAGGTCTTCTGAGCTGGCATCCTTGATCTGACAACTATATCCTTGATATTTTTGTTTTTCTTATATGCGAAAAGGGGTTTATTTATACTTTCATTTCCGCTTTTGTTGACATTAAGGATATGCCAATTTGCATACAGAATTTGTTGAATTTGTTTGTTTAACATGGAGTGCCTAGTTACGAATACTAGACTAGCATCTCGTTTTTTGTTAGTGCCTGTAAGAAGATGTTGACGGTCATAATACCTAGCTCTTTTAAACGAGTCACGTATTAATCTGTGGGGGTAACCGCGTTCCAGAAACTTCTCCTTCATTATAGTAGCTCTCTGGTCATAGTCAATTAACCTAGTACAATTCCTCCTCAGTCTAAGAAATTGACTGAAGGGAATGCTATCTTTCTGTGACGAGGGGTGGAAACTACTATAATGAAGGAGAGTATTACGTGCTGTTGGTTTAGTAAAAAGGTCCATAATTAGCTTTCCTTCATCATGTTTGATACTCAAATCCAGGAATTCAATTTCTGAGTTACTTTTTTTCTCTGTAAATTTTAAATTTAAGTCACAGGCATTCAACCAAGATACAAATTCTTCTAGAACATCCTCATTATCGTCCCAAACGAAAATGATATCGTCAATGAAGCGTGACCAATAAAAAACCGATTCAAAGAAAGGCGCAACCTCATTAAAGACAAATTTTTCCTCAAAAAGGGCCACATAGATATTGGCGATCGTCGGTGCACACGAAGCACCCATGCTGACTCCTCTAATTTGCTTATAAAGTTGCCCCGCAAATTCAAAAATATTGTTATCCAGAATAATTTGGAGGCAGTCCAGGATGAATGACATGTTACAGTCAATGTTGAAGGACTCAATAAACCACTTAGTGGCTTCCATTGCCCCTACACAAGGAATATTAGAATACAGGCTCTCTACGTCCAGTGTTACCATCCACTGACGGTGAGCGTTAAACGAGGTGCCTTCAAATTGGGTGATTACATTCCTAGTATCTTTAATGTGACCTGGTATTTTCTCTATGTGTGGACGTAAGATGGCATCTATGTACTTTGAGATGGGTTCTGTCACACTCCCGATGGTTGTAACTATAGGGCGTAGGGGGGGATCTTGTTCATTTTTATGGACTTTAGGAATCCCATATATACTGGCCATTTTTGGGTTTCCTATATTCATATAATCATGCTCTTTTTGACAAATGTCTCCCTTGCTTAACGCTTTGGAGGTTAATCTAGTGATCTTGTTTTTAATGATACCTGTTGGATCTTTGGTGATTTTTGAATAGTATTTTGTATCATTAAGCATGTTTTCCATTTTTTCAATATAGTTTGTGGTATCAAAAATGGCTATGCCCCCTCCCTTATCACAACTTTTCACAATAGTTTGCGTTGATTCTTTCAGTTGTAACAAAGCATTGTGTTCATCAATCGAGATATTATACGGGGTATGTGGTATATACTTTATAAGCAAATTAGAGGAGTCAGCATGGGTGCTTCGTGTGCACCGACGATCGCCAATATCTATGTGGCCCTTTTTGAGGAAAAATTTGTCTTTAATGAGGTTGCGCCTTTCTTTGAATCGGTTTTTTATTGGTCACGCTTCATTGACGATATCATTTTCGTTTGGGACGATAATGAGGATGTTCTAGAAGAATTTGTATCTTGGTTGAATGCCTGTGACTTAAATTTAAAATTTACAGAGAAAAAAAGTAACTCAGAAATTGAATTCCTGGATTTGAGTATCAAACATGATGAAGGAAAGCTAATTATGGACCTTTTTACTAAACCAACAGCACGTAATACTCTCCTTCATTATAGTAGTTTCCACCCCTCGTCACAGAAAGATAGCATTCCCTTCAGTCAATTTCTTAGACTGAGGAGGAATTGTACTAGGTTAATTGACTATGACCAGAGAGCTACTATAATGAAGGAGAAGTTTCTGGAACGCGGTTACCCCCACAGATTAATACGTGACTCGTTTAAAAGAGCTAGGTATTATGACCGTCAACATCTTCTTACAGGCACTAACAAAAAACGAGATGCTAGTCTAGTATTCGTAACTAGGCACTCCATGTTAAACAAACAAATTCAACAAATTCTGTATGCAAATTGGCATATCCTTAATGTCAACAAAAGCGGAAATGAAAGTATAAATAAACCCCTTTTCGCATATAAGAAAAACAAAAATATCAAGGATATAGTTGTCAGATCAAGGATGCCAGCTCAGAAGACCTTGAGTCAAAGAGATATCATCACTGGGGCCCCAGTGATTGGAAATCATAGATGTGGTACTTGTAAAATCTGTCCACTAGCCATTGAAACTGCAGAATTTACTTTCAATAACACAGCTATTCCCCTATCAACCATGACAAATTGTAAGACTACGAACATTGTTTACCTTCTAATTTGTCCATGCAACAAAGGTTATGTGGGTGAATCGTCGCGTTCTGTAAGTACTAGAATCACGGAACACAAATCAGCGATATGTACACAAAAGTTAACTGCCCCTTTAGTATCGCACTATCTAGATAAGGACCACAAACCTGAAGACATCCGGTGGATAGTTTTAGAAAAAATTGTGGCTAAAGCTGGCATTAACACAGACAAAATCCGTCGCAAACGTGAAGTGTTTTGGATATTCACTTTGGACACTTTTAAACTAGGTCTTAATTCCGAAATTCCATGGCAGCAAGCTATTCTTTAATAATACTATCTGAGTATATGCTTAAATAAGAGAGATGTACTTTATTTTAACCATGTACTAAACTGTTAGATATAGTACATATGCCACTATTCAAACATCAAATATCGTTTGAATATAAACACGTCTTTTCCTATTGAGTTTGTTAGCTAAAATGTGAGATCTCTAAATGGGAGTATATGCTTAAACAAAAAAGATGCACTGGAGTTTAACTATATACTAAACTGTCAGATAGAGTAAATATGCCACTATTCAAACATCAAATATCGTCTGAATATAAATGCAGATTGACTACAAATATAAACACATTCTTACCTATTAATTTTGTTAGCTAAAATATGAGATATTTAAATGGGATTTACATATTGATTTACACAGTGTAATTTGCTCTGTGAGACTATCATCAAAGAGCAGGCTATAGTCTGTCTTTCAGCCGCTCCGGTATAATAGCTATAATAGCTCTAACTCGGCAATAGTCTGCTTTCGACCTCGATGTAAACTTCTGTGACCCGTGACCCGTTTGTCAATCGTCATCGAGCCGCGCCCGGAGAAATTGGCAACAGCTGAAAGCCACGTAATGCGAGCAAACGAACGCACTGTAAGCTTCTGTGACCCGTGACCCGGTTGTCAATCGTCATCGAGCCGCGCCCTGAGAAATTGGCAACAGCTGACAGCTACGTAATGCGAGCAAACGAACGCGCTTTTTCTCAAATAAAAAGCAGAAAATCGCTCAGTCCGTCTAGATCGCGGACGTCGGAAGCATCAACTGACCAGAACCCCCGTTTGAACGCACGAGAATCAGAAGACAAAGGTACGTGCTCAACACGCAAGTGATATCGTGTTGGTCGGATTAGACGCTCTATTTAGATAAGTTACTCTCAGTATGGGTATGTCCATTACAATAGTGTTTTTATTCTCTATTTCCTTTAACAGTGGTCAATATTCTCAGCCCCTTCATGTGCCAGCGTCACTACATCAAGGTAATGACCCTAAGAGACACGATCAGAGAGGCAATATATAGCGGTACTTTGCTTAGTACAATAGTGTCGTTTTTTATATCTTCTTAAATGCAGATTGACTACAAGGAAAGTGACTAAAAGCTCTGACCTTTTCTGCGAGTAGCTTTGGGAAAAGGAAACTTTACAAATATTTCGGATACCTGAGGTAGGCTACAAACCCCTAATAAAAATGTCCCTATGAGACTAAAATTGCAAAGTGTGCGAGCTAATTAGGATATATACTGTTAGGATCTCTCTGTGATATAAAATGTGTAATCATCTATACACTGCTATCAGGACTATGTCCCACTAGATAAATGAGAGTTTTGTGGCATGAATAACATATAATCTAACATGGACCTAGTAAAAACCAATATCGCATGAACAGAATCCTAAATTAGATAAATAGTAATTTTTTCTTGCTTTCGTTTAATCTAGAATCAGCTCTCTGAAATAAAGATCCTAAGGATTCGTTTCTATTTCCAACTAACCAGACTCACTATAACCAACACGTGACTTAGTGCATAGAAAATCATTTTGCAGGAGCAAATAAGGTACATCTTCATTGTAGAATAGTTAATACTATGACTAAAAATATACGGTTGGATATTAACATCTAAACATGGGTACATGTCTATCTTTCAGCATAACTGTCTCGGTACAAATGAAATTAAACTGTCGCCATAGGAAGCAAAGTGTTGATACATCAACCTGTCCACTGTTGTGTAAGTAAAAATGGCTATATCCACTCCCCCCTTTTTCCCTTCCCCCCCCCCCTTTCTTTTCATTAGTAAAGGTATCTCTAGGTTGAGTGTATAAGGCTTTTTATCTGTGTCTATACCTATACCTGTTTCTGGACTCTTTTTTCTCTCTGAAACTTTAGTGCCTAATATGGAACTGTTGGTCTCAGAACCTATTAGAATAACTATCATAGTTAGAAATAGAACTGAAATAGATACACTTTAAGTGACGATCTTGAGCTTAGCTAATATGGAACAAGAATCATCAAATATGTACTTATGCATCTAAAAAACAAAAAAACTAGATGGTCTGGCATTTATTGTAATTAGGTGGTTGCACTAAAACGTTAATATTGTATATATATCTTCATTGCAACTGTTATAGACCCTAAAAATACAGAAACATAAACTGTTTTGTAAATAGCTGTAATGAATATGTGTGTCTGAGCTGTTGATACATCTATATTTTTTTATCTTTGTTTTGTCTGTTTAGGTTATATCACCCTTTTCTTATTTATTTAAAATATACGAATGACGGTCACCTGACGAAGGCCTCGGGCCGAAACGCGCGTAGTTCCACTCAACCGCATTGCCTTCATCAATTATACCAACAACTGAATATTTCGTATATCACTGGGTTAATTTGTTTATGTATTTGTGTTTATGTAATTTTTTCTGTTCTCACTTATTAACTTTGTACACCTTTAATTGTAAATAATTAATTCTTTGCCTGTGTCTGAATATCATGTATTATACTCCAAGGTTCTTTTTAAATGTGAACAATGAACTAAATAAGTAAATGAATTTTGCACAAAGGATAAAAATAACAAACAAAATATACTAAAAACAAAAATAAATAAATTGAAGAATTTTTGTATAAATCCCCGTTTCAGCACACATTTATTTGATTGTTTTAGAGGGTCTATTATTCTGTTTAGATTTTGATTTAGGGATTATTTACGCCCTTAGAGTTTTGCTACACTGTCTTTCTCTACATGGATTGGCCAGTATGCAAGTTGGATGTGTTGGAAATTTGTAAATTGTTAATGTTAATGTTAGGCTGCATTTATAAAGCGCACTGACACCAGAGGTTTCCTGGTGCTGAGATTGAAAATAGGACAGGAGAAAAGGGCTAGTGAGAGTTTGAAAAGAGCCAGGTCTTTAAGCCTTTTCTGAAGCTCAGCAATGTGTCAGAGGTTTTAATGTGTAGGGGGATGGAATTCCACAGCTTTGGTGCCAGGGAGCTGAATCTCCGGCCACCCAATTTTTTTAGCTTGAACACTGGGGAGGTGAGAAGATGAAGGTGAGCAGAGCGGAGATTGCGGGTCGGGCGATGGGGATTGATGAGGGATTTCAGGAAGGTCGGGCATTTGGTATGCTGTGCTTTGTAGGTTATGCATCCGATCTTGAAGGCGGCCCTTTGCTCAATGGGAAGCCAGTGCAGCTTGGCCAGAAGAGGTCTAGCAGATTGCCATTTAGGGACTTTACATATAAGCCTTGCAGCCTGGTTCTGCACCATCTGGAGGCGGTGGAGCAGGGACCTGGAGAGGCCCCAGTAAAGGGCGTTGGAGAAGTCGAGGCGGGAGAGAACGAGGGAGATGACAATTTGCACCAAGGCCTCGTGAGAGAGCAGATGAGTAATTTTCCGGATTTTGCGGAGCTGGAACATACTAGCAGAGATAATGGCTCCAACATGAGTTTTCAGGGAGAGGTCTTTATCAATGGTGACACCCAGACTTTATAGATTTGTATAGTATATTGATATTTTTGTTGTACTGATTTGTAATGTTTTATATTTGTACATGCACAAAAAATGTATGATTTGTTTATGAAAAAATATGCTTTACTAGTGAAAAAATTAAACAATAAACTAGTGACGAAAGTAAAAAACGGACCGGTATGTTTTACTCATAAAGGTCAACATAAATATTTAAGTGACGTCCAGTACTGCAGTTGTGTTGTTCTTTTGATGTCTTGGGCTTAGCCTTGCTGGGTCAGAGCCACGACCCTGTGTTGTTCTTCATAAATAAACTTCAATGACATCACAAACACAATTTATAATGGGAAGGAAAGGTTGGAAAGACAAAACAAAAGTAGATATTAAAGCATCTGTGCATGTACTCCAATGCTTATCTGACACAGTAATTCCAGAATAACAATATGAGATGGCGAATGGAAATTGCGAGTGACATGGTGAGGGAACAAGGCATATTTAATGTGTAGTAAGGGAGCAGAGGGAGGAATGGTGATGTAGCGGCTCAGTGAATTCATATTCCAATTTAGACTCTTGGTGAAAAAGAGTGAAGGAATAGGGCACAGAATATAAATTGGGCGTGGAGACTGGATGGGACAAAAGGCAAAAGGGGGAAATAAGGTGTAAAAGGTGCAGTGATATAGTGAATAGAAACATGTCAAATTCAGGCGCAGTGACAAGTTGTATGGAAGGTGAACAGAACAGCGTGTTAAGTAGGGGTAACCTAATGCACGTAGAGTAGGTCGAGGAAGGTAGCATGGCTACATGGTTGGGCGAGTGTGAGGAAGGGAGGCAATGGAACCTTACCAGCATTTGAGAGTGCTAGGGATGACAAGGGTCAGAGCCAAGATCGTAGGTTGTAAAGGCCCAAGGGCGGGTTGATTCCAGATCGTATGTCCTAAAAAGAAACAGTGTGAGGTATGGCGTAGTGGAAGGTGAGGTGTCAAGTGGTATGCGCAGCGTTGAAGGGCTGACCTAGAGTTCCTGTTAATTAAAAAGGGAGGGAAATAAAGTCCGATGAAGGGAGCCACAGCCGTGTGCTCCTGGCGGCTGGATTGCCTGTGGGAGAAAGACCGGGGCGACAATTGTGGGCGGTGGGTGACGTGGAGGCTCGGGCGAGAGAGGGAAGGATTATCCAGCTTATCTAAGGCTGAGTTACCGGCGTGTGGATATGGGGGTCTGTTGTCTAGGTGAAAGGTTCATCTAGAGTTCCTGTATGTCCCTGCAATAGGATATACATCAGCCAAACCACCCAGAAAATAAGACTAAGCATTTGCCAGCACCGAAGCAGAATAATATGTAAGACACAGAACGCCCCACTAGTTGACCACTACTCTGAAACTGGGCACTTCGAGGATGACATGCGTTGGACAGTCATCAGTGTGGTCAAACTCCCACCCAGGGGTGGTGACCTATCCAAACTTTTGAACAAAGAGGAATTAAAATGGATTTTGAAAACCAATAGCCTCCACTCCAGCCTCAATCGCCTTGAAGACTAGACAAGCCTTATCTAATATGACTTTTTGAATTGCAACATGAATTCATGCATCCTTTCAGCATTACTGCCCTTCTGATTTTGTTAAAAAAAAAAAAATTCTTGACAAACCAATTGATTGAAAACTATGGCTGTTTTAATATATCCGCTCTATTGTTTTCGCCGTCCAGTAATTTTGCACTTTATTCACCCTTGTCTTTAATCACTCACCCCCTGCAAATATTTGCCCTAGTTATATCACCCCTTATACATCATGTATTCAACATATGCACCACTCTCCCTTCCAATATGGCCCTCGCCATCACTCAACAGTCCTACCACTCTTTTTCCTTAGTCACGTGACCTTACCCTCGTGACTGTGTGCCGTCCAATCCCTGCGCAGTTCACTCTACCTAGTCCCCCGGACGTCTGACTTCCTTCTCTCCCACTGAGGAAGCAGACCCCCGCATCTACACGCCGCATTGACGGCTTAAGGTAAGCCTGTGACACTCTCCCTCTCCCCCTGAGCCTTCTTCTAACCCGTTGCCTGTTTTTGACCCCTGGTCCTTTTCCCTTAGGCGATCCGGCCACAAGGAGCACACGGCTTTGGCTCCCCCGGTTGATACAAATCCTACAGGAACTCTAGGTGAACCTCACCTAGACAACAGACTCCCGTATCCACACGCCGGTAATTCGGCCTAGGTAAGCTTGATAATCCTTCCCTCTCTCCCCCAAGCCTCCACGCCACCTGCTGCCCACAATTGACGCCCCCGGTCTTTCTCCCACAGGCAATCCAGCCGCCAGGGGCACACGGCTGTGACTCCCTTCGTCTGGCTTTATTTCCCTCCCGTTTTAATGGACAGGAACTCTAGGTGAGCCCTTCAATGCTGCGCTTACCACTTGACACCTCAGCTTCCACTCCGCTGTTCCTCACACTGTTTCTTCTTTAGGACATATGATCTGGAATCAACCCGCTCTCGGGCCTTTACAACCTACGATCTTGGCTCCGACCCTTGTGATTGCTAGCACTCTTACATGCTGGTAAGGTTCCATTGCCTACCTTCCTCACACTCGCCCAACCATGTAGCCATGCTACCTTCCTCGACCTAGTCTACATGCATTAGGTTACCCCTACTTAATACGCTGTTCTGTTCACCTTCCATACACCTTGTCACTGCGCCTGAATTTGACATGTTTCTATTCACTATGTCACTGCGCCGTTTACACCCTATTTCCCCCTTTTCCCTTTTGTCCCATCCAGTCTCCGCGCCCAATTTATATTCTGTGCCCTATTCCTTAACTCTTTTTCACAAAGTGTCTACATTGGAATATGAATTCACTGAGCCGCTACATCACCATCCCACCCTCTGCTCCCTTAATACACATTAAATATGCCTTGTTCCCTCACCATGTCACTCGCAATTTCCATTCGCCATCTCATATTGTTATTCTGGAATTACTGTGTCAGATAAGCATTGGAGTCCATGCACAGATGCTTTAATATCTACTTTTGTTTTGTCTTTTCCAACCTTTCTTCCCCATTATAAATTGTGTTTTGTGATGTCATTGAAGTTTATTTAGGCACTTAATTACAGACATGCATATTTAAAAGTCCTGAAGATGATCCCTGTATTTATGGTTGGGATCGAAACGCAGTCGACACCTAAAACTGCTCATACATATACGTTTGATGTCTTTAATTGTCTGTGTAGAGCGGTTACTTGCAATTTGTTTGGTTATTTACCTATTTAAAAAAAAAAAAAAAAACTGTGAGCATTGCCTGAAACTCCCCTCCCGCCTTTTTAGGTCTCCCGAATTGTATGTCCTAATTGTCTCTGTAGTTGGACACGGGCTTGTGCCCCACTCTCAGTATCTGTCGATGCTTAATCTCTTAAACTGTTTCTAAATTAAATATTGAACCTCTGTCCGGCTGGACACGTTTTTTGCCAATACAGTATTGATTGGGTCTATACTCATTCTCGTTGTGCTCATTATCCGTTCTTTACTAGGGATTGCTGTTGTGTTAAATAATTGATTCCCATGGTCCCTAGCTGACTCAATTGGGTTACCCTTGTTGTTAAAACAGACACTAATTATAGTGGGCACCTTGTCCCAGTCCAAACAACCCTTATTGATGATTAGGTTGAAGACAACCTTTATTGAAAGCTATGCTAGTGGTAGCTATGGAGAGCAGCCTTCAGGCTAAGTCTCGAAGGAATGTAAAGCAGCTTGTTTTACCAAATCAGAACCTCCTGAATGGCCAAATGAAAGGAGAACCACACATGGAATATATAAAATATATGATTTTTTACTAAACATTCTCTAGTAACCTCTTTATGAGATTAGAGAACAAAGCACACAATATTAAATCACTAGGACGACAGTAAATAGCACAATACACAGTGGGCTCCAGGGGGAGACCAAACCATATACTAAGAAAGTGGTATAACAACCATGACTTGACTAGACACAGTGCCTAGAGCACATAGAATCGCTGGGACCCCAAGGAACCACCGAAGGTAGTGACACAGGGGACCCACTGAGGACGAGTGCAGTGTGAGAACACAGGTGGGTGCGAGCTACGTACAACTCTATGAGAAAGTCGCGGTTGGAATTTTAAAGATTAAGGACACTTCGGAGAGGACTTTGAGCAAACCCTTTCAAACATATAAGGTTCTGAGGCCAGCACCCTTGTGAGTACCAGAGTACTCATGTTACCTAGGAGAGGGGAGACGGGTGCATAGGTGTCAAGTGATGTCGGGAATCTTTGTAGTTTTCAATGGCGTGATGCGGAAAAGTGCTGCTGCCCTTAAAAGGGAAAGTGTCCGGTGGAATCCAGCTTGGATTCGAGGTGAGGAGAACCTGAAAGCAGAGGGGACAGCGTCTGGGTCACTTCAGGGGCCAGGGGCTCGGTAGACGAATGCCCACCGATGTCGGGTGCTTCAGGTGAGTTGACGCGATGCTTGACTCTGCAGCCACGGGGACCAGGAGACGTCCACGATGTCCAAATGTAAAAGAGTAGGCTGTGCTTCTTATGTTTACCCCTACTTTTTGATGTTGTTTCACTGTTTTTCGACTTTAGTCTGGCTGGGTGTAGGAAGGTGGATACCTGACTATGGTTACCCCAGATTTTTTGCCTTGTGTTTAGCTGGTTTTCGACTTAGTTGGCCTGGTTCCCTGCTAATCAGGGCCCCAGGCTATCTGCCCTCTCTTTAAAATGGATTCCATGTACCCTAGGTGCATAACTAAGTTTGCTTGGGTCACCTTATCAGCCCCTGTACAGTGCACTATAGGTGCCCAGGGCATAGGTGCATCCAAGGCCTACCAGGGGCTGCAGCATATCTTTTGCCACCCCTGGCTGGCTATCCAAATTGACACAACTGGCTGATCACTCAGCTGGGGCAAGGTGGTGTAATCATCCCTTGCTTAGATATAGTATACCTATATCTAAACCTATATCTGGACACATATATACCTATAAGTCACTCCTATGGCAGGCCTTAACAATCCTGGAGGCAGAGTGCTTGGTTTTATGTGAGATGGTGTTCTAGCATGAGCTGAGCCTGTCTGCAGCTGTCGGGACCAACTCCCTTAGCTGTTCCGGGATATTGCCATACCATATACTCTTAAGTGCATTATAATCCTCGCGGTTATGTGCTAACTTTGGTTTGGCTTTATCAAAACATGTCGTGTATGGTGTCATACGCTTTGGAATACTACCCCCTCGCCAGTCCTGGCAACGGGGGTAGCATTCCACCCTTCTAGAGGGATAAAGACATGTTACTTCGCTAAAAAGTGGTTAATCCTAGCCAGAGCGTCAGCATCACAAAATGGATGCTGCTGCCACAGACACAAGTCTGAACTCCTACTGCTGACCGAAACTTGGCAGGGGAGGCCTGGACAATAGGTTTCCTGTCGCAGGGAGGTGCTACACCTCCCCAGACAGGAGAATAGTGGATTGGGGCAGGGTGGGCTGAAAGAAACTAGACACTGCCTGGGGCGCACAAGGTGTCCCCGGGCAAATTCCAGTCAAACCGGTTCTGGGGCACTCCAGCCCCAGTCCCAGCGTGACCCTGGACAAAGGGAAAGGGGTGTAACCACCCCCTTCCTGGGTCCCACCCATAGGAGGGACCTAGCAGGTAATCCAGCCCCCCAGTTCGGAATAAAGGTGGGAGCAGTGCCAACGCACATCAGATTATCCTGACTGAAACTTATGAAATGAAACTCTGGACCCTTCGACATCCTACTCAACGTAGAAGACTGAAGAATCTCCCTTGTGGTCAAGGAGTGACCACGCTGTGCAAAAAGGCACCATCCAGCGCGTCACCGTTTGCTTTGTTCCAGTTCCCGCCGGAACTCGAGCAACAGAGATCAACAAGACCCAGCTTTCCCGCCTTCCAACAGCCCGATCCACAGTCCCAGTGAATCTGAGACCCGTGGAGGCGACCTGAAGCGTGGGGCCGGCCATCTTGGAAAAACCACGAAGTGCTGACTGTGCAGCTCCTGAGGCTCCCTCGATGCTGTGCATTGGGGTTTGAGAAGCCCCAGCCCTGAGCAGCTTTTGCACTGAAGCTCACCCCTCCACACTCGACGAGTGCTGCGTGGAGCCCTTTTGCATTTTCCTGCTCAACGCATTGGTCCGTTCGCTTGCCCGTTGGCTAGCGGCCCCAGTACCGACGAACCTTTGAATTTGCTCTGCCAGTCCGGTTGCTCTGGACTGGCCCTCGCTCCCCTGAAAAGGAGCACCCGCTCTGACCTTGCTGGTCCGAGTAAGAAGCGATCTTCGAATCCTGCGTGGGTTGCGCTTGCCAAGGTTTGTTGGCTTCGATCCGGAAGCCGACACCGCAGACAGCGAGAGCCTTTGTGGGACTGCTCGTGATCCACTCTTGGACATCCTCGGTGCCCCAGAGTCCACGTGGCAGCAGAGACAAGCTTCACGACAGCCACCTGATTGCGCCCGACATTGCCTGGTTCCTTCTTGGTTCCACCCTGGTCACTGCTGAGTGACCCAGACTCTGTCCCCTCTGCTTTCAGGTACTCTTCATCTTCGATCCACCGTTGGATCGCACCGGACACTTCTCTTCTGGCCGCCTGCAGCATCATCATCTACAGGCTCCATAGATCTACACGACGAAAGCCGACACGACTTTGCACCTGTGCACCCGCTTCCTGTGGGTGACTTAACTCTTGAACGCCGGTGCTCCTGTAGTGGTATACACCTCTAGTGTCTAAGTCTAAAGTTTTGTACTTCTAGTCCAGTCGGAAGACTCTTAAAACAGTAACTCAATAACTTTTACGCACCATTGACTTTGCATTGGTGCATGTGTGTGCTTTCAGCGCTGCACCCGATTCCCGCGGGCTTTTCCTGACTTCAGCATTGCTAGTCCCGATTGGACCCAGCGATTCTCCAAGCCCTAGACCTGACCACTGTTCGATTAGTGATACTTATACCACTTTTTTAACATATGGTTTGCCTGGCCCCCCGGCCTCATCCATAATTGTGCAACTTTTATATGTTTAACTGTGCTTTTGTTTAAACGCTTGTGCCTCTGCACTCATCAAGAGTACAAAGGATTATTCTAGTAATAAATACATATATTTTTATAATATAGAACTTGTGTGGTGTCCTTTCATTTGATATTACAGGATTGTGATTGGTAAAACAGCTGGCTTCACATGCCCTCTTGAGTTAAGCCTTTAAGGCTGCTTAGTCCATGCTACCCTTAGGATAGCTTGACTATAAGGTTGACTTACAACCAACACCATAAGGGATTGTTTGGACTGATACAAGGTGCCCCCAGAATTGGAGACATCATATATCAGGCCAACTTCTCACATTGGTGCGCAGCGGTGCGGATTTGAGCTTGCTGTTGTTTTACCATTGCAATCTTTTTATCAAATTGAAAGATCACATCAAGTACCTTAGGTACATATAAACAAAGCTTATATATTTAAGTTCTACTGAACTTAGTAGTTGTAGATCAAAGGGCTTAGCACACCCTGCCTACAACTCACTAGCAAGGTATAGTAGGAAAACACTTAGTGTAGGTAAGTGCACCACTTACACCTCACTAGCAGTCATGTCTGGCACAGGTGAAGCTTCTGGCTCTCAGCCTGTGTTGGTTGACCTTACCAAGGCACCTTCCAGCTATGACAAACTCAGCCATAAGGACTTGGGTGCCCTGTGCACTGCAAGAGGGCTGAGAAGGGGTCACAACCCCACCATTCCCATCCTGATAGCCATCCTGGAGAAGGATGATCTTGAGAAGGCTTGAGGTTCCGTGACGATTTGAACCCATGTTTTCAATATTGTCGGAAATACATAATATTGGTATCAGCGAACCGCAAATGATCCATTTAGCATATCCTGGTGTTTTCGCTATGCTACAAGCAAGAGTACTCCTGTTACAAACACATTTCCGATCTACCCATGGCATCCATCTTAGATCATGGCAGCCATTTTGTGTTTCTTGCCCTCACATACGCAATAACCCCTGATTACTCAATTTCGATTAAGGACACGTAGGCTTAGCCGGCGATTCACCTTTCCAGTAACACGTGCACCTTAGACCAGAACACGCTGTGGCTGCATGACTCGACAAAAGCTGCCTCCTCTGCCCGAGGCCAGTCCTGCTATACTGGTTCTTGTGTTTGTTGGCCTGATCATGATTAGGCGGCCGAAGCTGGTAGCCTTGCCCATTTACAACCCACAAACATCCCTTATCCTGTTTTTCTATCTTCTGCACCTGGCTCTGCTCCTTTCCTTCTGGGCCTTTATTAGGGGGAGGTAACGAAATTTACCATGAGGCGGTCCGGGTCTTGAATGAAAAGTTGACATGAGATTATGATGGAAAAGTGGGAACCCCTCGTTCGTAATGTTTTGACATCAGATATTGTCGACGATTCCTGTGCAACGCCAAATATTTATTGTTTAGGACACAAAGGTTTGGGAATGTATTACATGTAAAGAATTTGCCTCAAGCTCAAATTTTAGTATATAAGGAGCAAACCTTTTTGTACAAATCGAACAGGCTCCTAGATACTGCCCGTGTGTAGTTTCTGTGACTTCTGTGTCCCTGCAGTAATAAACCTTTGGTCTTTGACGCCACCATCGAGAAGCCCGTGTTTCTGTTTATTTGTGCACCGAGACAGGTGGAACTCCGGGGTCTTCGGGTGTTATCCTGACACCTCTGGACGGAACCAAAAAGTCCAGAACTCCAATTGGCGCCCAACGTGGGGCGACGTCATTCGGTACCGGTCCAAAAGCCTGAAGAGTTCGAGAAGCTTCGTGTGAAGATTCCTGAGGGAGGCGCCCCACTTCATCGATCCCGGCATATCGCAAAAGTGGCCCGACGTTCTCTTCCACGAGGGTTCCCGTTCAAGACGGCTGCAGTGGTCCGTTGCCCTGACTGTCGCCCTGTCTTGGACCCGAGGTGCAGTCCTTAGTACGGCGAAACGTGACGGGTTTCTCCTTGGTGACGTCTTCAGTGCCTCAGTTAAGTATTTAGTGGTTGCTAGTTGGTTACTTCGTAAGGGTTGTTAAAATCCTTTTGGTTCTTGGTTTGGTTTGGTTTCGTAAGATTATCACTGGTTGTTCTGGTTACGATAATCTATTGGTTTAGTTTGGGTATCGATACATTTGTTCGCTTTTGTTAGGCCTAAGTTCTTGGTTCGAGTGCACATTCCTGTTTGTGTTTGTTTGTTCTGTGTTCCGGATTATAAAATGGTAAGTCGGAAAAATTGTATGTTGTCGTGCTTTGGTTGCAACAGTGATTCCCGGTTGGAGGACTTATGTTTGGTTCCTCCGATCGGAACTCCCTTATATGATCTTTATTGTAAGCATGGTGTGGGTCCTATATCTTATAATGAGGTGTGGGTCCGATACACTGAAAAAGATGGTGTCCTTAGTTGGCCACTACATGGTAGTTTTGAACCCGAAATCCTTGACAATTTAGAAGTGAGATTGTTTAAAAAGAAAGCCCGGCCGGCAATGTTTGATTCTTTCCGTTACTGGCGAAAAGAATCTAAACAGAGAGAGATTAAAAGGTTGAAGAAAGAACAGAAAGAGCAAGAGTTAACTTTAGAACAAGCGGCTAAGCAGCTGCAAGATAATGAGTCTGAGAAAGCAATAGAGATAGCTGTTAGAGAGCGTAACCTAGCGATAGATAAGTGCTATCCTGCCTTGCCATCGAGTACAACTAAGATAGTAGAGGACCCCGAAAACGATCCTCTGTTGTCTTACTTGTTACGGTCACCTCCACTGTATGCACAAGGTGCTACGGCTCCACCTGTACCAAATGTTCAATTGCCGGTTGCTGGACAACCTGGTATTCCTGCTCCTGCCCCTCAGAATCAAGTCCCTGTACCTCCTGTGGTTAATGTAAATGTTCCTTCGGCACCACCTCTTCCTGGATTGCCGACTTCTTTACCTATACCTATATTGCTTACACCTACTACCTTACTTGACACTCCTACTGTCCCTGTACAATCTGTTCCAACTGCTACTGTGTTCTCTACATCTGCTAGTATTATGACTCCGCTTTCGGTTCGTTGAAGAATCACTGATTCTGTCTCTAACATTCTGTCTCCCTTCTATAAATCTTTAATTAAGACTCCTACTTCTGAGTCTGTGCAAAGACGTAGTCAGCTCCCAAGTACTGAGGAACGGGGAATATTAGATTCCACGGCTCTCAGATGGATTTCGAAAAGTAGGAGATATAGTACGAGAGATGTACTAGATACATTTATGCAGTGGAATGAACCAACGCAACGATATGTCTTCGACGAGATGTGCTCTCTTTTACGTGAGGAATTAGAAGAAGATGACTCTGAAACAAATTTAGAAGACTTAATTAAGGTTCAGAAAGAGTTTGCTGCAGGAATGATAGTAGGTCAATATATAAAAGAAGCGATGGAACTGATTTTAAGTTATAGGAATGATCCATCCCTTCGTTCACCGAGAGACTTAGAGAAAAGTAGTACGAAGCAGAATCGCCAATATCCAATGAGAGAGGTCCCACCTATTTGGCGTGAAGCTGTGCAAGCTGATGCGAATCGTGGTATTGCAGCCGCTCCGGCACAATTCCTGAGAGTGTGGATACACATTCCGTGGAAGCGAGCCGAAGTATTGGCAGTGAAACAGGCCTTGCCAGATCCGCGTAAGAATCCTGCCGGATATTATAAGGAGTTAGCACAAACAGTTGAGGCTTGTGTAATGAATCTAGCGGACATTGACATGTTATTTGGGAATGTAGTTCCGCAACCAATTTGGGCTAAAATTCGTAAAGAGAATCATCCAGTTGCCCTAGGTGGTGACTGGGCAGCTATCATAGCAGCGGATGGTCAGCAAATAGGTGGTTCCAAACCCAAACCTCTAATTGCTAATCTTCCAGGTAGGATAATCGACTTAATGAAGACTCTGATGCCAGCATTGCGTATTAACTGGGACAAGTTGTCCGCATGCAGGCAGAAGAAAGACGAAAGTGTCTCCGACTTTTTAACGAGGTTCGAAGAAACTTTTGTAGATCACAGTGGTCAGGATATGAGCACAGAAGGAGGACAGAGATTATTTGTCGATAAATTTGTACACAATTTGCTACCAGAGCTCTGCACCAAATTGAAAGATTCCGAGAGTGCGTGGGCTGTCTCTACAACTGCGCAAATACTTGCAACTGCACAGTATTATGAAAATAGGGATAAAGAGGATAAAGAGAAATCAGATAAGAAAACGAAAGATTTAAAGACTAAAGTTCTTCTGCAACAGGCATATCCGCCTCATATGAATCAGAATAATACACAGCAAGGGTCATATCAAAGGACAGATTATGGTTCTCAAAGACCACAATACCAATGGAATCAATGTGCATATTGTAAGAAAGAGGGTCATTATAAAAATGAGTGTCCAGTCTTAGCGCAAAATAACGCAGCAGCAGCTCAGAGAGGTCGGGGTGGTTTTGTGCAAAATTCTAGAGGTCGAGGACGAGGTGCTATGCCTCCACAAACGAACGATCGCCCTTCCAATCATTTTGATCAGCGAAATGGACAGTCTGCTCAACAAAATAGATCTCAACAGTATCATGTTGAGGACTATTGTGAAAACGTTGAGGGATTTCAACAAAATGAGTACTAGGACAGCCATGGACAGAGAGAGGGAGTAGTATCAGTTCCAGTGGATCAGAGTGGGCCTTATGTCGCAGTAGCAACATCAGGTGTAGTCGAACCGTTTCTCTTGGATACTGGTGCCGCAAAAAGTTCGATCATGCATGCGAAACTCCCTGGCGCACCTTTGTCCGGCTTAACAAATGTTTCTGTAGGTTTTTCAGGCGCCCCTGTTTACAACCCTGTATCTGGTCCTTTGTCTATTTCTGTTGGACCGTGTCAATTGAAAGCACCCCTGATTTTGACGACAGGTTGTAAAAAAAATCTGCTTGGTTTAGACTTGTTAAAACGCCTATATGCGACATTGTACTGTTCTCCGGAAGGAGTACAGCTTACGTTGGGTAAAAGAATCACCTCTCCAATGTACTTGTCTATGGATGCACTCCCGCCAGAGCTGCGTTCACTCCCTGATACTCTTTGGGCGACTGGTCCTAACGATGTAGGCCTTTTAGAAATACCACCATATGTAGTTACTTTGAAAGCAAATGTCAAATTTCCACGAATTCCTCAATACAGAATTTCTAGTGAAGGTGAACGTGCACTTCTATTGATTGTGCAAGATTTGATTAAAAAGGGTGTGGTTGAAGAAACTAGAGGAAATGTCTGTAATAGTCCTGTATTACCGATTTTGAAACAAACTGATCCTTCAAAACCTCCAGTATATAGATTTGTTATCGATCTTAGAGAGGTTAATAAAATTGTGGTTCCGCAGTTTCCTGTGGTTCCAGACATTACTGCATTGTTAACATTGATTCCTGCAACAGCTACATGGTTTTCAGTCATCGACTTGAAAAATGCCTTTTTCAGCATTCCGATAGCCGAGGAAAGCAGAGATATTTTCGGCTTCTGTCTAGGAGGTCGAAGCTTCAGGTTTAAACGCGCTCCAGAAGGCTATTGTGAGAGTCCATCCATTTACAGTCAGGCATTAAAAAGTCAGTTAGATTCCTTTGTACTTCCTCCAGGTTCTACTCTAGTGCAGTATGTAGATGACCTTCTAGTGGCAGCTGATGACAAGGAAACTTGCAAAGCAGCTACGATTTCGTTATTGCATCATTTGTCCAATTTGAATCACAAGGTGTCACCTTCCAAAATGCAATACTGCTGCCAAGAAGTGACCTACCTAGGTCATCTCTTGTCAAAGGAGGGAAGGAAGTTGACCCCAGAGAGAATAAAAGCAATTTCGCAGATGAGTGTTCCTCGCACACAGAGAGAAGTACGTGCCTTTCTAGGTATTACCTCTTACTGTAGGCAGTGGATCCCAAATTTTTCTCTTTTAGCAAAACCATTGGTAGCTTTGACTGGGAAAAATGTTCCGAGTCCGGTGCCATGGTCTGCTGAATGTCAGGAGAGTTTTTCTGAGTTACGAAAAGCATTGTGTTCAGCTCCTGTATTGGGTACACCTGATTACAGCAAGCCATTCACGCTCTATGTTCACGAGAGAGAAGGTTGCGCGTTGAGTGTTCTGACACAGAGATTTGGTGATAAACAACGCCCTTGTGCGTATTTTTCATCAACATTAGATCCGGTAGCTAGAGCGTTACCTAGTTGTTTGAGAGCTACAGCGGCAGCTGCGGCTTCCATTCGACAATCTGCTGGTTTGGTGATGAATAACATGCTAGTGGTCATGGTTCCTCATGCTGTGGATACACTCATGAACAGAACCAAAACGCAACACCTTACCAGTGCTAGATTATCTGGTTATGAGCTGACACTGCTAGCGAGTCATATTCAGATCAAAAGATGCAATGTATTGAATCCAGCAACACTGTTGCCGGCTAATCAAGAGTCGAGTGATTCCGAACCCCATGACTGTTGTTTCAGAACCGAGGAAGAGACAAAAGGACGAATTGATTTAAAAGACACCCCATTGTCAGATCCAGATGGCACGTTGTATGTTGATGGGTCATGCTTCAAATTGGAGAATGGTGATGTGACTGCTGCCTATGCAGTAACGACTTTGAGTACGATTGTGGAGACTGCGAGAGTGAGTCAGAATTCTGCCCAAGCTGCAGAATTAATCGCTCTAACGAGAGCGTGTGTTTTAGCTAAGGGAAAGAGAGTGAATGTGTTCACAGATAGTCAGTACGCGTTCGGCGTGGCCCATAATTTTGGCCGTTTGTGGAAAGAAAGAGGTTTCATTACGTCCCATGGGACTAAGATTCAACATGGTCAGCTAGTTAACGACTTGTTGGAATCTCTAACCTTGCCGACTGAAGTTGCGATTGTGAAATGCAGTGCGCATAAAGCAATCACTGATGATGTTGGTTGTGGGAATGCTTTTGCTGATGAGACCGCTAAACAGACAGCTAGAGATATGATGAGTAGAATGTATGTTGCAACGTCTGCAAGATGGATTTCTGAGTCTGGAATGTGTGAGGATACAGTGGAAAGTGTGAAAGAGATTCAGAAAGAGGCAACTGAGGAGGAAAAGCGTGCATGGAAAGAAAGTACGGGCAAGTTGGATTCGAGTGGGTGTTGGATTGATTTGTCGGAACAACAGCGTTGGATGTTGCCTGATGCGTACGTGCTCGCTGTGGTGACAATGGCACATGGAGTAGCGCACATAAGTTCTAAAGGAATCTGTAAAATGTTGGCTCCAGTCTGGAAGAATGATGGGATTAGTAAATGTGCAGAAAGAGTGGTGAAAAATTGTATGGTATGCCTGATGCATAATCCTGGCAAGGGAACCCCTACACCTGCTGGTCACTTCGCGCCACCTTCTTGCCCCTTTGAAGTAATTCAGTTAGATTTCATACACATGGATCGTTGTAATAACTTAAAGTACGTCCTGGTGGTAGTTTGTGCATTTTCCAGATGGATCGAAGCATATCCACTGAAAGACAACACTGCCCTATCAACTGCCAAAATTCTTCTCAAAGAATATTTCCCTAGGTACGGAATGCCATGGATTGTATGGTCAGATAACGGAAGTGAGTTTATAGGGAAAGTTATGCAGAGTGTGTGTGCCGGCTTAGGCATAAAACAAAAGTTCCACAGTGCAAACCATCCCCAGTCTGCTGGTTTAGTTGAGGGTTACAATGGCACCCTCAAACTAAAACTAGCTAAAATACAGGCATCCACGGGTTTATCCTGGCCAGACGCACTACCCTTGGCTTTGTTATCCACGAGAGCGACTGTGCATTCTAGAGTAGGGCTCAGTCCATATGAAATTGTCTTTGGCCGTCCTGCTAATATTTGGGGAGTGCCAAGGCCAAAGGAATTTTGTTCTCTGGAATATCCAATGTTGATTGATTACCTTTACGACTTGACTGCTAAATTGAGTCTTATTCACCAACAGGTTTTCGACGCATTGCCAAAGGCTCCGGAGAGTCCAGGGCATCAGCTGAAACCAGGTGACCACGTTGTGGTACGAAACTTTGCGAGGACGAAGAACCTTCAGCCCAGATTTGTTGGCCCCTACCAAATACTTCTAAGAACGAGAACTGCTGTTCGTGTGGCTGGTCGCAAGCATTGGATCCATGCGACCCATGTCAAACGTGTGCCCTTGCCACTTCCTTATGACAACTGGGTGAAGAAGGGAATTGGTGCCTCTGAGTTCGAGCGAACACCCAAGTTTGTCCCTTTCAGTGATGCCGAATTGATAACTGACACTTCAAACTCTGACTCTCCTCCTGAAACTACTTCTTTGATTCCTGAACACTTGCCCTCTGCATCAGAAGAAACTTTGCCATCTGCGAACTTGAACACTGCAACCTCTACCGACAACACACTGTTTCCTGATCAAACGGTTCCTGCAAAACTAAGATACAACTTACGATCTCGTAATATGGACAAATAAAGCAGGAAACTGCCTATTGTGATATTTGAAATTCTGAACTTTTGCCTCCAGCCAGGAAGTTTGCTATTGTTTTATTGTTTTTAAAATTGCCTTGCCGTCTGGGTAGCCGTAGGGTCGTGGCTGTGTGCCTAGTTGAATCTGCAGGGGTCAGACACAAGGTCGATCTTTCTGTTGGTTCTGGGAACTCCCAGGGCTGATAGAGGCATTTTCATCTACGTACACATCATCAGTGGTCGCGAGCGGATTGTAGAAGATGGAGCTTCCTGCGCTGCAACGAGAAAATGTGATTTATGTTCGCAGAAACAGACTTTACAGAATCCTTCATAGTAAATGTTTTCTGATGCAATGTGCTATTACATTTTTAATTATTTTGATAACATTGGTGGGTGGAATCGTTTTTGGTATAAATTTAATCTTTGTGCCAGTAACTACAGTACCTCCCCTTGATCCTGCTACCTCTACTGTGGCTTCTATACACTCTTTTCACTCATTTCCTGAACACGAGCAAGCTCGACGCTCAGAATTTATCAATAACACTTTCGTACAGCTCTTGCACCAACACCAGCTGGTAGTTAACACTACAGACTGCTGGGTGTGTGGCTTGATACCCCACACTATGGATAAAGGCATTCCCTATCTGGTTTTGCCTTTTAGCTATAATGGATCATTTCAGGCCTTTCAAACCATCTTTGCTTATGCCCTTGAAACCTATCCTCCACGTCCACCACGTTCCACTAAATATAACTCTGCCAACAAAGCTTTAGTCCAGGAAATTATTGACATGATCAAGGACGTCAATAATACTCCATCTTACCCTAGAGACGAATTACGAGTATATTTGAGTTGGAATTCTTCAGAGTATCGCCTTAGTTTAGGAGAAAGCAAGCGTAAAAGCTCAACTCCAATCTGGGTCGTACCTCACCGAGGTCAGGTCTGTTTGCAAGGTAATGGGAGAAATCCGAGAGCTCAGCTAGGGAGGAGTGAGTGCGTTCAGACTTATGTGTTTCCGTCTAACTCTTCCCCCGCTTTTCTTACTGCTAGGGGTACCTACTTCATCTGTCAAGACAGAGCGTATACATGGTTGCCTGCTGACTTTTCAGGTTCATGTTATATTGCTCGTTTGTTGCCTCCAACATACACTGCTTCATCTGATTATCACAAGACCAGAGTAGCAAGAGGTGTTTTCAGCACGGAAGATACCGCTGGTCAGGAAGCTGGAGACTTCTTCAAAGGTTTCCTTCCGTTCTGGGGGCCTATGGCCAATAGTAGAAACATACGTCAGCTAACACGGGTAGTTGAATCTACTATTACCGAAACTGCTGGTGCCCTTAGCAATTTGACAGCTGAGCTTCAGGCGGATAGACTCATGACATTGCAAAACCGTATGGTTCTAGACGTAATACTTGCAGATCGAGGTGGGGTATGCAGAATGATCCAATCGAGCTGCTGTGTCTTTATTCCCAATAATGCTCCAACAGTCTATGAGGCGATCTCTAAGCTACACAAGATTTCCGACTCTATACATGTAGACAAGGGAAACTGGTCCTTCATGGAGTGGTTTTGGACTCTGATATCAGCGTGGGGATGGAAGGTTCTGATGGTCATTGGTGTCATCTTAGTATTCCTATTCTCATGCTGCCTGATTATCCAGTGTGGTCCCGCTTTGTGTAGTCTCTGTGCTGCAACCTGTTGCAGAAAACCACCTGCGTTTGGAGAAAAGGCACGAGAAAGGATGATGATACAACAGCATATCACTGACCTGATGAGCATAGAGTTAGATTCTGACATAGACTGAGTAATTGCCTATGTAAGGGCAAAAGGAGGGTCTGAGGTTCCGTGACGATTTGAACCCGTGTTTTCAATATTGTCGGAAATACATAATATTGGTATCAGCGAACCGCAAATGATCCATTTAGCATATCCTGGTGTTTTCGCTATGCTACAAGCAAGAGTACTCCTGTTACAAACACATTTCCGATCTACCCATGGCATCCATCTTAGATCATGGCAGCCATTTTGTGTTTCTTGCCCTCACATACGCAATAACCCCTGATTACTCAATTTCGATTAAGGACACGTAGGCTTAGCCGGCGATTCACCTTTCCAGTAACACGTGCACCTTAGACCAGAACACGCTGTGGCTGCATGACTCGACAAAAGCTGCCTCCTCTGCCCGAGGCCAGTCCTGCTATACTGGTTCTTGTGTCTGTTGGCCTGATCATGATTAGGCGGCCGAAGCTGGTAGCCTTGCCCATTTACAACCCACAAACATCCCTTATCCTGTTTTTCTATCTTCTGCACCTGGCTCTGCTCCTTTCCTTCTGGGCCTTTATTAGGGGGAGGTAACGAAATTTACGATGAGGCGGTCCGGGTCTTGAATGAAAAGTTGACATGAGATTATGATGGAAAAGTGGGAACCCCTCGTTCGTAATGTTTTGACATCAGATATTGTCGACGATTCCTGTGCAACGCCAAATATTTATTGTTTAGGACACAAAGGTTTGGGAATGTATTACATGTAAAGAATTTGCCTCAAGCTCAAATTTTAGTATATAAGGAGCAAACCTTTTTGTACAAATCGAACAGGCTCCTAGATACTGCCCGTGTGTAGTTTCTGTGACTTCTGTGTCCCTGCAGTAATAAACCTTTGGTCTTTGACGCCACCATCGAGAAGCCCGTGTTTCTGTTTATTTGTGCACCGAGACAGGTGGAACTCCGGGGTCTTCGGGTGTTATCCCTGACACCTCTGGACGGAACCAAAAAGTCCAGAACTCCAGGCTAGTGTAGCTCCCTTAGGGTCAGGAGATGGAGTGAACCCCCCAGATACTGAGAACAGCACCCCAGAAGATGAGGTGGACCCAGAATCAGAAGATAATGAGTCAGATCAGGATCAAGGGAACAACCAGGTACAGGTTGGGAGGCTTAGCCAAGCCAACTTGGACCTACATGGAAATGGAGAGGTCCAGCACCTCCCCAGAGTACATAACAGAATAGTTCCAGGCAATAGATGGGATAGATCTCCTTCAAGGGACTCTCACCTTTCTAGTGCCTCAAGGGAATCTCAAAGGTGGAATGACTTCCCCCCAGAGAAAAGAGCATAGGGCCAGAATGAGGGCTGTCCAACTCCAGATAGAGAGGGAAGAGGTAGCCTTGGCCCAAGCTAAACTTGCTTTAGCTAGGGAACAAAAATTGAGTTGATTAGATTCCCCTGGTGGCAGCAACATAATTCCTAGAGAGAAAGACAGGTCCTATGATAGTTGGTTGGTTGGTTGATATGCTTTATTTCGATACATAAAATATCTTAAAAGCAGCACATACAATAGGTATATTAAAAAAGATATACAGAAAATAAACATGGCAATACATCCATAAGATAAAAAGACAATAAAACATAGGATATGTACAATTAAAAAGGAATTGAATTAATATGTACAGTTAAAAAGCAATTAAATGGATACGGAAAGCCTATTTGATCGGATCAACCAAGACCATTTTAAAAATTTTGAGACGCCACAAACTACAAGAGGGGAGGTATCTGTTAGTAAAATGCGTAGGGCCACTGAATAATGGCATGTGCCAAATGATCTGCACACAGGTTTAAGCCAGCGCTTTCTTGGGTTACGATAGTCTGGACATTCAAAAAGGATGTGGGCAACCGTCTCCACCCTCGAGGGACATAAGGCACAATAGGGGGAGAGCTGGGAGGTAGATAGATTTCCATCTCGATGTCAAATAGCCTACTGGTAGAGTACCCACCCTAAACCTAAAATACAGAGCCCTATCAAATGGGATGGAAATCAAATCAAGATAGGGTTCATAAGCCACCACGTCTTTAATTCGTAAGAAAACTGCAGTGGATTACTAATAAGTTTAGAAGAGACCCACTCCCAGTACAGTTTCTTCAGGGTGGCTTTGGGTGGGGCGGAGCGAGTAACCCATGCTTCGGCCAATCCCAGCTCCCCCAAAAGGTTTTTAACATCCCTCAACCACTTTATCCTATGCCAACCCCCCATGGCCATCACCTCGGACAGGCCCTCAGCATATGAGGCGAGTTCTGGGACCCTCCACAATCGAGCCCATAACAACAGGGGCCGTAGTCGTGCCTGATCTACAATCGATCTACATCCCAAGTCTAGTAATACAGGGACTGTGGGTGTGCTCAAAGGGAGAGCCATTAGGTCTTTCAAAAATTTGCTCTCCACTTTGGCTAGTACCTCCAAATTACAAGTGCCCCACAACTCAGCCCCATATAGTGCAGCAGTGACCCCTCTAGCTTTATATATGTCAATAACAGGGACCATACAATGTTTGGGGGAAGAACAGTGTTCCCTAAGTAGCGTACCACCCACCCTTTTGTGACTAAGTAACATTTTATTAATATGCGGGGACCAGCTCATGGAATCTCTAAGCCGGATTCCCAGGTAGTCAAACTCTGCTACCTTCTCCAATGGACAGTTATTCAGCACCGGTGGACGACCTAGTTTCCTGGGGGGATTCATGACCAAATATTTGGTTTTGTTGATATTGATCACCAATCCCCTCAGGGAACAGAACTCCTGGAAGCGATCCAGAAGCTTTTGCAGACCTTGGGGGGTCTTTGAGATGAGGAGGGTATCATCCGCAAAGAGCAGAGTAGGGATCCGGATGCCCGCCAGAGAGGGTGCATCGGCCGGTTCTTGTTGCAGATACTCCACCACCCCATTCACATACAAGGAGAATAGGGTGGGGGCTAGCACACATCCCTGGCGGACTCCCCTACACACTGGGATCCTATCAGTCTTTTCCCCCCCTGTGCCCCACCGCACCTGTGCATAGTTCCCTGAGTGTAGTTTGGTTAAGAGCAACAAAAGGTAGGGGGGGAACCCCATGTTCTGCAGGACCCTCCACAATTCCTCCCTAGGTACCTGGTCAAAGGCAGTCTTCAGGTCTATAAAGGCCAGGTAAAGACTGCCCTTGCCCAGCACCACCACCTTCCAGTGCAGGAGCATTAATCTGAAGGCCTGTTCGATAGTTCCAGTTCCCGACCGGAAGCCCGCCTGGAGGTCTGACAAGATCTTATTATCATCTACCCATTGGAGAAGCCTCCCCAGGATCGCCTTCCCTGCCACCTTCTGGGAGGAGTCTATGAGGCTTATGGGCCTGTAGTTGGCAGGGCTGTCCCGACACCCCTTTTTGAATATCGGGACAACCTCCCCCTTTCCAGGAGTCGGGTACAAGACCTCCCCCCAAAATTGCGTTTAGTAGGGAGGCAACCAACTTGCCCCATTCCTTGGGGAAGGCTCGTATCAGGTCGCCAGGAATCCCATCTGGTCCTGCAGCTTTTAGTGGGACCAGGGTCTTCATTACGGTTTCGACCTCCCTAGCAGTGAAGGCATCGGGGAGGTCAACCATTACCTCGACCACCGTGGATAAAGTATCATTGTTGTCCCCGCCAGGTATGGAATACAAGGCCTCAAAGTGGTTGTACCAACTCTGGGCTGGAATGTTACATGTGATCAACGTGGCTACCGGCCTATCCCTATTCCCGGCCAGACTCCAGAAACCCCTGGCATCCCCTCCTATACTAGCTGCCAAGAGGTCCGCCCAGAACTTTTCCTCCTACTCCTTTTTCGCTGCCTTCAATGTCCGGTAGTAATCCTTTCTTGCAAGCCTGGAAGCTATTTGGGATTTAGATTTAACTGCTCCCACCAAGGCTTTTTTCATAGCCCTTCATTTCTTTGTATACCAACCCTGTTTGGTAGGCGGTCGCTCCCTATTATGAGCACCCTTGTACCCACCAGGAAGAATAAATAAATTACTTAATTCCCTAGTTAGGTTGCAGAAGGTCAACGAGACCTCTTCAGATACTTGGGAAGACAGGTCTAGTTTGTTTGAAGCTGCAAGCAGGAGACACCCTACGGCTGCCACTTTCTCTGGGGATAAAGTAAATTTAGCCCACTTCAACCGTCAGCCGCAGTTAGAGACAGTGACTGCCTGGGGGTTGGGGGCCATATGGGGTGGGGGGGTTTTCCTTCCCTTAAGCCACTGGGGGGAAAGAACAAGAGAGAGGAGATTGTGGTCACTCTCAATGGTCGAAATGATCTCCATATCCCTTAGGTCAGCCCATAAATGTACATCAAGAAGGATATAATCTATTCTAGATGTATGATTTGGCCTGTTAGGTATGGGCCCCTTTCAAATCTGATTTAGACCTCCCATTAACTGCCCTCAAGTCAAATTCCATATTAAGGAAGTTAATCTGTAGAGCCACTTGGGTCCACCTCTTAATGGGGGGGCAGAGTCAAAGCGGGAATCCCCCGCCTTGAGTCCTCCTCTTCTGTGCCTAATACATCATCCTTATCGAGGGGCTCAAACGTGCAATTAAGGTCACCAGCCACCAAGATGTGAGATTTAGGGGCACGTTGCCTAAGCAGATCCTCCAGAAGGGCAATGGTGGCCGATTGTGTACCACCCTTTGTACCTCTAGCGTAGATATTGAAGATATCCAAAAGCAGGGCACCCCTAGAGTCCTTTAGGGTGATGTTAAGGAGATCGGGAGAGTTAGTTGGGTGCTCCTCCACCTTGCACTCTAAGGAAGTTCCAACCCAGATAAGGAGACCACCCGAAGGGCGTCCCTTCCCTGCCACCGGGGGAACAGCTGGGACGAAGTGGGTTGAATATCCCACCTTGTGACAAGGCTCCCTGCACCAGGTTTCCTGAAAAATACAGATGGAATAACCCTCCCCGAGGGTATTCCAATCCGGTAGGCCCAACTTCCTATCAATACCCGCGACGTTCCAGCTGCAAATCCTAAGGACTGGATCCGCCACAGCTCTCTCGCTGCGGGATACAGGGCCATCTCCACCCTCCAGCTGGACCTGCCTTTCTGTTTCGCTGCCCCTACTTAATCTCCCATGGGACACGTTATCTCCAAGTGCAATAATAGGTGGCATTGGGCTGTTGACCATAATATTGCCCGCTGCTGATGCTTTAAGGGCTGCACCAACTATACCCTTACTCTGTGCCCGGGTAGCCTCTCCATTGTGGGCGTCGGTTCAATATCCAGGAGGGCTCTATTCTAATCCAGACCATGTAGCACATGGGTGGAACTGGGGGCCCACTAGATTACCAAGATGAGATGGACCACTATTCCAACCCCTACCAGGATATGGACAAATGGGGATTACAGCAGGCCTTGGATAAAAATAGGTCAAGTCTACTACGCCAATGCTGAGACCCCCATTTGTATCCCTATGGTTACAAATAACTTGTGCTACTCTACTGTCTTTGAAGTTAACTATCACGCAATCCCCTTCAAATTTCTTTTTGCCATACCCCAACCACTCTACTCTTCTTACTCCAAGGATCAGCCCATCAACACCCCTGGGAAGTGGTCTGTTGGTTTTTAACCAGTGTAAGGTTTTATGTTTGAGTGTTTGGTGGGATTCGTGTTGTCCATCCTTCAAGATTGGTACATTTGTAAGGATGGCGACATAGGGATGACAATCAGGGGGCAGATTAACCGGGGGGCACTTTGGGACGGTTTTGGGTGGTCCCAGGTATACTGGTGGAGATTGGGACAGGACATACCCGATCAGGACCTTTACCAGAACCCTTCCCCTTCGATGAACTTGTGTTATTTCCAGAGCCCTTCCCTCCCGGCGGCTTGGCCTTACTGGGCTTCGTCGTCTGGGCTTCAGGGGGTTTGGGGATACTCGTGGGTGCATGGTCAATCAGGGTAGTGCTCACTGGGGTATCCACAACGCATACTGCAGGAGCATTTTCAGACGCCTGTAGAATTACTGTGTTTGCTGTGGAAGTTGTTGTGGGAATTGGCTGCGGAGAATCCGGGATCACCCAGTTACCAGCTATCCCTCCCTGCCCATCCTCCCTCATCCTAGAATGCAATTTGATAAGGGTTTTCAACGAAAAGAAATTATCCAAGGTTGTCTGTTCGAGCCTGTCCACCCTTTCCCCTAGCCCCCTTATTCTATCTACTATCGGGGACAATAGTGTTTTCATCATGTTTTCAAGTTGAGCCAGTGTTATTGGGTCATCACGACATTTTGATGATCTGGACAGGACATGAGGAAGACCTTGAGGAATTTACCCGATGGCTTAACACCCAGTCAGTAGATATCCAATTTACCAGCAGCAGCAGCAATAAGTCCATTGATTTCTTGGACATCAGCATCAAGGAACGAGAAGGGTTGCTATATACCACACTATACAGGAAACAGTCCGAGCGGAACACCTTACTAAGATACACAAGTCACCATACTCGTGCCCTACGTGACAACTTACCCTTCGGACAGTTCCTCCGTATTCGGAGGAACTGAACCTGGAAGGATGACTACTTTGCTGAATCTGACGATCTAATCTCTTGACTAATGGATAGAGGCTACCCCAAAAGATTAGTCAAGAGAGCCCGCAAGAGGGCTTGGTTCAGTGACAGAGAAACCCTACTTGTGCCTAGGAATCGCACACCACCCGAAGACAGGATGATCTGTGTTACCACATATTGTAGTAAGAGCAATGACATTCGCAAGATAATAAACAAGTATTGGTACATCATATCGGAGGTAATAGAAACACCAGACCCTCCTATGCACGCATTCAAAAGAGCTAAAAGCATCAGGGATTATGTTGTACGTTCGATGCTTGATACTTCACTGGCACCAAGCATACAGACCATGTGGAACCTACCCACTGTAGTGGGGAACTATAAGTGCACTAACTGCAAGGCCTGCGCATTATGCATGGAAACAAAGACAATCACGCACAATAACCTGACCATCACTCTGAAGACACTAACAAACTGTAACAGTAATGGAGTCATTTATGCCATTTTCTGTCCCTGTGGATACATCTACATAGGCCAAACTAAACAAAAAATCAAAAACCGGATACTGCAACATTGTAGCAGGATAAGGTGTCAAACGATAGGGGCCCCCCTAGTAGATCACTTCATGGCAAAGACACACACACCTGAATCTATCAAATGGGTTGTCATTGAGAAAATCACGCTGGGTGCCAGGAGTGGTGATTTGAACTCCATTATGAACCTAAGAGAGTGTAAATGGATGCAGTCCTTTGATTCCGTCCATAACGGCCTAAATGAACTGGATGCCACTTTCTCCCAAATGGCTTTGATTAGTTGAGATGGGTCAAATACATGCGACCATACAGTAATACACAACCAACATTGCCTCTATGTCTGCATAGTATTGCACCAGGTGACACTCTTGCCACTGGTATAGATGTGTGTATATAAACATATTGAAAACCTATCTACCAACTTGCCTCTGTGTTTGAAAAATATACTTGATGTGTATTACATTTTGAGACAACAACCTAACATGCATTGACGTTTGGATGATGTATACAGTTGTCTGTTTGAATACTATATTGCCCCGGGCGGGGTTTATGATCGCATCTGTGGTAACCAAATTGTTTTATAATTGCGTGAAACTATGTAACATATCTGACCGCTTGGCTTACATAGAGCGACTATCAATCTGACGTATTCTTTTAGCTCTCAATTATGTACTGTTGTTCCGCTACTAAAACGCAGCATAAATTGCGAGCATAACAAGATATCTGCGGAAAATCTTGGTCCACTTGCCCAAGTCCAACAAATGTCTTTAGTTTCTAAAATTATAACATCTAAACATTGTGGAAACGTCCTTTCTAATACCCTCAACCCCCAATGCTCTGTTTGTTGGTTTATATACGCTCCCTTAACCACAGCCGTATCTGATTGGCTAAGGGTCGGCGAGCCTCCAGGAAGTATCAAGCGGCTGCACCTCGCGGCCGATCATTCACGGCTTGTCAGCGAGGATGCAGTTACACGCCTCGGAACAGCATTAAACGGTAAGATACTCGGCCCTCTAGATTTTGCAAGTAAACGTTCCCGCCTGACTAGAGATCACTTAGTTATGGTAGATCTACGCAAGCCACGGCGAGATAAACGCGGATTCCCCGCGCATTGTTAAAACAAACCCATATGTGACCAATGCCGTTTTTCCGGCAATTACCCATGTATATCTGATCGTACCTAACCTAACTCAATAAATGCATCAATTAACATCTGGGGCACCCCTCTTCTTATTTCTTTTTTGGGGGGCCCCTATTGATCGACACCTCCCTAGCCAGATGCATTAATTAGATAACTGATAAATATAGAATTTTCTCCAATCACTGACCTATGTACAACATTAGCTATTTGCGAAGTTAACAACCTAACCTAGCAATGTACCCACTTTAACACCAGGCCTTTTTTCCATTTGTCCTCCAGAACCCCGAGGGTTGCGAGATTCTTTCCCGCATCAACGCCGGTCCTTGTTGGACTAATGAATAACCGGAACTACCAATAAATTGACTGGAAAGCCCCATGCCCTAGTAAGTGCCCCTTCGGTATTCCTTGACAACACAAATGTCTGTATGGTGCCTATGGTACCTTATAGTAACACAAACTCCTTTTTAATGAATGCAGGGATTATCTCTCGAAAAAGGAACCAACGACGGTCCAACCATAATGGCCACTGAACGGCCTAATACAAAGTAAGATATTTTTAACTCCCACATCCAGTCCTTGTGCAACTTTGAGCGTGTTTTAGACTTGATACATTCATTTCAAATTATTATTTATAGGCGCTCCTGTCTTTCCTTGTCCTGAAGAAGACCCCAGCATGAGGATTCAACCAACTCTTTAAACAGGGGGTCAAAACGTAGACCAGAACATATCTATTCTCTAACCATAGGACTAATTAACGGAGTAAAACAGATCCTATGTCAAAGAGTGTATTGGAACTACTGATCTAAATGTAGACTGTAAAGGCCGTACTATATATCACTGTGATTGTTTCATGGTCACAACAACCTTTAGCCAGTCCTCACTTCCTTCCCATCACACCCATCCCACCTAACTACTTCCTTTCTCCATCACTTTGAGAGCGTTGAAATGTTATTATACGGATATTATTTGTGATGTTTTCTGCATATGAAATTTTGTATATATGCATCTGAATGAGACCTGTGTCCTCAGGCATTGATGTGATTCAATGAAGTAATTGAGTTACTTATCTTTTGTTTGAATAACTGGTAATTCATTAACCCTGGTACTTATTGATTAATATTAAGTACCGAGCTGACTATGTGCTAAAATAATGAATAAAAATGTATGCACACTATGGATGAAATATTTATGATTCATACGTAATGAGACTCATGTGATACATTGGATGTTGCAGCTAATCAATACACTCTGACCACTGTTTATGTATCTATCTTAACTGACCCATGTCAGAGAGTTCTTAGGGTATACCCCGTTGTAAACTCATCACTCTATGTGCAAGAGCTGTCTTGCGAGGGTTTTTCTAAAATAATCTGGCATTTACGCATATAGGATTGTATTGAGGGCAATATCATGTTCGAATCTGAAACCCTCTCCTATAGTGAAGACCACATTAGAGATCTTATTGGGGGCGATACTGGGTTCGCTTTCCTCTCAACAAACACCACCACAGTTGATTTCTCGCTCAATGAGAAAATCAACAAACTAGAACGGTTAGAGAAAAAACTTGTAGGCACTAAATTGCACGGCCATCTCCTAACTGGGTACCTCAGAGCGAATGTAATACCTACAGGCCTACAGGTCCGTAACGAACCAGCAATATTCGTGGACAATCCTAAATTCAAGGAGGGGTTCAGTTTTGTAGCCAATAATTGTTCCCGCCACTGGATGGTCCTTGGGGTAGAGACTGCACGGGACCAGGTGGAACAATTAACAAAGGAGATTACTGACCGAAGAGCGGAAATAACTAGCCATTCAGCCTTTGCAAGTGCGAAGGAAACACTGGAACGGTTGAACAAAACTCCTAAAGACTTTGACATCGAATCTCAGAACAAAAAACTTGAAAAATTGTCTAAAGATATCCAATATTATAACAAGAAGAAAACATACCCATACTTAGCTGAAGACTACTTTAAACAAGATAATCAGGGCCGTTTCTTCAATAGAGGCAGAGGAGGATACAGAGGTGGCCAGCGTGGTGGCAGAAGATACACATATTTCTCTGACTCTTCATATAGTGGAAGCAGCGACAACGAAGGAGCAGAAACCAGTGGCAACTACCAGAACCAATATCAATGGTATCAACCTCCACAGGACCCCCAGAACAGACAACAACAGCCTTTTTTAGAGGACAGTTCTTGGAGACCCCCCCCCCGCGGGAGAGGAGGTGGCTGGAACAGACGCCCTACCAGAGGTCAAAATCCATAGAATCCTCGGAACTGGGAAGACTCAAGACAACAAGGATACAGCAACAAACAAGTGAGGTTCCAACAGGACAACTACGGAGAGATAAGCACCAGGAGAAAAACCTACCGTTGGTGATCAGAGACAACCCGATCATGAATTTGTCCAACCAAACACTATCAGAAGACCAAATGGGGATCCTCAGCAAAGGTTTATCATTTGTTCCCACATCTCATGCGAATACGTTCAATCTCAAGACTGAATTAACCAAATTCTTTCGCAAGATTAGACTCAAAAGCTTCTTCATGCACAAAACTCCTATTACTACAAGAGCCTTCACCAACCTACGACCACCCTCTACCTTCTCCCCTCAAACTGCCATGATCAATCATCGAATCCTGACCTATGAGAGTCTAGTTCTCAAGGATGTGCTTAAGACCTATGGCACAAAACGATACGTGAAACACAATATCACAAGGAATGAACGGGCGGCCCTGGAAGACCTGAAGAAGAATAAAACATTGGTTATCAAGCCAGCGGATAAGGGAGGTGCAATAGTCACCATGGACACCGATGACTATCGAAAAGAAATACACTCCCAACTAAGTGAAGGGGTTAGCTATCGGCCGATAGCAACGAACCCGACAATGGAGATCAGACGCCAGATTCAATTACTCACGGAGAAAGGGAAAGATGCAGGCTTCCTTACTGAGAAAGAATATGCATTTTTGAATGTGGATCAACCTCGCACTCCCACCATCTATGTGCTACCCAAGGTCCATAAAAATCCAACCAAGCCACCAGGAAGACCGATTATTTCAGGGTGTGGATCCCTCCTTGAGCCACTTTGTAAATATGTGGATATTTTACTGAAACCCTGGGTGGAGGCAACACCTACCTACCTGAGGGATACCATGCAGGTGAATAATCTTGTGGATCAACGACCCTTTGACAAGAACAACCAACTACTTGTAACTATGGACATCGTGTCACTATACACGAGTATCCCTCAGATACCAGCTCTAACAACAATACGAAGAGCACTATCAACCAGACCTCAACCTGCAGAGGTACCCACGGAATTTCTTATCGACCTATTGGAGATCGCAATGACCAAGAACTTTTTTATATTTCAGGATAAATTCTTCATGCAATGCAAGGGAGTAGCGATGGGGGAAGCATTTGCCCCTGATCTAGCTATTCTCTATATGAGTGACTTTGAGCAGCACTATACTCTCTCCTCTCATAATCCTTATGCAAACCAAATAGTGGAATACCGCCGATACATCGACGACATTTTGATGATCTGGACAGGACATGAGGAAGACCTTGAGGAATTTACCCGATGGCTTAACACCCAGTCAGTAGACATCCAATTTACCAGCAGCAGCAGCAATAAGTCCATTGATTTCTTGGACATCAGCATCAAGGAACGAGAAGGGTTGCTATATACCACACTATACAGGAAACAGTCCGAGCGGAACACCTTACTAAGATACACAAGTCACCATACTCGTGCCCTACGTGACAACTTACCCTTCGGACAGTTCCTCCGTATTCGGAGGAACTGAACCTGGAAGGATGACTACTTTGCTGAATCTGACGATCTAATCTCTCGACTAATGGATAGAGGCTACCCCAAAAGATTAGTCAAGAGAGCCCGCAAGAGGGCTTGGTTCAGTGACAGAGAAACCCTACTTGTGCCTAGGAATCGCACACCACCCGAAGACAGGATGATCTGTGTTACCACATATTGTAGTAAGAGCAATGACATTCGCAAGATAATAAACAAGTATTGGTACATCATATCGGAGGTAATAGAAACACCAGACCCTCCTATGCACGCATTCAAAAGAGCTAAAAGCATCAGGGATTATGTTGTACGTTTGATGCTTGATACTCCACCGGCACCAAGCATACAGACCATGTGGAACCTACCCACTGTAGTGGGGAACTATAAGTGCACTAACTGCAAGGCCTGCGCATTATGCATGGAAACAAAGACAATCACGCACAATAACCTGACCATCACTCTGAAGACACTAACAAACTGTAACAGTAATGGAGTCATTTATGCCATTTTCTGTCCCTGTGGATACATCTACATAGGCCAAACTAAACAAAAAATCAAAAACCGGATACTGCAACATTGTAGCAGGATAAGGTGTCAAACAATAGGGGCCCCCCTAGTAGATCACTTCATGGCAAAGACACACACACCTGAATCTATCAAATGGGTTGTCATTGAGAAAATCACGCTGGGTGCCAGGGGTGGTGATTTGAACTCCATTATGAACCTAAGAGAGTGTAAATGGATGCAGTCCTTTGACTCCGTCCATAACGGCCTAAATTAACTGGATGCCACTTTCTCCCAAATGGCTTTGATTAGTTGAGATGGGTAAAATACATGCGACCATACAGTAATACACAACCAACATTGCCTCTATGTCTGCATAGTATTGCATCAGGTGACACTCTTGCCACTGGTATAGATGTGTGTATATAAACATATTGAAAAGCTATCTACCAACTTGCCTCTGTGTTTGAAAAATATACTTGATGTGTATTACATTTTGAGACAACAACCTAACATGCATTGACGTTTGGATGATGTATACAGTTGTCTGTAGGAATACTATATTGCCCCGGGCGGGGTTTATGATCGCATCTGTGGTAACCAAATTGTTTTATAATTGTGTGAAACTATGTAACATATCTGACCGCTTGGCTCACATAGAGCGACTATCAATCTGACGTATTCTTTTAGCTCTCAATTATGTACTGTTGTTCCGCTACTAAAACGCAGCATAAATTGCGAGCATAACAAGATATCTGCTGAAAATCTTGGTCCACTTGCCCAAGTCCAACAAATGTCTTTAGTTTCTAAAATTATAACATCTAAACATTGTGGAAACGTCCTTTCTAATACCCTCAACCCCCAATGCTCTGTTTGATGGTTTATATACGCTCCCTTAACCACAGCCGTATCTGATTGGCTAAGGGTCGGCGAGCCTCCAGGAAGTAGAAAGCGGCTGCACTTCGCGGCCGATCATTCACGGCTTGTCAGCGAGGATGCAGTTACACGCCTCGGAACAGCATTAAATGGTGAGATACTCGGCCCTCTAGATTTTGCAAGTAAACGTTCCCGCCTGACTAGAGATCACTTAGTTATGGTAGATCTACGCAAGCCACGGCGAGATAAACGCGGATTCCCCGCGCATTGTTAAAACAAACCCATATGTGACCAATGCCGTTTTTCCGGCAATTACCCATGTATATCTGACTCGTACCTAACCTAACTCAATAAATCCATCGATTAACATCTGGGGCACCCCTCTTCTTTTTTTTTGGGGGGGGGGGCCCTATTGATCGACACCTCCCTAGCCAGATGCATTAATTAGATAACTGATAAATATAGAATTTTCTCCAATCACTGACCTATGTACAACATTAGCTATTTGCGAAGTTTACAACCTAACCTAGCAATGTACCCGCTTTAACACCAGGCCTTTTTTCCATTTGTCCTCCAGAATCCCGAGGCTTGCGAGATTCTTTCCCGCACCAACGCCGGTCCTTGTTGGACTAATGAATAACCGTAACTACCAATAAATTGACTTGAAAGCCCCATGCCCTAGTAAGTGCCCCTTTCGGTATTCCTTGACAACACAAATGTCTGTATGGTGCCTATGGTACCTTATAGTAACACAAACTCCTTTTTAATGAATGCAGGGATTATCTCTCGAAAAAGAAACCAACGAAGGTCCAACCATAATGGCCACTGAACGGCCTAATACAAAGTAAGATATTTTTAACTCCCACATCCAGTCCTTGTGCAACTTTGAGCGTGTTTTAGACTTGATACATTCATTTCAAATTATTATTTATAGGCGCTCCTGTCTTTCCTTGTCCTGAAGAAGACCCCAGCATGAGGATTCAACCAACCCTTTAAACAGGGGGTCGAAACGTAGGCCAGACCATATCTATTCTCCAACCATAGGACTAATTAACGGAGTAAAACAGATCCTATGTCAAAGAGTGTATTGGAACTACTGATCTAAATGTAGACTGTAAAGGCCGTACTATATATCACTGTGATTGTTTCATGGTCACAACAACCTTTACCCAGTCCTCACTTCCTTCCCATCACACCCATTCCACCTAACTACTTCCTTTCTCCATCACTTTGAGCGCGTTGAAATGTTATTATACTGATATTATTTGTGATGTTTTCTGCATATGAAATTTTGTATATATGCATCTGAATGAGACCTGTGTCCTCAGGCATTGATGTGATTCAATGAAGTAATTGAGTTACTTATCTTTTGTTTGAATAACTGGTAATTCATTAACCCTGGTACTTATTGATTAATATTAAGTACCGAGCTGACTATGTGCTAAAATAATGAATAAAAATGTATGCACACTATGGATGAAATATTTATGATTCATACGTAATGAGACTCATGTGATACATTGGATGTTGCAGCTAATCAATAGACTCTGACCACTGTTTATGTATCTATCTTAACTGACCCATGTCAGAGAGTTCTTAGGGTATACCCCGTTGTAAACTCATCACTCTATGTGCAAGAGCTGTCTTGCGAGGGTTTTTCTAAAATAATCTGGCATTTACGCATATAGGATTGTATTGAGGGCAATATCATGTTCGAATCTGAAACCCTCTCTTATAGTGAAGACCACATTAGAGATCTTATTGGGGGCGATACTGGGTCCGCTTTCCTCTCAACAAACACCACCACAGTTGATTTCTCGCTCAATGAGAAAATCAACAAACTAGAACGGTTAGAGAAAAAACTTGTAGGCACTAAATTGCACGGCCATCTCCTAACTGGGTACCTCAGAGCGAATGTAATACCTACAGGCCTACAGGTCCGTAACGAACCAGCAATATTCGTGGACAATCCTAAATTCAAGGAGGGGTTCAGTTTTGTAGCCAATAATTGTTCCCGCCACTAGATGGTCCTTGGGGTAGAGACTGCACGGGACCAGGTGGAACAATTAACAAAGGAGATTACTGACCTAAGAGCGGAAATAACTAGCAATTCAGCCTTTGCAAGTGCGAAGGAAACACTGGAACGGTTGAACAAAACTCTTAAAGACTTTGACATCGAATCTCAGAACAAAAAACTTGAAAAATTGTCTAAAGATATCCAATATTATAACAAGAAGAAAACATACCCATACTTAGCTGAAGACTACTTTAAACAAGATAATCAGGGCCGTTTCTTCAATAGAGGCAGAGGAGGATACAGAGGTGGCCAGCGTGGTGGCAGAAGATACACATATTTCTCTGACTCTTCATATAGTGGAAGCAGCGACAACGAAGGAGCAGAAACCAGTGGCAACTACCAGAACCAAGATCAATGGTATCAACCTCCACAGGACCCCCAGAACAGACAACAACAGCCTTTTTTAGAGGACAGTTCTTGGAGACCCTCCCGCGGGAGAGGAGGTCGCTGGAACAGACCCCCTACCAGAGGTCAAAATCCATAGAATTCTCAGAACTGGGAAGACTCAAGACAACAAGGATACAGCAACAAACAAGTGAGGTTCCAACAGGACAACCACGGAGAGATAAGCACCAGGAGAAAAACCTACCGTTGGTGATCAGAGACAACCCGATCATGAATTTGTCCAACCAAACACTATCAGAAGACCAAATGGGGATCCTCAGTAAAGGTTTATCATTTGTTCCCACATCTCATGCGAATACGTTCAATCTCAAGACTGAATTAACCAAATTCTTTCGCAAGATTAGACTCAAAAGCTTCTTCATGCACAAAACTCCTATTACTACACGAGCCTTCACCAACCTACGACCACCCTCTACCTTCTCCCCTCAAACTGCCATGATCAATCATCGAATCCTGACCTATGAGAGTCTAGTTCTCAAGGATGTGCTTAAGACCTGTGGCACAAAACGTCGTGAAACACAATATCACAAGGAATGAACGGGCGGCCCTGGAAGACCTGAAGAAGAATAAAACATTGGTTATCAAGCCAGCGGATAAGGGAGGTGCAATAGTCATCATGGACACCGATGACTATCGAAAAGAAATACACTCCCAACTAAGTGACGGGGTTAGCTATCGGCCGATAGCAACGAACCCGACAATGGAGATCAGACGCCAGATTCAATTACTCACGGAGAAAGGGAAAGATGCAGGCTTCCTTACTGAGAAAGAATATGCATTTTTGAATGTGGATCAACCTCGCACTCCCACCATCTATGTGCTACCCAAGGTCCATAAAAATCCAACCAAGCCACCAGGAAGACCGATTATTTCAGGGTGTGGATCCCTCCTTGAGCCACTTTGTAAATATGTAGATATTTTACTGAAACCCTTGGTGGAGGCAACACCTACCTACCTGAGGGATACCATGCAGGTGATTAATCTTGTGGATCAACGACCCTTTGACAAGAACAACCAACTACTTGTAACTGTGGACATCGTGTCACTATACACGAGTATCCCTCAGATACCAGCTCTAACAACAATACGAAGAGCACTATCAACCAGACCTCAACCTGCAGAGGTACCCATGGAATTTCTTATCGACCTATTGGAGATCGCAATGACCAAGAACTTTTTTATATTTCAGGATAAATTCTTCATGCAATTCAAGGGAGTAGCGATGGGGGAAGCATTTGCCCCTGATCTAGCTATTCTCTATATGAGTGACTTTGAGCAGCACTATATTCTCTCCTCTCATAATCCTTATGCAAACCAAATAGTGGAATACCGCCGATACATCGACGACATTTTGATGATCTGGACAGGACATGAGGAAGACCTTGAGGAATTTACCCGATGGCTTAACACCCAGTCAGTAGACATCCAATTTATCAGCAGCAGCAGCAATAAGTCCATTGATTTCTTGGACATTAGCATCAAGGAACGAGAAGGGTTGCTATATACCACACTATACAGGAAACAGTCCGAGCGGAACACCTTACTAAGATACACAAGTCACCATACTCGTGCCCTACGCGACAACTTACCCTTCGGACAGTTCCTCCGTATTCGGAGGAACTGTACCTGGAAGGATGACTACTTTGCTGAATCTGACGATCTAATCTCTCGACTAATGGATAGAGGCTACCCCAAAAGATTAGTCAAGAGAGCCCGCAAGAGGGCTTGGTTCAGTGACAGAGAAACCCTACTTGTGCCTAGGAATCGCACACCACCCGAAGACAGGATGATCTGTGTTACCACATATTGTAGTAAGAGCAATGACATTCGCAAGATAATAAACAAGTATTGGTACATCATATCGGAGGTAATAGAAACACCAGACCCTCCTATGCACGCATTCAAAAGAGCTAAAAGCATCAGGGATTATGTTGTACGTTCGATGCTTGATACTCCACCGGCACCAAGCATACAAACCATGTGGAACCTACCCACTGTAGTGGGGAACTATAAGTGCACTAACTGCAAAGCCTGCGCATTATGCATGGAAACAAAGACAATCACGCACAATAACCTGACCATCACTCTGAAGACACTAACAAACTGTAACAGTAATGGAGTCATTTATGCCATTTTCTGTCCTTGTGGATACATCTACATAGGCCAAACTAAACAAAAAATCAAAAACCGGATACTGCAACATTGTAGCAGGATAAGGTGTCAAACGATAGGGGCCCCCCTAGTAGATCACTTCATGGCAAAGACACACACACCTGAATCTATCAAATGGGTTGTCATTGAGAAAATCACGCTGGGTGCCAGGGGTGGTGATTTGAACTCCATTATGAACCTAAGAGAGTGTAAATGGATGCAGTCCTTTGACTCCGTCCATAACGGCCTAAATTATCTGGATGCCACTTTCTCCCAAATGGCTTTGATTAGTTGAGATGGGTCAAATACATGCGACCATACAGTAATACACAACCAACATTGCCTCTATGTCTGCATAGTATTGCATCAGGTGACACTCTTGCCACTGGTATAGATGTGTGTATATAAACATATTGAAAAGCTATCTACCAACTTGCCTCTGTGTTTGAAAAATATACTTGATGTGTATTACATTTTGAGACAACAACCTAACATGCATTGACGTTTGGATGATGTATACAGTTGTCTGTTTGAATACTTTATTGCCCCGGGCGGGGTTTATGATCGCATCTGTGGTAACCAAATTGTTTTATAATTGCGTGAAACTATGTAACATATCTGACCGCTTGGCTTACATAGAGCGACTATCAATCTGACGTATTCTTTTAGCTCTCAATTATGTACTGTTGTTCCGCTACTAAAACGCAGCATAAATTGCGAGCATAACAAGATATCTGCGGAAAATCTTGGTCCACTTGCCCAAATCCAACAAATGTCTTTAGTTTCTAAAATTATAACATCTAAACATTGTGGAAACGTCCTTTCTAATACCCTCAACCCCCAATGCTCTGTTTGATGGTTTATATACGCTCCCTTAACCACAGCCGTATCTGATTGGCTAAGGGTCGGTGAGCCTCCAGGAAGTAGAAAGCGGCTGCACCTCGCGGCCGATCATTCACGGCTTGTCAGCGAGGATGCAGTTACACGCCTCGGAACAGCATTAAACGGTGAGATACTCGGCCCTCTAGATTTTGCAAGTAAACGTTCCCGCCTGACTAGAGATCACTTAGTTATGGTAGATCTACGCAAGCCACGGCGAGATAAACGCAGATTCCCCGCGCATTGTTAAAACAAACCCATATGTGACCAATGCCGTTTTTCCGGCAATTACCCATGTATATCTGACTCGTACCTAACCTAGCTCAATAAATGCATCGATTAACATCTGGGGAACCCCTCTTCTTCTTTTTTTTTTTTTTGGGGCCCCTATTGATCGACACCTCCCTAGCCAGATGCATTAATTAGATAACTGATAAATATAGAATTTTCTCCAATCACTGACCTATGTACAACATTAGCTATTTGCGAAGTTAACAACCTAACCTTGCAATGTACCCGCTTTAACACCAGGCCTTTTTTCCATTTGTCCTCCAGAACCCCGAGGGTTGCGAGATTCTTTCCCGCACCAACGCCGGTCCTTGTTGGAGTAATGAATAACCGGAACTACCAATAAATTGACTGGAAAGCCCCATGCCCTAGTAAGTGCCCCTTCGGTATTCCTTGACAACACAAATGTCTGTATGGTGCCTATGGTACCTTATAGTATTACAAACTCCTTTTTAATGAATGCAGGGATTATCTCTCGAAAAAGGAACCAACGACGGTCCAACCATAATGGCCACTGAACGGCCTAATACAAAGTAAGATATTTTTAACTCCCACATCCAGTCCTTGTGCAACTTTGAGCGTGTTTTAGACTTGATACATTCATTTCAAATTATTATTTATAGGCGCTCCTGTCTTTCCTTGTCCTGAAGAAGACCCCAGCATGAGGATTCAACCAACCCTTTAAACAGTGGGTCGAAACGTAGACCAGAACATATCTATTCTCTAACCATAGGACTAATTAACAGAGTAAAACAGATCCTATGTCAAAGAGTGTATTGGAACTACTGATCTAAATGTAGACTGTAAAGGCCGTACTATATATCACTGTGATTGTTTCATGGTCACAACAACCTTTACCCAGTCCTCACTTCCTTCCCATCACACCCATCCCACCTAACTACTTCCTTTCTCCATCACTTTGAGCGCGTTGAAATGTTATTATACGAATATTATTTGTGATGTTTTCTGCATATGAAATTTTGTATATATGCATCTGAATGAGACCTGTGTCCTCAGGCATTGATGTGATTCAATGAAGTAATTGAGTTACTTATCTTTTGTTTGAATAACTGGTAATTCATTAACCCTGGTACTTATTGATTAATATTAAGTACCGAGCTGACTATGTGCTAAAATAATGAATAAAAATGTATGCACACTATGGATGAAATATTTATGATTCATACGTAATGAGACTCATGTGATACATTGGATGTTGCAGCTAATCAATACACTCTGACCACTGTTTATGTATCTATCTTAACTGACCCATGTCAGAGAGTTCTTAGGGTATACCCCGTTGTAAACTCATCACTCTATGTGCAAGAGCTGTCTTGCGAGGGTTTTTCTAAAATAATATGGCATTTACGCATATAGGATTGTATTGAGGGCAATATCATGTTCGAATCTGAAACCCTCTCTTATAGTGAAGACCACATTAGAGATCTTATTGGGGGCGATACTGGGTCCGCTTTCCTCTCAACAAACACCACCACAGTTGATTTCTCGCTCAATGAGAAAATCAACAAACTAGAACGGTTAGAGAAAAAACTTGTAGGCACTAAATTGCACGGCCATCTCCTAACTGGGTACCTCAGAGCGAATGTAATACCTACAGGCCTACAGGTCCGTAACGAACCAGCAATATTCGTGGACAATCCTAAATTCAAGGAGGGGTTCAGTTTTGTAGCCAATAATTGTTCCCGCCACTGGATGGTCCTTGGGGTAGAGACTGCACGGGACCAGGTGGAACAATTAACAAAGGAGATTACTGTCCTAAGAGCGGAAATAACTAGCAATTCAGCCTTTGCAAGTGCGAAGGAAACACTGGAACGGTTGAACAAAACTCTTAAAGACTTTGACATCGAATCTCAGAACAAAAAACTTGAAAAATTGTCTAAAGATATCCAATATTATAACAAGAAGAAAACATACCCATACTTAGCTGAAGACTACTTTAAACAAGATAATCAGGGCCGTTTCTTCAATAGAGGCAGAGGAGGATACTGAGGTGGCCAGCGTGGTGGCAGAAGATACACATATTTCTCTGACTCTTCATACAGTGGAAGCAGCGACAACGAAGGAGCAGAAACCAGTGGCAACTACCAGAACCAAGATCAATGGTATCAACCTCCACAGGACCCCCAGAACAGACAACAACAGCCTTTTTTAGAGGACAGTTCTTGGACACCACCCCGCGGGAGAGGAGGTGGCTGGAACAGACGCCCTACCAGAGGTCAAAATCCATAGAATCCTCAGAACTGGGAAGACTCAAGACAACAAGGATACAGCAACAAACAATTGAGGTTCCAACAGGACAACCACGGAGAGATAAGCACCAGGAGAAAAACCTACCGTTGGTGATCAGAGACAACCCGATCATAAATTTTTCCAACCAAACACTATCAGAAGACCAAATGGGGATCCTCAGTAAAGGTTTATCATTTGTTCCCACATCTCATGCGAATATGTTCAATCTCAAGACTGAATTAACCAAATTCTTTCGCAAGATTAGACTCAAAAGCTTCTTCATGCACAAAACTCCTATTACTACACGAGCCTTCACCAACCTACGACCACCCTCTACCTTCTCCCCTCAAACTGCCATGATCAATCATCGAATCCTGACCTATGAGAGTCTAGTTCTCAAGGATGTGCTTAAGACCTGTGGCACAAAACGATACGTGAAACACAATATCACAAGGAATGAACGGGCGGCCCTGGAAGACCTGAAGAAGAATAAAACATTGGTTATCAAGCCAGCGGATAAGGGAGGTGCAATAGTCATCATGGACACCGATGACTATCGAAAAGAAATACACTCCCAACTAAGTGACGGGGTTAGCTATCGGCCGATAGCAACGAACCCGACAATGGAGATCAGACGCCAGATTCAATTACTCACGGAGAAAGGGAAAGATGCAGGCTTCCTTACTGAGAAAGAATATGCATTTTTGAATGTGGATCAACCTCGCACTCCCACCATCTATGTGCTACCCAAGGTCCATAAAAATCCAACCAAGCCACCAGGAAGACCGATTATTTCAGGGTGGGGATCCCTCCTTGAGCCACTTTGTAAATATGTAGATATTTTACTGAAACCCTTGGTGGAGGCAACACCTACCTACCTGAGGGATACCATGCAGGTGATTAATCTTGTGGATCAACGACCCTTTGACAAGAACAACCAACCTTGTAACTATGGACATCGTGTCACTATACACGAGTATCCCTCAGATACCAGCTCTAACAACAATACGAAGAGCACTATCAACCAGACCTCAACCTGCAGAGGTACCCACGGAATTTCTTATCGACCTATTGGAGATCGCAATGACCAAGAACTTTTTTATATTTCAGGATAAATTCTTCATGCAATGCAAGGCAGTAGCGATGGGGGAAGCATTTGCCCCTGATCTAGCTATTCTCTATATGAGTGACTTTGAGCAGCACTATATTCTCTCCTCTCATAATCCTTATGCAAACCAAATAGTGGAATACCGCCGATACATCGATGACATTTTGATGATCTGGACAGGACATGAGGAAGACCTTGAGGAATTTACCCGATGGCTTAACACCCAGTCAGTAGACATCCAATTTACCAGCAGCAGCAGCAATAAGTCTATTGATTTCTTGGACATCAGCATCAAGGAACGAGAAGGGTTGCTATATACCACACTATACAGGAAACAGTCCGAGCGGAACACCTTACTAAGATACACAAGTCACCATACTCGTGCCCTACGCGACAACTTACCCTTCGGACAGTTCCTCCGTATTCGGAGGAACTGTACCTGGAAGGATGACTACTTTGCTGAATCTGACGATCTAATCTCTCGACTAATGGATAGAGGCTACCCCAAAAGATTAGTCAAGAGAGCCCGCAAGAGGGCTTGGTTCAGTGACAGAGAAACCCTACTTGTGCCTAGGAATCGCACACCACGCGAAGACAGGATGATCTGTGTTACCACATATTGTAGTAAGAGCAATGACATTCGCAAGATAATAAACAAGTATTGGTACATCATATCGGAGGTAATAGAAACACCAGACCCTCCTATGCATGCATTCAAAAGAGCTAAAAGCATCAGGGATTATGTTGTACGTTCGATGCTTGATACTCCACCGGCACCAAGCATACAGACCATGTGGAACCTACCCACTGTAGTGGGGAACTATAAGTGCACTAACTGCAAGGCCTGCGCATTATGCATGGAAACAAAGACAATCACGCACAATAACCTGACCATCACTCTGAAGACACTAACAAACTGTAACAGTAATGGAGTCATTTATGCCATTTTCTGTCCCTGTGGATACATCTACATAGGCCAAACTAAACAAAAAATAAAAAACCGGATACTGCAACATTGTAGTAGAATAAGGTGTCAAACGATAGGGGCCCCCCTAGTAGATCACTTCATGGCAAAGACACACACACCTGAATCTATCAAATGGGTTGTCATTGAGAAAATCACGCTGGGTGCCAGGGGTGGTGATTTGAACTCCATTATGAACCTAAGAGAGTGTAAATGGATGCAGTCCTTTGACTCCGTCCATAACGGCCTAAATGAACTGGATGCCACTTTCTCCCAAATGGCTTTGATTAGTTGAGATGGGTCAAATACATGCGACCATACAGTAATACACAACCAACATTGCCTCTATGTCTGCATAGTATTGCATCAGGTGACACTCTTGCCACTGGTATAGATGTGTGTATATAAACATATTGAAAAGCTATCTACCAACTTGCCTCTGTGTTTGAAAAATATACTTGATGTGTATTACATTTTGAGACAACAACCTAACATGCATTGACGTTTGGATGATGTATACAGTTGTCTGTAGGAATACTATATTGCCCCGGGCGGGGTTTATGATCGCATCTGTGGTAACCAAATTGTTTTATAATTGCGTGAAACTATGTAACATATCTGACCGCTTGGCTTACATAGAGCGACTATCAATCTGACGTATTCTTTTAGCTCTCAATTATGTACTGTTGTTCCGCTACTAAAACGCAGCATAAATTGCGAGCATAACAAGATATCTGCGGAAAATCTTGGTCCACTTGCCCAAGTCCAACAAATGTCTTTAGTTTCTAAAATTATAACATCTAAACATTGTGGAAACGTCCTTTCTAATACCCTCAACCCCCAATGCTCTGTTTGATGGTTTATATACGCTCCCTTAACCACAGCCGTATCTGATTGGCTAAGGGTCGGTGAGCCTCCAGGAAGTAGAAAGCGGCTGCACCTCGCGGGCGATCATTCACGGCTTGTCAGCGAGGATGCAGTTACACGCCTCGGAACAGCATTAAACGGTGAGATACTCGGCCCTCTAGATTTTGCAAGTAAACGTTCCCGCCTGACTAGAGATCACTTAGTTATGGTAGATCTACGCAAGCCACGGCGAGATAAACACGGATTCCCCGCGCATTGTTAAAACAAACCCATATGTGACCAATGCCGTTTTTCCGGCAATTACCCATGTATATCTGACTCGTACCTAACCTAACTCAATAAATGCATCGATTAACATCTGGGGCACCCCTCTTCTTCTTTTTTTTTTTTTGGGGCCCCTATTGATCGACACCTCCCTAGCCAGATGCATTAATTAGATAACTGATAAATATAGAATTTTCTCCAATCACTGACCTATGTACAACATTAGCTATTTGCGAAGTTAACAACCTAACCTAGCAATGTACCCGCTTTAACACCAGGCCTTTTTTCCATTTGTCCTCCAGAACCCTGAGGGAGATTCTTTCCCGCACCAACGCCGGTCCTTGTTGGAGTAATGAATAACCGGAACTACCAATAAATTGACTGGAAAGCCCCATGCCCTAGTAAGTGCCCCTTCGGTATTCCTTGACAACACAAATGTCTGTATGGTGCCTATGGTACCTTATAGTAACACAAACTCCTTTTTAATGAATGCAGGGACTATCTCTCGAAAAAGGAACCAACGACGGTCCAACCATAATGGCCACTGAACGGCCTAATACAAAGTAAGATATTTTTAACTCCCACATCCAGTCCTTGTGCAACTTTGAGCATGTTTTAGACTTGATACATTCATTTCAAATTATTATTTATAGGCGCTTCTGTCTTTCCTTGTCCTGAAGAAGACCCCAGCATGAGGAGTCAACCAACCCTTTAAACAGGGGGTCGAAACGTAGACCAGAACATATCTATTCTCTAACCATAGGACTAATTAACGGAGTAAAACAGATCCTATGTCAAAGAGTGTATTGGAACTACTGATCTAAATGTAGACTGTAAAGGCCGTACTATATATTACTGTGATTGTTTCATGGTCACAACAACCTTTACCCAGTCCTCACTTCCTTCCCATCACACCCATCCCACCTAACTACTTCCTTTCTCCATCACTTTGAGCGCGTTGAAATGTTATTATACGGATATTATTTGTGATGTTTTCTGCATATGAAAATTTTGTATATAAGCATCTGAATGAACCTGTGTCCTCAGGCATTGATGTGATTCAATGAAGTAATTGAGTTACTTATCTTTTGTTTGAATAACTGGTAATTCATTAACCCTGGTACTTATTGATTAATATTAAGTACCGAGCTGACTATGTGCTAAAATAATGAATAAAAATGTATGCACACTATGGATGAAATATTTATGATTCATACGTAATGAGACTCATGTGATACATTGGATGTTGCAGCTAATCAATAGACTCTGACCACTGTTTATGTATCTATCTTAACTGACCCATGTCAGAGAGTTCTTAGGGTATACCCCGTTGTAAACTCATCACTCTATGTGCAAGAGCTGTCTTGCGAGGGTTTTTCTAAAATAATCTGGCATTTACGCATATAGGATTGTATTGAGGGCAATATCATGTTCGAATCTGAAACCCTCTCTTATAGTGAAGACCACATTAGAGATCTTATTGGGGGCGATACTGGGTCCGCTTTCCTCTCAACAAACACCACCACAGTTGATTTCTCGCTCAATGAGAAAATCAACAAACTAGAACGGTTAGAGAAAAAACTTGTAGGCACTAAATTGCACGGCCATCTCCTAACTGGGTACCTCAGAGCGAATGTAATACCTACAGGCCTACAGGTCCGTAACGAACCAGCAATATTCGTGGACAATCCTAAATTCAAGGAGGGGTTCAGTTTTGTAGCCAATAATTGTTCCCGCCACTGGATGGTCCTTGGGGTAGAGACTGCACGGGACCAGGTGGAACAATTAACAAAGGAGATTACTGACCTAAGAGCGGAAATAACTAGCCATTCAGCCTTTGCAAGTGCGAAGGAAACACTGGAACGGTTGAACAAAACTCTTAAAGACTTTGACGTCGAATCTCAGAACAAAAAACTTGAAAAATTGTCTAAAGATATCCAATATTATAACAAGAAGAAAACATACCCATACTTAGCTGAAGACTACTTTAAACAAGATAATCAGGGCCGTTTCTTCAATAGAGGCAGAGGAGGATACAGAGGTGGCCAGCGTGGTGGCAGAAGATACACAAATTTCTCTGACTCTTCATATAGTGGAAGCAGCGACAACGAAGGAGCAGGAACCAGTGGCATCTACCAGAACCAAGATCAATGGTATCAACCTCCACAGGACTCCCAGAACAGACAACAACAGCCTTTTTTAGAGGACAGTTCTTGGAGACCCCCCCCCCCGCGGGAGAGGAGGTGGCTGGAACAGACGCCCTACCAGAGGTCAAAATCCACAGAATCCTCAGAACTGGGAAGACTCAAGACAACAAGGATACAGCTGTGGTAAATTAATTTTACCGTACCATTTTTCCATATAATAAATGACAATAAGAATAGCTCAATCAAATGAGAGGCAGAGTCCGTGGTATCCGAGTCATACGGGCTTTAATTAAGTGGCTCGAGCTACTGGACATCGTGTTCCATCACCACTAAGGTTCAGGAAGGGATATTCAACATTTTATTAACAGTGCACAATATATATAGTAAAACAGTATAATGGTGATGGATACAGTAGGCGTAACAGGTGAAAAAAGAAGAGATAAGAACACATATGCGTAGAAGAAGGCGTGTACAAGGGCGTACACGGAGGTGTGTGCTGGAGACGTCACAGAAAGTGTCATAGGTGGGTGGATGCATAGAGAAATTCTGCGGAGTCAGCAGGAACTTTAACATAGATGCGCGCGCAATTAGCATGACGCGCGATTGACGTGGAACTGGGGAGAACTGGGGGCTTGACTTTAGCACTAGTAGAGGAGACAGAAGTCTGGCATGTCAGAACAACCTAAACCTATAACATATCTGATATCTTGTGTTTGGAGGATGTTTTATCTGTAGTAAAAGGTCTCTTGGGCAGAGGCTGTTCATTACTGAATGCTAGAGCGTGCATATGTGTCTACGTGCAATGCGCAGGGGCCATGGGCCTACTATGGCAACGGGAGCAGTAAATTATTTGCATGGAGACAGGAAGGCCGGGCCCTTTACTCTGCAGCTGGAAATATGTTTACCTATTTCACTAGACTGGAATGTGTTTTCGCGGAGGCTGAACAGATAACTTGTAGGCAAAATACTGTCTTGGCAGGCAGGCCAGGCCGAGCCGGGCACCGCTCGCCTGAGCAGGGAGTAAGGTAAAGGTCAGGATGCATATCCATGCTGCAGCTTTCAGGGACAGAAGAGGCTCAGAAGAGGCTCGGAGCCTGAATTCGGGCTTCTGACTCGACTAGGCCATAAAACGTGTGCATCTAGAAATCAAAATGTGCACCATGTAAAGACATTGGCAACATAGTCTTAATATCAATATAATCGTTTCTTTCATGGAGGGTCTGGTAGCTGACATGTTAACGTTGGACGCAAATGCATATGCGTCTTCATTTTCGGCCGTGGAGGGAAAATACATGTACTTCATGCACGTACATGGAACGTTGGGGTACACGTTAGAGGACATACTTGGCCATAGAATTTTCAATTACCTCATTCCCTCCTTGTCCCCTACGTTCCCTTCAAGATATATCTATTTTCATGAGACCATCTATCTGTTCGTATAACATCATTTGCTCATCTTTTCTCATACGGGATTTGGAACGTGAACTTGGACGGGGAATACAAGCTGTGGCGCACAAGCCGCAAATCGCTGGCCCACATTGCAGACAGAGACAACAACTGAATACTATAAGCAGTACTAGTCCTACGAATGACAGTACTTTCCATCCCCAGGCAGATATCACATTCCAGAGCCAACCAGACCAAGTCCATGAACCAGGATTCTGATGTATCTCGCGTGCAATCTTATGTAGTCTGGTTATCGCTTTGTATACTGACGGTGCATTATGTGGAATAAAAATACAGCAGCTGGAGCCGATCTCTCTACAAGCTCCACCTCTATCTGCCAAGATGACGTCAAGAACGAGACGATTTTGAAGAACAACAAGTCTCATAGCAGACTGTTCTTCCGTTAAGTTACCTAAGGCAGAGGTAGTTTCGTTTATTACTGCCTCAAGTGTTCTTGTTAATTTGCGTATTAGTTTACTATTTTGGACGGGGCCTATGAAAAAAAAGAATCCTTTATCGAAATCAGTATATTGTTCCAATGTTGTTTCAGTCTGATCGACAATCGGGATATCTCTCTTTTGTCGTACGTGTGTGAGATGAGAGTTCCTATGATAATCAGATGGGGCCAGGAAAACAGGTGGCAATAGGAATGCAATAAAACATGTTCCATCCCAGTCTAGAGGTAAACGTATATAGGCTGTCTGGCCACAAAAGAAATAGGAATGGCGGGAAGCTTTAAAAGTAGACTTGCCTTTATCACTGAATTCGACCACAGTATTACAGTCACTGTGTCCTAGATGTACTGAACCATTCTTTCTGACGCATAATTCACCTTTCACTGGTAAGACTGATATAGACGGCAAGTCTGGATTTGTCTCGCACTGAACATTCAGAATCATGAGATTAAGCGTAAAATTACCTAATCCATACACTTCGTTTTCTAGATCTAGATCGGTCCCTGTCCTTTGTGGAAGACCTTCCTTGTCTGGGAAACATGCTTTATTCATAACTGTGTTCAGATTTCCCCAAATTCAATTGCCTTGGGAAACTTGGGACTCACTGTCTAAAGAGGATATTAAACTAAACCATGCACCGCACGAGCCATTATGTGTAAACGGATAGGGAAAAAGGGGCAGGACTCCCTTGTATTTCTGATAGGGAGGGAGCCGGCCACATATCCAGCAATTCGTGGCATTGCTGTTCTGATGAGAATGGTGTAACATACTGATGAAAGTATTGTTGCGCAGTGCTAGGCGATAGGACAGTTCGTGTGGGGGCAGGTCACTAAAAGTATGCTCGATAGTGTCATTGGAAGAAGAATGTGCATGTGAACCAATCAGAAAGAAAACATGTAACGTCCAGCTTATGCATATGATCGCAAGACTCAGAAAAAACATAAAAAGTAATGTAACAATACATCGGCTTCGGAGACGTTTACAGTATTTTTGTTTCTTAATTTCATGTCTATCTCTCTCTCTATGAGGGTCTATCTTATACATGTCAGGAACCTGTCTAACCGCTTCACCCAGGAGGGGACTTAAACAATTAAACTGTCTGACTTACTGGACCTCAGCTTTGTTTTATACTCCTGATGCGGAGTTTTCTCTAACAGGGGGAGTTTAGAGTCAGTGTCTGAATCTGGGCAGTCCTTGGAAAAAGTTTTTGGATACTGTCCATGGAATTTCTTGATGTGGCTAGAGTGGAGCCACCCTTTTCTTCCTTCCAGTTTCACCGCGGTCCTTGTTGTCATCAAAACCAACTTCAGTTCCCTCCACCTGGGCTCCAGAGGGCTTGATCGGTCGAAATTTCACACGTGGACGAAGTCACCAGGGACGATTGTATGCGGTTTCACCTTGGTGTTGTCCGGGAAGGCAGCCGCGACCTGTGAACGACAAGATTGTAGTGCAGACATCAAGGAAGCCAAGTAATCGGTCAGCATAGTACTGTCAACATCTGTGATTTTACGAGGCATAGGCGTCCCCCACATATTCGGCGGCCTACCGAAGACCACCTCATACGGGGATAGCCCTGTCCTAGAATGAGCTACCATTCGCATGTAAAAGAGGGCAACTAGCAAAGCTACCATCCAATGTACACCTTTTTCTGCACAAATTTTAGCTAAACGTGTTTTCAGAGTCTGATTGTGTCTCTCAACGAGGCCAGCTGCTTCGGGATGTCGTACACAGTGGAATCTCCATTGGTAACCTAACAGGAGTGAAACCTGTTTCATGAGTTCGGACGAGAATGGCTGACCATTATCTGAATATACGACACGGGGCAAACCATATCGCGGGAAGAATTCACGAACCAACTGCTTGGCCCTGGTTACAGCAGTGTAATCTGGGACTGGGTAAGCTTCTGTCCATCTGGAAAGAGCACATACAACTACAAGGACATACTTGAATCCTCGGCATCTGTCCATCTGGATATAATCCATCTGGAGGACTTCAAAAGGATGGTCAGGAGGATGAAATCCACCTTGTTCCACAGGAATGCCTTTGCCTGGGTTGAACTGGCAACAGATCATGCAGGTACGTACCTTCTGTTTTGCTGCTGCACGCAAATGTTTGTTAAACCATATATTCTGGTTGCTATCTAGCATAGCCTTTTCTCCTAAATGTGCTGGACTATGTGCTGTATTAATGATAACCTGAACCATAGAATCGGGGAGAAACCATGTGGCTTTTCCCTTTGTCACCCATCCTTGATTTGTCTGGACCCCTCCTTGTTCAGTCCATTTCTTAATTTCGTCCGTAGTGGCATGTGTCTGTATGTCAAGTACATCTTGTGTGGGATCCCTGACTGTCATACAATGTGTCCGTGGAGTTACTTCAGTCTTTGTCATGTCAGTCGATGTGTCAGTTTGAGTCTGAGCTGTAAGCTTTGCTGTTCGATCTGCCAGGTCGTTACCCTGGGAAATAATGTCTGTAGCTTTAGTATGTGCCTTGCACTTCATGATGGCTATAGCTGTAGGCAAATGTATTGCTTCTAACAATGCTTGAATGAGGGGACCATGCTGGATCTTGGCTCCGTGGGAGGTCAAGAAACCTCTCTCTTGCCAGAGAACGCCGAAGTCGTGTACGACTCCAAATGCATGTTGTGAATCTGTATATATGTTTACTTTCAGGTTCTTGGCTCGTATACAGGCTTGAGTCAGAGCAATGAGCTCTGCTGCTTGAGCTGACAAGGTGTCAATGCGATTGGTTTCTATAACTTCAGTTTAAGTGGTCACTGCATATGCGGCCACCAACTCTCCTGTACTAGTTCTCATGCATGAACCATCCACATAAAGTGTCAGGTCCGGATCGGGTAAGGCAATGTCTGTCAAGTCTTGTCTTGGTTTTGTGATTGTGTTAATGACTTCCACACAGTCATGTGGTGCAGGATCTGTCGTGTTTGACGGTAAAAGTGTAGCAGGATTTAAAGTATTGCAGCGTCTGATTTCTATTTGTGGCTGAAACAGTGTCAATTCATATCCTGTCAGTCGTGCTATTGTCAAGTGCTGAGTCTGTGTTCTGTTTAGGAGAACTTCCACAGAGTGTGGAACCTGTACTGTCAAAGGATGTCCTAACACTATAGAGTCGCTTTGTCTGATTGCTAGAGCTGTCGCTGCTACAGATTTTAAGCACGCAGGCAGAGCCTGGGCTACTGGGTCTAATGTACTGGAAAAATAAGCACAAGGCTTATGTTTGTCTGCCTGATTCTGAGTGAGAACCGATAACGCTGTGCCATCGCGTTCAGTAACAAAAAGTGTAAAACGTTTGCTGTAACATGGTGTCGCTAACACTGGTGCTTGACATAAGGCTTTCTTTAATTCATCAAAAGCTTGTGTATGCTCCTGAGTCCAAGGGAGGACAGTCGAAGTCGCTGCCTCCTGTGTTGTCAACTGTATAAGTGGCTTAGCTAGATATGCATACTGAGGAATCCATTTTCTGCAGTAAGACGTAAGGCCAATGAAGGCCCGTACCTCCTTTTGTGTCTTGGGTTGTGGAAGATGTACGATTAACTCGATACGATCAGGTGTTAGCTGCCTACCCCTCTTGGACAGCAAGTGCCCAAGGTAAACCACTTGCTGGGCACAGAATTGCAGCTTCGAAGGGGACACCTTGTGCCCCTTGTCTGCCAAGAAATATAGGACTGTCAGTGATGCACGTTCACAATCTCGTTCTGTTCGTGCTGTGATCAACAGATCATCGACATACTGGAGTAGGGCAGTGTCAATAGGCATGTGAATACTGTCAAGTTGTCGTTTTAGTGCTTGGCTGTAGATACTAGGGCTTTCTGTGAATCCTTGAGGAGCACGTGCAAATTTGAAGCTTCGGCCATTTAAACAGAATCCGAAGAGGTATTGGCTTTCCGGATGAATGGGGACACTAAAGAAGGCGTTCTTGAGATCAATTACAGTAAAGAACGCTGCTTCTGAGTCAATAGCAGTTAATAATGATGAAATGTCTGGGACCACTGGGTACTGTGGTATTATGCATTTATTTAATTCTCGAAGATCAATCACCAGTCTGTAGACCGGAGGTGCATTCGGGTCAGTTCGTTTAAGAATCGGAATGATAGGGGAATTACAAACATTTGAGTCAGTTTCTACAACCACTCCTTGTACAATGAGCTTGTCAACGATTTTCAGTAAAGCCACTACAGCATCAGGTGGTAACTTGTATTGTCGGATACGGGGTAATACAACTCCTTGTTTGAGAGTAACTCAGTATGGTGTAATGTGCATACAACCTACATCAGTTGGACCTTGTGCCCATAAATGCTTTGGCACATTCTGCAATCTTGGATCAAAATCTCTCAACACATAATGACCTTTAAAATCACGTAAAAATAATCTCACTCCTTCCGGAGAACAACAAATTACTGCTCCTAGAGCTTTCAGCGTTTTAATACCCAGCAAATTTTCAGGACATGATTTTGTAAGCAACAAGTCTGTAGTACGAGATAAAGGACCAACTGCTAGGGGAACTGGTTTTGACACTTCATTAACAATAGGCTTTCCTGAAAATCCAAGGGAAACATTCTGTGAGCCTGAGAGGGGTGCCCCTGGAACCTCGTCATGACTAATGGTAGTTCTGCTTGCCCCTGTGTCAATCAAAAACTTTCTGTCCTTTCCTAATACCTGACTATGTACATAAGGACCCTCTTGATCTACAGGAACCTCGATAAGAGGCAAGCCAACCTCCCTCTCTAGGCTGTTTCATGAATACTGTTGATAATCTGGGTAATCTGACTGAGCATACTGGTACATTTGTTGCGTGACATGTTGGGTGGCAGCAATGGGTTGTGGCTGGGGTACTGCTACTGTCTGTTGTTGATTCTGATTCTGTGGAGGTTGCGTATTCTGCGGAATATTTTGCTGGACCGGGTCCTGTCTAGGTGGACGCGGTCTTTCTTTTGTTTTACCAGTAGCTATATTGTGTTTCAGAACAGTACATTCGCTTATATAGTGACCTGGCTGTTTACAATAGTTACAGTTCCCTTTAACAGGAGCTGCAGGGTGATTGGACTGTGTCGTACCCCTTCTCTGACCGTCAGCTGGAACTGACTGAGCCACTAATACTTTCATTTTCGTATCCTTCATACGTCTCTGTTCATGATCATGCTCTTCTCTAATTCGGTTCTGATGGTACTGTAACATTTGTAACATTTGTGAAGGTGTATTAGCTTGCCAGGTACTCTCAACTTTTAATACTCTGTTTTTAACTTGTGGTAGGGAATTCTCTACTAATTTGGTCACAAATAGATGTGGATACGATTCACTACTTGTTTTCAGGCCGCTATTTATAATAAAACATTTTTCGAATCTGGAATAAAAATCGCTAGTGTCTTCATCATGTTTCTGTTTGCAGGCTGAGATTGCATCCCAATCTTCCTTTTTCGTTGTCAATAACCTCGACAAAACCTGTACTAATAATCCTGGTAATGCTTTAGCTTTTTCCCCAAGACCAGTTCCAGGGACTCGTGTATTTTCTTCGTTTTCTAATGCTGCCCAATCAATCTTCTTTTCTCCCACCTCCCATTCTTTTTCTTTAAGTTTCTCGTAAATACCTGCTGGCAACAGAACCTTTAACATTTTAATGATGTCGGGATACGTGTACTCTCCCATGTTGAGCATGTCTTTTAATTCACGGTGAAACCCTGTTGGATCCTTATCGTGACAGGGTATTAACTTTTTCATTTCCAATAATTCCATTTTTGTGAGGGGTGTGTATACGAATACACGTTCTAATGTGTCATCCGCCTTCCGGACTGGATGAACTTCTCGTAAAGGGTTCTGTCTGTCTATGTAAAATGTTTTCCTTACTGGGGGTGGAACTGAAACAAAATGTGGAGTCAGGAAAGTACTATGCTTGTGTCGCTGTTCTAGAATTACTTTAATTAGATCGGTACCTAGGCCTCTCCATCTACCTAGTAGTAACTCTTCCAGTATATTATATAGGGGACCTGGATCAGAATGTTGACTTTCATACAATGTAATGAGATGTCGAATCATGTACATACCAGCTAATCGCTGTTCGTCTGGGGAAAGGTTCAAAAATGTTTGCGCTACTGAATCATCTTTATAGGCGCTAGTATTGTCAGCCCATTGTACTGCTGACCGGGCTAGTTCCTGTTCATCCATGGAACTTAGTTCATGGTATCCTATTCGTTCTTTGAGTACTTTATCAGTGGCTTGGAATAAATGTTCAGGAGAACATTGGTTCGATATAGCAGAAAGAAAATGTTTCTTGCTTTCTAGGCGGATTGGTTTGTCAAAGGGTCTTCCCCTACCTACGTACGCTATTCTGCCTGTATCCCCTGGTTCTGTATCATCTTCGTCTGAGGCCTCGTGATTATCTTCTCTATCGGCCTCTTTCTCTACTCTTTCCCTTTCGTGTATGTCTATAATTACCTTACAAATCTTCCTGTACATGGAATCTATACAACCTTGCTTACTATGTTTGCCATCGGCTATGTTGTCACTCCATTTTATGAAGACTTTCATCTGGGCATTATCGTACCCAGGCTGGTCTCGTTCTTTTATTAAACAATTTATCAAAAACCGTAAGATCATATTTTGAGTCTCCACTTTCCTATGTGCCATGGCCTCTTGAATACTGTCTGGATTTTCTCCTGTTCTAATAAAGTGATATATGTTGTCCAAATGTTCTCGCATTTCTGGCATTAGAGTCAAATAATTTGTAACACGTCTCAGACGTATTGAATATAATATCATATCGTCTTCGCCTGGTACTAGATTATATCTGCAATCAGTGAGGTACTGTCTAAGGGAGGCGTATGTAGCCAATTTTGGCGTGCGTTGTAATGCTGCTTCTCTTAACGTGATTCGCTTAAGTTGAGGCGGGGTGACAGGACCTCTTATTGCTCCCCCTGAAGTGTGATCGTCAACCATTATTGGTTGCGCTGTTGCTGGCGGTAATGTAGCTGGTAAAGTAGGTGTAGTAGAAGTTGATGCAGGCACTATAGGTGGGCCCTGGGTAGCTGACGTAAAAGGATTGCCAGGGCCAGTTGCAGGACCAGTTGCAGGAGGGACAGTGACGGGAGTCGTGACATGAACTGGGTTGGGAGGATTGATATTTCGAAGAGGATTTGTATTCGCATATTCTGGGACAGTGTCATCTAAGTAGGAAGAAAGGAAAATGTCAGCTGCGGTCTGTTTATGTCGGAGTTTAGTTGGAACTAGTGGTGGCGGTAAATTACTTGGCACTTCTGAGGTGGCCTTAGGTAGGCCCTCGGCTAGAAGAGGATACATGCCATTCATAAGGACATTTCGTTGTCGGTCTATTTGTTCTGTTCTAACTCGTTCACCTTCTTCTATTAGTTCTTTTTCTCTGGCTTTTTCTGAATCTTCTCTATGTTTCTCGACTTTTCTAAGTTCTTTCTCTGTTCTTCTGTGCGCTTCTTTACGCTATAATTCTATGGCATCTTTCTGGGATTGTCTGGCTTTCTTTTTCCACAGTGCTTCTTCTACTATCATGATGCATTCAGCATCCCATGTCCCTGTAACAGGCCATCTATATTTCTCATCCAAGTGCTTAGTGTAATCAACCCATAAGTCTAAGTACAATATGGCATCTAAGCCATGTTTATGGTACATAAAATGTCCGGGAGTGTCCCTAGGTGGGACGGGAACTGCTTCTTCGAGTATCCCTTTCCTGGTCCCTATCCGACGTAATTTCGAGAACAGTGGCATATTGATACTTACTTGAACGTCACCACAATAAACACAGTAAACACAGTAATAGATATCAAACAATCACTCATACCACGACATGAAAACACATTAAAACATTTTAGACTGATACTACCTGATACTTGAAAACGTAATTCTGAAAACAATACTAGAGTACTGGATTACTAGATGCACTGCTAAAACAGTACAGACCGGTCTCTTTAAAGAGACACGTCATACCGTGTTCGCCTAAGTGAACACGTCTGGACCGGATCTGTGTACCCAGACCCGTCTTGACCGGGCACAAATTAATGAACCCGTCTAGATGCTCCCCAGCAACGGTACTCACCGGGAAACAGAACTTGAAGGCCTCGGAAACTCGACACTGGACTGGACTGGACTGGACTGGACTGGACTGGACTCGACTCGACTGGACTGGACTGCGACGCATGTGCTTCGGAACAGGTGGGCCTCCAGATACCTCGGACCTTGCTCTCTCGGCTTGGGCTCTGGTCGGGATCCTCCGCATTCCTCACCGCCTCGTCTGGATGCTGGACCGCAGTCTCCGTCTCCTCCGTGGGCCTGAGGGAGATAGCAGGAATACCCGCAGGTGTGCACGGTTCCGTCACGGCTGCAGAAGGGGTCAAGGCCTGCGATACATCGCCGGCGCGTGGGGAGGGGTCCCTATTCGGGCGCCAAATTATGTGGTAAATTAATTTTACCGTACCATTTTTCCATATAATAAATGACAATAAGAATAGCTCAATCAAATGAGAGGCAGAGTCCGTGGTATCCGAGTCATACGGGCTTTAATTAAGTGGCTCGAGCTACTGGACATCGTGTTCCATCACCACTAAGGTTCAGGAAGGGATATTCAACATTTTATTAACAGTGCACAATATATATAGTAAAACAGTATAATGGTGATGGATACAGTAGGCGTAACAGGTGAAAAAAGAAGAGATAAGAACACATATGCGTAGAAGAAGGCGTGTACAAGGGCGTACACGGAGGTGTGTGCTGGAGACGTCACAGAAAGTGTCATAGGTGAGTGGATGCATAGAGAAATTCTGCGGAGTCAGCAGGAACTTTAACATAGATGCGCGCGCAATTAGCATGACGTGCGATTGACGTGGAACTGGGGAGAACTGGGGGCTTGACTTTAGCACTAGTAGAGGAGACAGAAGTCTGGCATGTCAGAACAACCTAAACCTATAACATATCTGATATCTTGTGTTTGGAGGATGTTTTATCTGTAGTAAAAGGTCTCCCGGGCAGAGGCTGTTCATTACTGAATGCTAGTGCGTGCATATGTGTCTACGTGCAATGCGCAGGGGCCATGGGCCTACTATGGCAACGGGAGCAGTAAATTATTTGCATGGAGACAGGAAGGCCGGGCCCTTTACTCTGCAGCCGGGAATATGTTTACCTATTTCACTAGACTGGAATGTGTTTTCGCGGAGGCTGAACAGATAACTTGTAGGCAAAATACTGTCTTGGCAGGCAGGCCAGGCCGAGCCGGGCACCGCTCGCCTGAGCAGGGAGTAAGGTAAAGGTCAGGATGCATATCCATGCTGCAGCTTTCAGGGACAGAAGAGGCTCAGAAGAGGCTCGGAGCCTGAATTCGGGCTTCTGACTCGACTAGGCCATAAAACGTGTGCATCTAGAAATCAAAATTTGCACCATGTAAAGACGTTGGCAACATAGTCTTAATATCAATATAATTGTTTCTTTCATGGAGGGTCTGGTAGCTGACATGTTAACGTTGGACGCAAATGCATATGCGTCTTCATTTTCGGCCGTGGAGGGAAAATACATGTACTTCATGCACGTACATGGAACGTTGGGGTACACGTTAGGGGACATACTTGGCCATAGAATTTTCAATTACCTCACAGCAACAAACAAGTGAGGTTCCAACAGGACAACCACGGAGAGATAAGCACCAGGAGAAAAACCTACCTTTGGTGATCAGAGACAACACGATCATGAATTTGTCCAACCAAACACTATCAGAAGACCAAATGGGGATCCTCAGTAAAGGTTTATCATTTGTTCCCACATCTCATGCGAATACGTTCAATCTCAAGACTGAATTAACCAAATTCCTTCGCAAGATTAGACTCAAAAGCTTCTTCATGCACAAAACTCCTATTACTACACGAGCCTTCACCAACCTATGACCACCCTCTACCTTCTCCCCTCAAACTGCCATGATCAATCATCGAATCCTGACCTATGAGAGTCTAGTTCTCAAGGATGTGCTTAAGACCTGTGGCACAAAACGATACGTGAAACACAATATCACAAGGAATGAACGGGCGGCCCTGGAAGACCTGAAGAAGAATAAAACATTGGTTATCAAGCCAGCGGATAAGGGAGGTGCAATAGTCATCATGGACACCGATGACTATTGAAAAGAAATACACTCCCAACTAAGTGACGGGGTTAGCTATCGGCCGATAGCAACGAACCTGACAATGGAGATCAGACGCCAGATTCAATTACTCACAGAGAAAGGGAAAGATGCAGGCTTCCTTACTGAGAAAGAATATGCATTTTTGAATGTGGATCAACCTCGCACTCCCACCATCTATGTGCTACCCAAGGTCCATAAAAATCCAACCATGCCACCAGGAAGACCGATTATTTCAGGGTGTGGATCCCTCCTTGAGCCACTTTGTAAATATGTGGATATTTTTCTGAAACCCTTGGCGGAGGCAACACCTACCTACCTGAGGGATACCATGCAGGTGATTAATCTTGTGGATCAACGACCCTTTGACAAGAACAACCAACTACTTGTAACTATGGACATCGTGTCACTATACACGAGTATCCCTCAGATACCAGCTCTAACAACAATACGAAGAGCACTATCAACCAGACGTCAACCTGCAGAGGTACCCACGGAATTTCTTATCGACCTATTGGAGATCACAATGACCAAGAACTTTTTTATATTTCAGTATAAATTCTTCATGCAATGCAAGGGAGTAGCGATGAGGGCAGCATTTGCCCCTGATCTAGCTATTCTCTATATGAGTGACTTTGAGCAGCACTATATTCTCTCCTCTCATAATCCTTATGCAAACCAAATAGTGGAATACCGCCAATACATCAACGACATTTTGATGATCTAGACAGGACATGAGGAAGACCTTGAGGAATTTACCCGATGGCTTAACACCCAGTCAGTAGACATCCAATTTACCAGCAGCAGCAGCAATAAGTCCATTGATTTCTTGGACATCAGCATCAAGGAACGAGAAGGGTTGCTATATACCACACTATACAGGAAACAGTCCGAGCGGAACACCTTACTAAGATACACAAGTCACCATACTCGTGCCCTACGTGACAACTTACCCTTCGGACAGTTCCTCCGTGTTCGGAGGAACTGTACCTGGAAGGATGACTACTTTGCTGAATCTGACGATCTAATCTCTCGACTAATGGATAGAGGCTACCCCAAAAGATTAGTCAAGAGAGCCCGCAAGAGGGCTTGGTTCAGTGACAGAGAAACCCTACTTGTGCCTAGGAATCGCACACCACCCGAAGATAGGATGATCTGTGTTACCACATATTGTAGTAAGAGCAATGACATTCGCAAGATAATAAACAAGTATTGGTACATCATATCGGAGGTAATAGAAACACCAGACCCTCCTATGCACGCATTCAAAAGAGCTAAAATCATCAGGGATTATGTTGTACGTTCGATGCTTGATACTCCACCGGCACCAAGCATACAGACCATGTGGAACCTACCCACTGTAGTGGGGAACTATAAGTGCACTAACTGCAAGGCCTGCGCATTATGCATGGAAACAAAGACAATCACGCACAATAACCTGACCATCACTCTGAAGACACTAACAAACTGTAACAGTAATGGAGTCATTTATGCCATTTTCTGTCCCTGTGGATACATCTACATAGGCCAAACTAAACAAAAAATAAAAAACCGGATACTGCTACATTGTAGCAGGATAAGGTGTCAAACGATAGGGGCCCCCCCAGTAGATCACTTCATGGCAAAGACACACACACCTGAATCTATCAAATGGGTTGTCATTGAGAAAATCACGCTGGGTGCCAGGGGTGGTGATTTGAACTCCATTATGAACCTAAGAGAGTGTAAATGGATGCAGTCCTTTGACTCCGTCCATAACGGCCTAAATGAACTGGATGCCACTTTCTCCCAAATGTCTTTGATTAGTTGAGATGGGTCAAATACATGCGACCATACAGTAATACACAACCAACATTGCCTCTATGTCTGCATAGTATTGCATCAGGTGACACTCTTGCCACTGGTATAGATGTGTGTATATAAACATATTGAAAAGCTATCTACCAACTTGCCTCTGTGTTTGAAAAATATACTTGATGTGTATTACATTTTGAGATAACAACCTAACATGCATTGACGTTTGGATGATGTATACAGTTGTCTGTAGGAATACTATATTGCCCCGGGCGGGGTTTATGATCGCATCTGTGGTAACCAAATTGTTTTATAATTGCGTGAAACTATGTAACATATCTGACCGCTTGGCTTACATAGAGCGACTATCAATCTGACGTATTCTTTTAGCTCTCAATTATGTACTGTTGTTCCGCTACTAAAACGCAGCATAAATTGCGAGCATAACAAGATATCTGCGGAAAATCTTGGTCCACCTGCCCAAGTCCAACAAATGTCTTTAGTTTCTAAAATTATAACATCTAAACATTGTGGAAACGTCCTTTCTAATACCCTCAACCCCCAATGCTCTGTTTGATGGTTTATATACGCTCCCTTAACCACAGCCGTATCTGATTGGCTAAGGGTCGGCGAGCCTCCAGGAAGTATCAAGCGGCTGCACCTCGCGGCCGATCATTCACGGCTTGTCAGCGAGGAATCAGTTACACGCCTCGGAGCAGCATTAAACGGTGAGATACTCGGCCCTCTAGATTTTGCAAGTAAACGTTCCCGCCTGACTAGAGATCACTTAGTTATGGTAGATCTACGCAAGCCACGGCGAGATAAACGCGGATTCCCCGCGCATTGTTAAAACAAACCCATATGTGACCAATGCCGTTTTTCCGGCAATTACCCATGTATATCTGACTCGTACCTAACCTAACTCAATAAATGCATCAATTAACATCTGGGGCACCCCTCTTCTTTTATTTTTTTTGGGGCCCCTATTGATCGACACCTCCCTAGCCAGATGCATTAATTAGATAACTGATAAATATAGAATTTTCTCCAATCACTGACCTATGTACAACATTAGCTATTTGCGAAGTTAACAACCTAACCTAGCAATGTACCCGCTTTAACACCAGGCCTTTTTTCCATTTGTCCTCCAGAACCCCGAGGGTTGCGAGATTCTTTACCGCACCAACGCCGGTCCTTGTTGGACTAATGAATAACCGGAACTACCAATAAATTGACTGGAAAGCCCCATGCCCTAGTAAGTGCCCCTTCGGTATTCCTTGACAATACAAATGTCTGTATGGTGCCTATGGTACCTTATAGTAACACAAACTCCTTTTTAATGAATGCAGGGATTATCTCTCGAAAAAGGAACCAACGACGGTCCAACCATAATGGCCACTGAACGGCCTAATACAAAGTAAGATATTTTTAACTCCCACATCCAGTCCTTGTGCAACTTTGAGCGTGTTTTAGACTTGATACATTCATTTCAAATTATTATTTATAGGCGCTCCTGTCTTTCCTTGTCCTGAAGAAGACCCCAGCATGAGGATTCAACCAACCCTTTAAACAGGGGGTCGAAACGTAGACCAGAACATATCTATTCTCTAACCATAGGACTAATTAACGGAGTAAAACAGATCCTATGTCAAAGAGTGTATTGGAACTACTGATCTAAATGTAGACTGTAAAGGCTGTACTATATATCACTGTGATTGTTTCATGGTCACAACAACCTTTACCCAGTCCTCACTTCCTTCCCATCACACCCATCCCACCTAACTACTTCCTTTCTCCATCACTTTGAGCGTGTTGAAATGTTATTATACGGATATTATTTGTGATGTTTTCTGCATATGAAATTTTGTATATATGCATCTGAATGAGACCTGTGTCCTCAGGCATTGATGTGATTCAATGAAGTAATTGAGTTACTTATCTTTTGTTTGAATAACTGGTAATTCATTAACCCTGGTACTTATTGATTAATATTAAGTACCGAGCTGACTATGTGCTAAAATAATGAATAAAAATGTATGCACACTATGGATGAAATATTTATGATTCATACATAATGAGACTCATGTGATACATTGGATGTTGCAGCTAATCAATAGACTCTGACCACTGTTTATGTATCTATCTTAACTGACCCATGTCAGAGAGTTCTTAGGGTATACCCCGTTGTAAACTCATCATACCCAAACTGAGTCTCCTCCTGAAAAGGTTGGTGGGGTTGTGATGGCCACATCCCAAACTCAAACTGATTCATGTGTTGTGAAGCCTGAAACAATGGATCACTCCACACAAACAGAGAGCATTGAGGAGGAAGAGAAATCTCCCTCCCACCATACTTTAGGAAAGGATCAGCCTCCTCAGGGAACTGATCTTACCCCTGATGAAGGAACTGCCCCAGAGATAGTCAGGCCTAGCCTGGAAGAACCCCTGATGGCAGTGGACCCTTCCCGGGTGGGGCCCAGTCTGGAGCAGGTAACCTGCCCCTCTCTACCCAGCCTCAGTCAGCCCAGGCCTACAGAGGTCAAGGAAGTCAGTGAGCCCCAGAGGGCCCCCTGTCAAATAAAGCACCCCATCAGCAGATTAGGGGCACCAAAGTTAGCAGCCCTAGCAAGGTGAAAACTTTAAAGATTCCTGAGGGATCCCCCTTACCAGTAGTTAGAGACCTCCCCCAAATGGACACTGTTGGGCACAGCCAAACCTGGGACCCCAAGGCCCCAAACCTGACCTGTCCCTCCAGTAAGCCAACCAAAGGGACCCAGCCTCCAGCTTTAGGTAGCCAGAGGTTGACCCTGAGAGCACAGTGCAACTCAGTCAATGAAAGGAAGGCACACATGGTGGAAGATAATTCGAGGAAGCTGAGCCCTACATTAGTGGAGCCTCACTTCAGTACTCCATATCAACACCAGCCTTTTACTTTGCAAAAACACACCCAAGGTAGTGATTCCCTATGGTGGAGACCCTCTAATACCCCAAGGGTGAGGGATTGCTTAGTGGACCATGAGACAGGGGGTAACCAAGCTAGTGCAGGTACTTCCTTATATGGCCACTCAGGCAATATAGGCTTACCTGGACAAGGATAGCCTTATCTCCTTTCGTTTGGGGGGTTATGTAGGAAGGTGGATACCTGACTATGGTTACGCCAGATTTTTTGCCTTGTGTTTATCTGGTTTTCGACTTAGTTGGCATGGTTCCCTGCTATTCAGGGCCCAAGGCTATCTTCTCTCTCTTTAAAATGGATTCCATGTACCCTAGGTGTATAACTAAATTGGCTTGGGTCACCTTATCAGCCCCTGTACAGTGCACTATAGGTGCCCAGGGCATAGGTGCATCCAAGGCCTACCAGGGGCTGCAGCATATCTTTTGCCACCCCTGGCTGGCTATCCAAATTGACACAACTGGCTGATCACTCAGCTGAGGCAAGGTGGTGTAATCACCCCTTGCTTAGATATAGTATACCTATATCTAAACCTATATCTGGACACATATATACCTATAAGTCACTCCCATGGCAGGCCTTAACAATCCTGGGTGCAGAGTGCTTGGTTTTATGTGAGATGGTGCTCTAGCATGAGCTGAGCCTGTCTGCAGCTGTCTGGACCAACTCCCTTAGCTGTTCCAGGATATTGCCATACCATATACTCTTAAGTGCATTATAATCCTCGCGGTTATGTGCTAACTTTGGTTTGGCTTTATCAAAACATGTTGTGTAAGGTGTCATACGCTTTGGAATACTACCCCCTCACCAGTCCTGGCAACGGGGGTAGCATTCCACCCTTCTAGAGGGAGAAAGACATGTTACTTCGCTAAAACGCGGTTAATCCTAGCCAGAGCCTCAGCATCACAAAATGGATGCTGCTGCCACAGACACAAGTCTGACCTCCTACTGCTGACCGAAACTTGGCAGGGGAGGCCTGGACAATAGGTTTCCTGTCGCAGGGAGGTGCTACACCTCCCCAGACAGGAGATAGTGGATTGGGGCAGGGTGGGCTGAAAGAAACTAGACACTGCCTGGGGCGCACAAGGTGTCCCCGGGCAAATTCCAGTCAAACAGTTTCTGGGGCACTCCAGCCCCAGTCCCAGCGTGACCCTGGACGAAGGGAAAGGGGTGTAACCACCCCCTTCCTGGGTCCCACCCATAGGAGGGACCTAGCAGGTAATCCAGCCCCCCAGTTTGGAATAAAGGTGGGAGCAGTGCCAACGCACATCAGATTATCCTGACTGAAACTTATGAAACAAAACTTTGGACCCTTCGACATCCTACTCGACGTAGAAGACTGAAGAATCTCCCTTGTGGTCAAGGAGTGACCACCCTGTGCAAACAGGCACCATCCAGCGCGTCACCATTTGCTTTGTTGCAGTTCCCGCCAGAACTCGAGCAACAGAGATCAACAAGACCCAGCTTTCCCGCCTTCCAACAGCTTGATCCACAGTCCCAGCGAATCTGAGACCCGTGGAGGCGACCTGAAGCGTGGGGCCAGCCATCTTGGAAAAACCACAAAGTGCTGACCGTGCAGCTCCCGAGGCTCCCTCGACGCTGTGCATTGGGGTTTGAGAAGCCCCAGCCCTGAGCAGCTTTTGCATCGAAGCTCACCCCTCCACACTTGACGAGTGCTGCGTGGGGCCCTTTTGCATTTTCCTGCTCAATGCGTTGGTCCGGTCGCTTGCCCGTTGGCTAGTGGCCCCAGTACCGACGAACCTTTGAATTTGCTCTGCCAGTCCGGTTGCTCTGGACTGGCCCTCGCTCTCCTGAAAAGGAGCACCCGCTCTGACCTTCCTGGTCCGAGTAAGAAGCGATCTTTGAATCCTGCGTGGGTTGCGCTTGCCAAGGTTTGTTTGCTCCGATCCGGAAGCCGACACCGCCGACAGTGAGAGCCTTTGTGGGACAGCTCGTGATCCACTCCTGGACATCCTCGGTGCCACAGAGTCTACGTGGCAGCGGAAACAAGCTTCACGACAACCACCTGATTGCGCCCGACATTGCCTGGTTCCTTCCTGGTTCCACCCTGGTCACTGCTGAGTGACCCAGACTCTGTCCCCTCTGCTTTCAGGTACTCTTCATCTTCGATCCACCCTTGGATCGCACCGGACACTTCTCTTCTGGCCGCCTGCAGCATCATCATCTACAGGTTCCATAGATCTACACGATGAAAGCCGACATGACTTTGCACCTGTGCACCCGCTTCCTCTGGGTGAGGTAACTCTTGAACGCCGATGCTCCTGTAGTGGTATACACCTCTAGTGTCTAAGTCTAAAGTTTTGTACTTCTAGTCCAGTCGGAAGACTCTGAAAACAGTAACTCGATAACTTTTACATACCATTGACTTTGCATTGGTGCATGTGTGTGCTTTCAGCGCTGCACCCGATTCCCGCGGGCTTTTCCCGACTTCAGCATTGCTAGTCCCGATTGGTCCCAGCGATTCTCCAGGCCCTAGGCCTGACCACTGTTCGATTAGTGATACTTATACCACTTTTTTAAGATATGGTTTGCGTGGCCCCCCGGCCTCATCCATAATTGTGCAACTTTTATATGTTTAACTGTGCTTTTGTTTAAACGCTTGTGCCTCTGCACTCATAAAGAGTAGAGAGGATTATTCTAGTAATAAATACATATATTTTTATAATATATAACTTGTGTGGTGTCCTTTCATTTGATATTACAGGATTGTGATTGGTAAAACAGCTGGCTTCACATCCCCTCTTGAGTTAAGCCTTTAAGGCTGCTTAGTCCATGCTACCCTTAGGATAGCTTGTCTATACGGTTGACTTACAACCAACACCATAAGGGATTGTTTGGACTGATACAAGGTGCCCCTAGAATTGGAGACATCATATATCAGGCCAACTTCTCACACTGGGGCCCTGCTATCCAGGACCCCGGCCAAGCAGCTTCCTCTCTAAATTGATTCCAAGTACTTTAGGTACACTCCAGTTTGGTTACTTGGGTACCCTTATGAGTCCCTAGTATATGGTACCTTAGGTACCAAGGGCATAGGTACCCCAGAGGCCTACCAGGGGCTGAAGCATGTATTATGCCACCCCTGGGAAGCCTTCCAAAATGACACCACAGGTCTGCTTCTGCAGCCTGTGGAAGGAGGTGTATGCAACCTTACTGAGATATAGTTTCCCTATGTCTACCTTATATCACTACACAAAGAAACCTATCAGTCACCCCTATGGTAGGCCTTATGAATCCTGAAGGTCCTTCAAAAATACATTAAATTGACAGCAAATATAGACTAGAATCAGTGCTATAATAATGATGTCCAGCCGGATAACTGATTTGATGAATCAAAACAATTTCTAAAGATTAAACACACAGTAATAGAGTGGGACACCATTGAATCCAGCCATTGAGCTCACGATCGTAAGGACTAATCACCACCAACCCGGCTGCAAGTGTTATCGGTATCAGCCGTTTACCCAGCCTTCATAAGCCAAGGGTCATCCTAATTCCCTATCAAAGGACATATACGCCAAAACCTTCACCAGTTTTAGCCTAGGACCTCTAATCACAACGCCCTGTAGCTTCTCGTGAGCCCATGTAAATTGCCAGAATCCATTCCTAGCTCTCACAGAGCTCTTACTTGCCGCCTGTCGGCTTTAAGGTAGTGTATTATTTCAGGCTTGTATAATACCTGTCCTGATGATGCTCCTAGTATTAATTAATGGATCGAAACGTCGTTAACTTGTTTAAACAGTGTGCACGTTAAACCAATGTGTTAAAACAAGTGCAGTAACTGTTTATTTGAAGGTTTGCCCTTATCAACTGTATTGGCCATAAGCTACTTTTGTTTTGCCTGACATGTGTGTGTCCATTTGTAATTGTTTTGTTTTTGTAGGACGCAGGACTGTGTCTCTCTCTATTAATGTGTGTTTAATCTTTAGAAAGTATTTTTATTCATTAAATCAGTTGTCTGGCTGGACATCATTAATATAGCACTGATTCTAGTCTATATTTATCGTCACTTTATTGTGTTTTTGAAGGTCCTTTGGTTCTCTGTAACTAACTGATACCCAAGGTCCTTCCTACCTTGCAGGTTTTCTTGTTTGAATTAAAATATATTATCAATCCTGAAGGCAGGGTGCTGGGTTTTGTGTGAGAGGGTGCCCATGCATAAGCAGGACCCCTCTGCCGCCTTTGGAATCTATTCTCTGGGCTGTTCTGTGATGCAGTGTGAGAAAGTGCCATCTTTCTTGCATTGGTATGCCCCCACTTTTTTCTGAACTGCTGATGTGCTTTGACTGAGTGTGCCCTGGGTTCCTGCCAACCAGGTACCCAGGGCTTGTGTTCCTTCCCTAAAACTAAGTTGCAACTAAAACCTAATTGGCATCTCTGGCCCACCTGTCAGCCCCTCGTAAATGGTACCCCAGGAACTCAGGGCATGGTGACCAGAGAAGACCCCTGAGGGCTGCAGCACTTATTGTGCCACTCTCAGGGGCCCTGTACCCTGACACCCACACACTGCCTTTACAGGCTGAGTGTCTGAGTACAGAACCAAACAAAGAGTCGACAAGGCCCACATCCCTGTGTGTTATGCCCACAGAACCCACTGCCCTGGCATACCTCAGTCACCCCTCTAGCTGGGTGCCCTATGCCAGAGGTGTGGGCACAGGTGCATGAGCCCTGTGCCCCTACAGTACCCAGGGCCATTCCTGGGCACTGTAAGTGCAGTGATGCCATTAAGAGTATATGGTGCTGGGAGGTTGTCATTACGAACTCCACAGCACCATAATGGCTACACTGAAGACTGACAAGTTTGGTACCAAACTTCTAAGCACATTAAACCCGCACTGATGCCAGTGTGGGATTTAATGTAAAATGCACCAGAGGGCATCTTAGAGATTTCCCCTGAAAACCTAACCTACAATCCACGTCTGGGCTGAGTGGCTGCAGAGGCTGCCACACAACAGACATGTTGCTGGACCCCTGGATAGGAGAGCACCCGCTCTCCTGGGCCTGCAACAATGCACATCCTGGGTGAGGTGCTAGGTCTCCTTCCCCAGGATGGACAGGGGGAAGTTTCAAAGGCATGCTGCCTCTCTGAGCTTCCCCAGACCATTTGCTGTACCCAGCAACCAGCCCCCCCAGTTCTAACCCCCACTCTGGCGGGAAGACTGGCGGGAAAAACCACGTCAGGAAGGGGGGTGTGCCAACCCTTGCCAACTCCACCCCTCAGGTGGAGGAGGCGAGGTGAAGCACGACCCCGGGCTCCGGCCATCTTGTACATGGGGAGCTGTGCCCAATCCCAGCTAGGCTCCTGCCCCCCTCCCACTGGAGAGGAGCAGGCTAGGGGGTGTACTCACCCCAGGACAGGGACCCATTGGTCCCTGTCCTTGCCCTACCTGTAACGCCCCTAAATTTAGTATTTAGGGGCTCCCTGAACCTTCCTTCCTCAGATTCTGATACCAAAAAGAAGAAAGAAGATCAAGAAGACGACGACCCGCCGCGCAGCTGCTAACAACAGGACAACAACAACTGACTTGGCCCCAGCCCTACTGGCCTGATGATCCTGGAACCTGCTCCTGCCTAAAACCCGGCAACTCCCGCGGACAGCAACCTTGGGACACACAGAGGACCTGCCTGTCTTGACCCTCTTGAAGATTGGAACTCTCATCAGCAGAGGCTCCGCTGCAACAATCCACCTGGTGCCAGCCAGGAAGCTCCGGACCAGTCCACTCTGCACCAGCCGAGCCCGGGCCGGACCCAACCGAACCAAGACCCCGAGGACGTCCCCCTGGCGACTGGGACCCGAAGTCCAGTGCCCAAAGACCCTCCTCGATGAACCAGACGACGCCTGCAGACTCAGAACCAGGGACCACCCCAACCGCGACCAGTCTAGTGTAAGCTTTTCCGACCCCCAAAGACACCCCTGCACCCGGCGCCCTACAGCCCCCTGTGCCTCCCTTTGGGGTGCCTACCTGTGCTCCAAGATCTCAACTTACCTCTCGAAGTGCTGGTCGCCCCTGGAGAGTCTCCGTCCCCGAGCATGCAGCCTTTGTTCCTTTTTGACCTTTCCCATTGGATAACATTGAGCGCCCGGCAACTCAAAAGCACCAGGCACCCAGCCCCCCGAGTGCCGCTGGCTGTGACCCCTGTGTCCTATCCTACTTCCCCCCTTGCCCTCAGCAAGTGACCCGGAGCCCAGCTCCCACAGCCGCGTGGCCTGCTAGCTAGCAGCCATCAACCGAAGGCCCCCCTTCCCTCATTGGATATCATTGGGCCTGACTACCTCTGCACCCGGCCGCCCCTGTGCTGCTGGGGCTGAACTAACTGTACTTACCTGACCCTGGGGGACCCCTGAGTCTATGCCCAGAACAATAACTTCACCAACCAAGTACTCACCTGGAAACCGGTATCTCACTTACCTGCCATTGGATAACATTGACCAATTTTGACTCAAAATTTTTTAAAGTGTGGAGTTTTGAAAACTGAAAATATTCATATAAAATGAGCCAAAGTCCGAATTCCGAAGTACTCACCTGTGATCGGGGGAGAACCCAGTACTGTACCTTTCAGCCCAGTACTGAACCGCAAAAGTAATCCTTACCGGGTTTACTAGTAATCTGTATTTTCTGGATGTATGACGTTACAACGCATACCATTACAACTACCTACCATTACAACGCGACCATTACAACGCATACCATTACAACGCATAGCGCTTAGAGGTGCTGGATAGTGGTAAGTATAATTTACTATTCCAACTCCAGTCCCCGTGGACACTAGGGAAGGTGTTGGATAGTAAATTAAACTTATTCCCTATCCTAGAGCGCCCCCCAGCGCAATGCGTTGTAATGGTATGCGTTGTAAAAGTTGCGTTGTAATGGTAGGTAGTTGTAAAAGTTGCGTTGTAACAGGTGTATACCGTATTTTCTCCATAGGAACCCATTGTCTGCTTTTCTATGAAATTTCTTCTGTCTACTTTTGAAAACTTGAAATATTCTTTAGAAATCACACGAAATACTGAAACGCAATTACCTACCTGTTTTGAGTTAAGGCCCCAGGGCTGGCCCTAGGAGACCAGTGCTGGGTTACAAAAGTAACGCAATAGTACTTTACCTGCAACCTGAATTTTCTCCCATTGAACAACATTGTCAGATTTCCCTTGAAAAGTTTCTAAGTGGGAACTTTTAAAACAGCTTTATATTCATGAAAATTCACTACAGTAACTAAAACGCTTTTGCTAATCTGGTTTCAGTTTAGACCACAGGACTGAATCTAGGACCTAATCCTGGGACTACTAAAGTAATCTATATAGTAATCAACTGTAATTACATGTGGAAAACCCATTGAGCTCAATGCTATAGTGTGTTTTAAGATTGTGTTGCTTACTGTCAAATCTGTATTAATTGTGTGTACAAACCTTATTGCCCCTTTGCAAAGTAATTACATGAGAGAACTCATAACAAGAAAAGTATATTTTTATAACTGTTGGTTCTAAAAATAAAACACCTATATCTGTGGATATAAAAACAATTGGCCTGGAGTTCAGTCCTTGAGTGTGTGAAACCTTTTGCTGACTGAGTGTGTACAACAAATGCTTTACACTGTCCTCTGATACTGCCTTACTGCTCGACCAAGCTACCACTTTGGAGAGTAAGGTCAGTTCTGACTTTAACGTCTGTTATAGCTCTGGGGTTGGTGGACTCTATACACACTGTACTTCATTCTAGTCCAGTATATAGAGAGCCACTTTCTCACATGCAGCCAGACCATATACTCTTCTTAAGTGCATTATAACCTCGCGGTAAATGCTAACTTTGCAATGGCTGCACAGAAACATGTCGTGTTTGGTGTCAAACACTTTTGAATATTACCCCCGCCATTTCTGGCGGCGGGGGTAGAATTCCGCCCAGGGAGAGACATGTCCACACTGGTATACCCAATACCAGTATAAAAGAGCCCTGGCATCACAAAATGGATGCTGCAGCCACAGACACGAGTCTGGCCTCCTGCTGCTGCTCGAAACACCATCAGGGGAGGCCTGGACAATAGGTTTCCTGTCACAGGGAGGTGTCACCACCTCTCAGACAGGCTTTAGTGTACTCGCGCTGGGTGGGTGCACTCCAAGAGTGCTTTGAAGTCTGCACTGGGGGCACATTTGGTGTCCCTGTGCATAGCCCAGTTCAAACTGTTTGCAGGGGCTACCAGCCCCTGCTCTGGCATGAAACTGGACAAAGGAAATGGGTGTAGCCACCCCTCTTTTCAAACCCTCCCATAGATGGGTCCCCAGAATATGTCCAACACCTTGGGTATAAGAAAGGAACCCCTGACTACAGGTCTTTAGATTACATCTGGACAAAACTCTGATAGTGAATACTGGAACTTCGACGATCTAAACGACGCTGGATGACTGAAGAATCTCCCTTGGAGTAAAGGAGTTACTCCCCTGCTTGGCAGGCACCAATGACGCATCTGACCAGTCTGCATCTCCGAAGTTCCTGATGGACTCTGAAGTAATTGCAGCCCAGGAGATGGATTTCCAGACTCCTCCAAGGCCGACCTGAGTCCCCAGCAAAGCTGACACCTGCAGCCCTCGTAAGTACTGTGGAACCAGAACCCCTGGATACCGTGCACATTTACAAGTGCATCAGCTTCTCGACTTCCCTTGAGGCTGTGCTTTGGTTTACTTATAGCCCTGACCCCGAGCACCCTTTTCACCAAAGATTGCTGGCCTACACTCCACTAGTGTTCCATGAGTCGGCCCTTTGTGTTTTTGCTCAAGGTACCTTCACAATCCCTGGTCCATTGACTGGTGGATCCCTGAGAAGGCAACTTTGACTTTCCTTGGGCGTCTCCGGTTGCTGCAGATGTGCCCTGACTCTCCACTACTTGGTGAGTCCCCCGGGCCTTGCTGACCCGCACCAAAGCATCTTTTCTCTTCCTGCGTGGGTTGCTGTTGCCAAGGCTTGTTGGGTCCAATCCGGGCACCGACACCGCACCACTCATTATCCTTTGTGAGACAGCTCGAATCCATCTCCTGGTTGTTGTCAACGCCTCCTGGTCCTCGTGGTTGCAGAGTGAAGCTTGACCTCTTCACACCTGAATCACCCGACATTGGTGGGCATTCAGCTATTCTGCCCCTGGTCACTGGCAAGTGATACAGCTTCTGTCACCTCTGCTTTCAGATTCCTCTCATCTTCAATCCAGGCTTGGATCACACCGGACACTTTCCACTTCGACTGCAGCAGCAGTTTGCAGCAGAGCGCCATTGAAATCAACGACGATTCCCGACACTAAAAGACACCTATGCACCCGGCTTCCCTGGGTGAGGTAACTCGAGTACTCCAGTGCTCCCATGGGTGTTGGCCCTAGAACCTCTTAAGTCTAAAGGGGTTTGCTCAAAGTCCTCTCCTAAGTGTCCCTAATCTTTAAATTTTCAACTGTGACTTTCCCCATAGAAGCTAACAGCATCTTGCGGCTGTGTTCTCCCACTGCACGTGTCCCCCTTGGGTCCCATGTGTCACTACCTTGGGTGGTTCCTTGTGGTCCCAGCGATTCTACAGGCTATAGGCCTTGTGTCTAGTCAAGTCATTGTTCTTATACCACTTTCTTAATATACGGTTTGGTACACCCCTAGGGCTCAATGTATATTGTGCTATTTACTGAAGTTCTATTGCATTGAAATTGTGTACTTTGCTCTGTAATCACATAAAGGGATTACTAGAGAGTGTTTAGAAATAAAAACATATATTTTATATATATATACCTTGTGTGGTTTTATTTTAATTTAGACATCCAAGAGGTTATAATCTGGTAAACCAAGCTGCTTTACACTCCTTCAAGACTTAGCCTGAAGGGTGCTCTCCATAGCTACCACTAGGATAGCTTTCAATAAAGGTTGTCTTAAACCTATCATCAATAAGGGTCATTTGGACTGGTGCAAGGTGCACACTACAATAGTGGTCAGCATATGCCAGGCCAACTTCTCACATTGGTGTGCAGCGGTTGGATTCAAGCTTGCTATTGCTTTACCAGATAATCTCTTTGAGTGACTAACTGAAAAACACTATAGGTACATATAAATCAAGATAGAATAAAGTAAGTTCTACTGAACCTAGAGTTGTGTGTCAATGGTCTAGCACACCCTTTCTACAACTCAAGAGAGAGTTTAGTAGTCCTACTAGAGTAGGTAGGTGCAAACACCACACCACACCACACTAGTATGTCTTCAAGGGCGGAGGCGAGTGGCCCCAGAGTAACCAAGCATGACCATGTCCCATTTCCAGAATTTGGGACCATGTGTACATCTAGGAAATTGAAGACAGGGAGACATGCAGACACCGAACGCCTCATAGAGGTATTGCTATTAGATATTCTCAGAAAGACTCCTAGGTTTGATGAATTAGGCAGGTTGGGTGGGGCGGCAGAAGAGAAAGACTTGGAGGTGAACACCCCCAAGACCTGGACTCTGAAGCTGACCAGGGGGATCAAGATGATTCTAACCTGGATAACCAAGTTCTTCCTGTGGATGAAGAAGAGATCCCTAGGGGTCCCCTGTTCCCCCTGTCAGGTAAAACTCACATGGTACCTAGAAGGTCTAGAACTCCCTCCATAGAATCTTACCATTCTGGTTCATCTGTAGAGACCTCTGTATCTCATAGGACCTCAGCCTCCTACAGGAGAGCATCCTCCACTGAGAGAGAAGGCAGACTACTGGTCTTTGAGAATGAGAAACTCAGGATCAGAAGAGCCCAGTTGGCTTTAGATAGGAAAGCCCTAGGGCTCCAGAGAGCTTCTAAAAAATTGGGACTAGAGTCCCATGGTGGCAGCATCAGTGTCCCTAGAGTTAGAGAACATACTCATGGCCATAGGAACCTGAACAAGATTGTCCCTCCCTACCAGAGTGGGGATGACATCCACAAATGGATAACTACACTTGAGAGGTCCTGTAAAGTATAGAGGGACCCTCATGAGCAGTGGGCAGCAATCTTGTGGCTCTCCTTTGCAGACAAAGGTAGAGACAAGCTCCTCACTGTAAGAGAAGAGGATGTTGATAATTACAAAGTCCTGAACAATACAGGCTAAAGTTCAGAGATACCCAAAAAGCACTGACTCAGGACTGGGTTGACTTTGTTGATTGTGCTACTAAGGCTCTAGAGGGCTGGTTACTTGGCAGTAAGGTGTGTGATTTCTAAACAATTATACAACTTAATTATGAGGGAACAGATCCCTAATAATTGTCAAAAGCAGCTGTTGCTCCAGTACCTGGTGGACTCTGATCTGACTTCTCCCCAAGAATTGGGTCAGAAGGCAGACAAGTTGGTCAGAACCAGGGTGAGTCAGAAGGTTCAGAACCAAGGTGACACTAAGAAGCAAGATTCTAAGAATTCTGACAAGGGTGGGAAAAAGGATAAAGACCAGAAGTCTTCTCAAGGTCCCGAAAAATTTGCATCTGGTGGGGAGTCCCAATGGAACAAAGGAAAAGGCCAAAAGAAACCAGGGTGTAAAATCTGTAAACAGAACACCCATTGGACTAGTGATTGTACAAAGTCCAAAGACTCAACTTCAGCCACCATTGCCCCTAAGGCAACTGTTCCCCCTAGTTCAGCTCCAAGTGGTGGTACTCAGAATAAGGGTGTAGTAGGGTTAACCCTGGGTTCTGAGATGGACTCTGGCCTAATCAGAGTTCCGACTCAGGCTGTACTGATCTGTGATGGAGGCATGGATATGTCCTCCTTTGTGAGTCCCAGTAATCTGGACAAATAGCAGCCTTTGATTAAAGGATAAGAGGCTTTGGCATTCAGGGACACAGGGGCCAGTGTCACAATGGTGACACAAGACCTTGTGGCTCCTGAGCAGATAATAATTGGCGAAATGTACCAAGTGACCAATGCTAGCAATGTCAGGAGTGACTATGCCCTGGCAGTTGTTAATTTCTCCTGGGGAGGGGTAACTGGCCTTAAGAAGGTTGTGGTAAGTGCAGACCTCCCTGTTGAATGCTTGCTTGGCAATGATTTCGAGACTTCAGCTTGGGCTGAAGTGGAGCTCAGGACCCATGCAGAAATATTAGGAATCCCTGCAAATGTGTTTGCTGTGATTAGGTCATAGGCCAAAATGTCTAAAACTGAATAGGCTCTAGATTCTGGAAGAATAGACCAGGTGCCTCCCAAGAGGAGAAGCAGAAGGGGTAAGGCAGTGCCTTCCCCCCTGACTCAGAATACAGATTAGTCTCTTGAGGGAGATGATCTTAGTCCTGAAGAAGGAGCTGTCCCAGATTACCTTGAGCCTGATCAGGCTGCGTTCCTGGGGACAGGGGGCCCTTCCAGGGCAGATCTGAGTCAGTAGCAGCTGAGCTGCCCCCTCTCAGGAATCCCTCATACAGCAGGCTGCTGCTGAGGCTGCTGGGAATGCTAGTGGAACCCATAAGATATATTGGGATGATGGACTCCTATACTCAGAGAGTAGAGACCCCAAGCCTGGTGCAGCCAGGAGGTTGGTTATATTTCTGAAGTTATGGGGCTTCCTATTAATACTAGCCCATGATATTCCATAAGCAGGTCACTTGGGCCAAAACAAGACTTGAGACAGGATTGTCCCTCGCTTTCAATGGCCCCATATGTCTGAAGACACCCAGGAGTTTTGTCTCCCCTGTGTCACCTCTCAGTCTCAAACCAGTGGTAAGGTAGGTTTCCAGACATCTCAGAGGCAAAGCTGAGACCCGTAGCCCTCTTGAGTACCGTGGAACCGAAACCCCTGGACACCGTGCACATTTGCAAGTGCATCAGCTTCTCGATGTCCCCTGAGGTTGTGCTTTGGGTTACTTGTAGTCCAGACCCGAAGCACCCTATTCACCAAGGATTGCTAGCCTACACTCCACAAGTGTTCCATGAACCGGCCCTTTGTGTTTTCACTAAAGGTACCGTTACGATCCCTGGTCGTTTGACAGGTGGGTCCCTGAGAAGGCAACTTTGACTTTCCTTGGGCTTCCCTGGTTGCTCCAAACGTGCCCTGACTCTCCACCACTTGGTGTGTCCCCCGGACCTTGCTGGTCCGCACCGAAGCATCTTTTCTCTACCTACGGCATTCGTCTATCGTGCCCCTGGTCACTGGCAAGTGACCCAGACTCTGTCCCCTCTGCTTTCAGGTTCTTCTCATCTACGATCCAGGCTTGCATCACACCGGACACTTTCCACTTCGACGGCAACAGCACTTAGCAACAGATCGCCATTGAAATCAACGACGATTCCCGACAGCAAAAGTCACCTATGCACCCGGCTTCACTTGGTGAGGTAACTCGAGTACTCCGTTGCTCCCGTGGGTATTGGCCCTGAACCCCTTAAGTCTAAAGGGGTTTGCTCAAAGTCCTCTCCTAAGTGTCCCTAATCTTTAAATTTACAACTGAGACTTTCCCCATAGAAGCTAGCGGCATCTTGCGGCTGTGTTCTCACATTGTACGCGTCCCCCATGGGTGCCCTGGGTCACTACCTTGGGTGGTTCCTTGTGGTCCCAGCGATTCTACAAGGTCTAGGCCTTGTGTCTAGTCAAGTCATGGTTCTTATACCACTTTCTTAATATACGGTTTGGTACGCCCCTAGGGCTCAACGTATATTGTGCTATTTACTGAAGTTCTATTGCCTTAAAATTATGTACTTTGCTCTGTAATCACATAAAGGGATTACTAGAGAGAGTTTAGAAATAAATACATATATTTTATATATATACCTTGTGTGCTTCTCTTTTGATTTAGACATTCAAGAGGTTATGATCTGGTAAACCAAACTGCTTTACACTTCTTCAAGACTTAGCCTGAAGGCTGCTCTCCATAGCTACCACTAGGATAGCTTTCAATAAAGGTTATCTTAAACCTATTCTCAATAAGGTTTGGACTGGTGCAAGGTGCCCACTAGAATAGTGAACAGCATATGTCAGGCCAACTTCTCACACCAAAGTCCAGAGGTGAGCTGTCCCACAAAGGATGTCCAGTGCTGGGGTGTCAGTGTCCGGATGCAACATGAACAAGCCTTGGCAACTGCAACCCACATGGTCAGATGAAGTCAGCACGGTGAGGACCAGCAAGGTCCTGGGGACTGTCCAAGCAATGGAGAGTCAGGGCACGTCTGGAGCTACCAGGAAAGCCAACGGAAAGTTAAAGTTACCTTCACAGGGACCAACAGGCCAAATAACCAGGGATTGCAAAGGGACCTCAAGATGAATCACGAAATACCAGCCCACGGAACACTCGTGGAGTGTAAGCCGGAAATCTTCGCTGGAAACACTGCTCGGGGTCAGGACTACAAGTAGTCCAAAGCACAGCCTCAGGGATCACCGAATTCATATGCTGCTGCAAAAGTAAACGGTGCACAGGGGTTCGGGTTGCACGGTCCCCACAAGGAATACCGGCCTCAGAATTGCTGAGAGCGCAGATCAACCTCAGAGACCTCAGGAACCCACCTCCTGTGTTGCAGAAATCTTCAGAGTCCTCAGGAGCTTGGGAGATTCAAACCTGTCAGATGCGTTTAGGTGCCTGCTTTGTAGGGGAGTAACTCCTTTACTCCAAGGGAGATTCTTCTGTCATCCAGTGTAGTGTAGATCGTCGAAGTACTTGGTTTCTGTAGCAGAGTTTAGTCCAGGTAAAATCTAAAGTCCTGTAGTCAGGGGTTCCTACTTTATATCTAAGGAAGGGGTGGGACAAACTCTGGGGACCCACCTATGGGAGGGTCAGGACAGAGGGGTGGCTATACCCATGTCCTTTGTCCAGTTTTGTTCCAGAGCAGGAGCAAATGGCTCCTGCAACCGGGTTGAGCTGGACTATGCACAGGGACACCAAATGTACCCACAGTGCAGTCAGCAAAGCTCTCTCAGAGTGCACCCACTCAGTCCCAATACACTAAAGCCTACCTGGGAGGTGGTTACACCTCCCTGTGATAGAAAGCCTATTGTCAACCTTCCACTGCTCGAGCTTGGCTCAGCAGCAGGAGGGCAGACTCGTGTCCGTGGCTGGCAGCATCCATGTTGTGATGCCCAGGTCTAGAAAGCTGGTACCGGGTGTACCGGTGTGTCGCATATGTCCCTTTAGGAGGATGGAATCATACCTACCCTACCAGTTACTGGCGGGGAGGTATGATACCAAGGTGCTTGACACCAAACACAACATGTTTCTAAGCAGCCGTTTTAAAGTTAGCATTTACCCCGCGGTTATAATGCACTTAAAAGTATATGGTTGGCTGCATCACAAACAACCCCGGAGAATAGGTTCCGAAGGCTGCAGAGGGGCTCTGCTCATGCAGGGGCACCCTATCACATAAAACTCAGCACCCTGCCTTCAGGATTGATAAGGCCTGCCATAGGGGTGACTGATAGGTTTATATGTGCAGTGATATAAGGTAGATATAGTGAACTTATATCTAAGTAAGGGATGCATGCACCACCTTACACAGGCTGCAGTGGCAGACCTGTGGTGTCATTTTGAATGGTCTCTCAGGGGTGGCACAATACACGCTGCAGCCCCAGGGAGGCCTCTGGGGTACCTACGCCCTAGGTATATAGTATACTATACACTAGAGATTTATAAGGGTCCCCCAGAATCCAATCTGGAGTGTACTTAAAGTACATGTAATCTATTTAGAAGAGAAAGCAGCTAGGCCGGGGTCCTGGATAGCCGGAACCCAGCCAGTCTAAGTCAAAAACAATGAAACATCAGCAAAAAGTGGGAGTAACTATAAGAAGCAGATCCTACTCTCCTACACAAACCCCTCCCAACGTCAGGACATTAAACTAACCTTGACCAGTTGAGTTTTCATGTTCTAAGTGGAAATATCTGGAGAGTCCATCTGCATTGGCATGGTTACTCCCAGCTCTATGTTCCACTGTATAGTCCATCCCCTGTAGAGAAATGGACCACCTCAAAAGTTTGGGGTTTTCACCCTTCATCTGTTTTAGCCATTAGAGGGGCTTATGGTCTCTCTGAACAATGAAGCGAGTGCCAAACAAGTATGGCCTCAGCTTCTTCAGATCCCAAACCACAGCAAAGGCCTCCCTCTCAATAGCTGACCAACGTTTCTCTCTGGGGGTCAGCCTTCTGCTAATAAAAGCTACTGACTGATCCTGACCCTCATCATTCAGTTGTGATAAGACAACCCTTACGCCCAACTCAGATGCATCTGTTTGAACAATGAATTGTTTGGAATAGTCAGGACTTTGCAGAATGGGAGCAGTGCACATGGCCTGCTTCAGGTCATGAAATGCTTTTTGAAAGCTAACTGTCCACTGAATTCTTTTGGGCATTCTCTTGGAAGTTAAGTCATTCAAAGGCGTTACTATGGATCCATAACCTTTGACAAACCTCCTATAGTAAGTACTCAGTCAGGCCCATGAAAGCTCTGACCTGAGTCTGGGTGGTTGGAGCAACCCAGTCCTTGATGGTCTGGATTTTGCTCTGCAGTGGTTGAACCTGACCTCCACTACAATGTGGCCCAGTTACACAACCTGACTCTGCCCTATCCAGCACTTTGTGGCCTTGATATTGAGGCCTGCTTTCTGCAGGGCCTCCAAAACATTTCTCAGGTGGACCAGGTGATCCTCCCAGGTGGAGCTAAAGACAGCAATATCCTCTAGATAAGCTGCAGTATATGCTTCCAGGCGTGTAAGGACTTTATTCACAAACCTTTGAAAATTGGCAGGTGCATTCTTCAAGCCAAAGGGCATTACCACAAATTGGTAGTGCCCACAAGGGGTTGAGAATGCTGTTTTTGACTTTGCATCCTCAGCTAATCTGATTTGCCAGTAGCCATATGTCAGGTCAAATGTACTTAAGGACTTGGCTGAGGCCAAAGTATCAATTAGTTCATCTGCCCTTGGTATTGGATGGGCATCGGTCCTAGTGACTGCATTGAGACACCTGTAGTCAACATAGATCCTCATCTCTCTCTTACCATTCTGGGTATGAGGTTGTGGTACCAAGACTACTGGACTAGCCCAAGGGCTATCTAAGGGCTCAATCACTCCCTGGTCCAACATCTTCTGGACTTCAGTCCTGACACAGTCCCCGACATGGTCAGGTTGTCTATAAATCTTATTTTTTACAGGCAGACTGTCTTCATGAGTGCACCAGGTAGTCTGACTTGAAGTCAGTGAGAACATATGTCTAAACTGATTGAGAACTTTTCTGCAATCAGCTTGCTGCTGGTCAGTGAGGCTGCCTGCCAATGCTACACCATTCAATGACCCATCATCAGGGTTCTGTGAGAGCAGGTCAGTGAGTGGGTCACTCTCTTCCTCCTGTCCATCATCAGTAGCCATAAGCAAGCCCATGCCTGCCCTGTCAACATATGGTTTGAGCCTATTCACATGGAGCACCCTATGGGGGATGGTAGATGGTCATTGTGTATTCCTTCTAGACAGCCACACACAATGGGAGCTTAGGTGTGATTGAGTGGGCCATCACTGGCAGGATGGGAGGGAGGAACTGGTGCCTGCCTCACTTATACCTGAATAGGCTGTATCTTGTCCTCACACAAAAAGCTGCATACCACCTGTAGTTAGTCTGGGGCCATGGCAGGAAAGGCATGAAATCTGTGCACTTCAAAGGCATTCTTCTAGGTGCATCTCTCCACTTCGAAGGCACAGCTGTCCATATAAGAAGGTCAGAAACCGCCACTTTAGTACACTTCTGGATCTGTTGATGCTCTGGCAGGAAAAATAACTCTAGTGCTGCTGAAGGACTGCCACTCTTCTGGACTGCATTCTGATGAACTCCTGCTTTTCTGTGCTTATCTCCTACCTGCTGCCCTCTTGCCTGGGTGAGAAGCGCTAAACCTGCACCCCACGAACCCAGAGTGATTCTAGAGGGTAGCATTAAGCTGGGCTCCTGATCTGGAGCCTTAAGGACATAACAGGCTTCAAACCTCCTGCACCTGGACTCTGCCATCTGTAAGTCAACCCTGCCAAGTGGTGCCACTCCAATTGTGCTCAAATCATTTTAGAGAACAAGGAAACCCGAGAGGGGCCTTTGGACCATGGGTCATTTACTTATTACAAGGAACAGGGGTCCTAAGGAGTTGCAATACAGCGAATAATAGTAATATAGACCACAATCAGTGCTATATTTTCTCCAAACCCAGCCGGGAGCGGAGTATTTTATTTTCAAGAATAACACAAGGAATGATTGACCTAGAGGGGGTCAGTTATGAACATTAAGATGGGGTACAATCCTGTACCTATCCCAAGAGAGTGGAAAAACCATAGGTTAAGAAAAAGATAAGTGAGAGAAAAAAGGTTTTACAGGCAAGTAGAAATTTCTTTGGAGCCAGAGGGTGGCTTGCGAGTTAAATAAATAGTTCCGCAAATCACAACCAACAGTGTAACAATTGAATATTAACAAAAAATTACATGTCACACTATTTACAGCGTCAACGTTTATATCCCTAAAGCTCCTAATAATTACGGGATCATCATCAGGACTATTTTAGATCAAAGCCTGTTTACAAATTGAACGCCTTCACGTATCCAGGCTCAGGATCGTGATGGCATGATTGTTACTGGTGAGGAGGAGGTTTTCCTTTCTCCCTTTCCGCTCTAGGAGTGAGGTCCTGTAACTTGCTTCAAGTGGAAGCAGCGGCGAGTGAAAAACAGGGAAGCAGGTGTTATTTCTTAATTTCGAGGAGTCAGTTTACTCCTTCGATTTAGTCCGCAGGCTCGTTGCTTGCTTCCATTGGAAGCAGCAGCGGCTGAGAGATCTGAACTTGGGGGATATATCCTTTAGTTTAAGGAGTCAATGGGCTCCTTCGGTTGGTCCGCAGGCTCAATACTATCTTCTCGGTGGAAGCGGCGGTGGGTGTGGGGAGAAACTCAATGGTCTTCTCCCTCTTCTGAGGAACTTGGGGGATATATCCTTTAGTTTAAGGAGTCAGTGGGCTCCTTCGGTTGGTCCGCAGGCTCGATACTATCTTCTCGGTGGAAGCGGCAGTGGGTGGGGGGAGAAACACGATGGTCCTCTCCCTCTTCTGTGGCAGCGGATTAGTGCTGCCACAGAAGAGGGAGAAGACCATCGCTTCCACCGAGAAGATAGTATCGAGCCTGCGGACCAACCGAAGGAGCCCATTGACTCCTTAAACTAAAGGATATATCCCCCAAGTTCAGATCTCTCAGCCGCTGCTGCTTCCAATTGAAGCAAGCAACGAGCCTGCGGACTAAATCGAAGGAGTAAACTGACTCCTCGAAATTAAGAAATAACACCTGCTTCCCTGTTTTTCACTCGCCGCTGCTTCCACTGGAAGCAAGTTACAGGACCTCACTCCTAGAGCTGAAAGGGAGAAAGGAAAACCTCCTCCTCACCAGGAACAATCATGCCATCACGATCCTGAGCCTGGATACGTGAAGGCGTTCAATTTGTAAACAGGCTTTGATCTAAAATAGTCCTGATGATGATCCCGTAATTATTAGGAGCTTTAGGGATCGAAACGTTGACGCTGTAAATAGTGTGACATGTAATTTTTTGTTAATATTCAATTGTTACACTGTTGGTTGTGATTTGCGGAACTATTTATTTAACTCGCAAGCCACCCTCTGGCTCCAAAGAAATTTCTACTTGCCTGTAAAACCTTTTTTCTCTCACTTATCTTTTTATTAACCTATGGTTTTTCCACTCTCTTGGGATAGGTACAGGATTGTACCCCATCTTAATGTTCATAACTGACCCCCTCTAGGTCAATCATTCCTTGTGTTATTCTTGAAAATAAAATACTCCGCTCCCGGCTGGGTTTGGAGAAAATATAGCACTGATTGTGGTCTATATTACTATTATTCGCTGTATTGCAATTCCGTAGGACCCCTGTTCCTTGTAATATACTCCAATTGTGGGCACTTAGAAGTGGGCCTAAGGTGCTTGCCAGTGGAACTGATGCATTATCTTTGCTAAGTGACACTTCCCTGATCAGAACTGATGCATCTCCTCGGCTGAGCTGTACATACCCGGGCTGAACCAACACATTGCTGCCGCTATATAGATTGTACCATTGAAAAAGACTCACATTGTTGCCCTGCAAGTTCTCAGAACCGACACATCAGCCTGTAGGCACGGTGCATCCACAGCCCAGGTCCTCACATCTCTATTCTATAGCAGCTCTGCCTACGACACAGAACTCCATGTTGCAGCTCCTCAGAACCGACGGTGGATTTTGACTCACAAGCCTCGTCAATTGGAACATCGGTAAAGATGCAACAGGACCTCGCACAGTAGCCTTGCTGCATCTTGGAACCAGTGCATCGCTTTGGGTGCACAACACTTCTTCAGCTTGGGTCCATGTAACGCTCTGTAATCAGGATTTAAGGTACTCTGTTCAGTGGACTAACTGGGTCCCTGTAGCCGGCCTGCAATTCATCATGTTTGACCTGAACTTGTGACTTTGTCCCAGTCCGGCACGACCAGATATCCCCAGTAGCTCTTTGTACTTTTGAGCACTATTTTCACTTTAAACTTTAAAATTGAATATCTCTAGTTCTACTTGTTGGATTTTTGACATTTTAGTCTTGTTATATTTATTAAAGCATACTTACTTTTTCTACAACTGTTGTGGGCTCCTTCTGTGATGTGATGTTACTGTTTTACTATATATAGTATTGCAGCAATACTTGACAGATTGCTTCCAAGTTAAGCCTGACTTCTCTGTGTCAAGGTACCACTGAATTGAGCACAGGTTAATTTGGGGTTTGCTTGTGCCTTACCCTAACAAAGATTATGGTTACTGCTGGACCAAGGCTTATTCCCCTGTAAACCAACAACCCGATTTCTTACCCAATGACACTGGGATTTGCTCACTTTTCAAAAGGTTGGAAGTGTGACTTGGTTTGCACGCATTTATACTGAACACACTGGGATTACTTCTCTCTGATAGAGGTGGCTGCCTTGGAATTGGAGAACCAGAATTGAGTCTCCATCTCGGCTCAACATCATTTGACTCCATACAAATTATATAATGTCTTCATTAAAAAAAGTTTTAAAACTATTTGTGATGTATTATTGTGCTCATTTAAAGTGCTCTATTATAATTGGCTCAAGTTTCCTTTAAATACCCTGACGAAGTAATCTGCAAGAACTACGATACAGCTGTAATGAAATTACAAAAGCAGGTGATCAGATTTTCCCGTATGCCATTTTCTCTAGCAGATAGAGTGGCTATAATGAAGATAATAATAATACCCACATTTTTATATTTATTTTCTATTTACTAACATCTTCTGAACTATCTGGCACCACATGATCACGCTGGCTTGGGCAAGTAAATAACCAAGGATTAACTGGGACATTCTGGCATGTCCCGGGTGGATTTGGTGCACCTGATCTTTACCTTTACTACCTATGTACCAAGGCGCAATTTGGCGATTATTGGTATAATCCACATGCATACACACTGCATCTGGCAGTCGAGGCGGATGAAGCCCACCCATTTCTCTCAACACCATTGTTATGTTAACAAGTTGTCCTTTGCCACTTTAAAGACAACTTGTTATGATCTGGTGCACCCGCTCGGGACGTATGTTGCTGCTTCACCGTGGTTCGATGTTCTGCTGTCCCCTGGTGTTCTGCTCTAACCGTGCAGGGAAGAGCGGTTGTGGGTGTAAAGTATCACGAAGCGGTAGTACTTAAACTCCTTTATTGAATAAATACATATAAAAGAACAGGTAGCGCCAGGAAGCACCACCATGTAGATATCCAGCCAGGCTCTAACTGACTCAGCCACACTGGAACCCGATTACCTACACACATTCCAAATCTAGTACAACACGAGCCTTAAAGCGATAATACAGTATAACATATACAATATAACACATCCCCCCTCCTTATAAAGAAATAACCAACCCACAAAAAAACACACAACAAAAAAAATAATAATATAAACAAAGAGAAATGAAGTAAATAAAGAATACAATATACAACAAAATCAAATATACATGTTTACCTAACATACTCCTTAAGCCAAGCAGGCAAAACTCTTTTCCTCTTCATAGAATCAACATTTTCAACGCCTGACTCTGTATTTTCACCTATACCAGTGTTACTAGTATTTCTGTTTCCATTTTGAACTTCTTCATCACCTTGGCCTGATAAAGATCTGCCAACCTTCCTTTCCATCACAGACTCATTCACCATCCCTTCTCCTTCCCTTAATTGAGAAGACAAACCATCATCACTACCACAACTTTGGGGCTGCAAACTTTGTCCCCCCCCCAAAGCTAACTGGGACTGTAACTCACTATTTTCGAAATAATCCTCCACCCAATCAAAATCTCTTGATTTTTCACTCACGAACACTTCTTCATCATGATCTTGACAGATATCAAAACCCACATCCTTGAGATTCCAAACCTTTACATCACTTAACCTAACAGAATTCCTTAAAACCTCAACCACTTGCCTTGCCGAATCATATTTTTTCTCACCCTTCTGGACTCTAAAAGGCTTCCTAATTCGGACCCAATCTCCGATTTCCACTTGAGTATCTTTTGCATTATGACGTTTATCATAATATTTCTTAAATGTCCATTAACTCCGCTTCGTCGTGTGAAGCCTTCAGATACTTAACTAACAATTAAACAAAAAAAAATGGCTGCCACGCAAGGTCACACTACGTGACCTTGCGCACTGATGTCATCCCACACGCTGCACACTGCGCGGCTTCAAGCTCACATCAATGCGTTCGGGGAAGGGTCAAGGAACGTCCTGATGCAGGGAGATCGCGCTTGGAATTGCTTCACTGTTTGAAGGATGTGGGCTTAAGCGCTTAAGCGTCCTCCAACTGAAACTGTCACAAGGTAAATCTCAAGTATCTTCTATTCCTACCTTGTGCGCGATGGTGCCCGTCTGTTATGGCAGAGTTTTTGGCTTTACTTAGAAGTGATATAGATCATTAATCCTGCTCGCATCTAGTATAGGTATTCTTAGCCTGTGTTGGCCCTTTTAAGCCCTTTTTCCAGACCTAGAAGAGGATAGCTGCTTAATGTGCCTTTATTCTTGACTTTAACCTGTCTATTGCCTATTGGCTTTGACATATTAGATATATTGGTATGGTTTATGTAGGTATTCTGACAGAGCTAAGGAGCATTTCACCCCTTTCATGCCTACAGGCCTAAAGCTAGAGAGACTCCATCTTGATGGAAGCAGGGAGGCTTTTCAGGGCAAAGGCGAAGTTTATAGTTAAGGCTGTTGTTCGCTTGGAGAGAACCGGTTCAGGCTGGCCCTTATCGAAAGAATGTATTTTTCTCCACTCCGAAGACACAACTTCAGGCTGGCCAGCTGGGAACGTGTCCTTGGTACGGGGAGGTACAAGAATTTGGTGGGCGGCAGGTTACTGGCCGTAGCTTTCCATGAAAGGACAAGCATCCATATTAGCGAGCTACAGGAGAGGAGGAGTGTTCATTCCAGCTTGTGTGCAGGTCAGTTCAGTTTTGGAAGTCAGTGCAGCGTGGTGTGCAGTTCAGCGTGGTGCTCAGACCAGCTTGGAGCACAGGACTGCAGGGAGCCCAGAACAACTTGGAGCTCCAAATAGCTTGCAGAGAGAGAGAGGATGTCTGCTGGGAGCTGCAGAATAGAGTGCAGTTCTTGAATGGAGAAAGAAGGCAGACGATTACTGAAGATGAGGAGGGAGGAAGCAGTGAAGGCTGTCAGCTGGAGCAACTGAACCAGAGGCGTGGTGATGTGGTGAAGGAGGGAGAGACAGAGAGAGCCCTAATCCCACCAGAGGCAGAGAGAGAAATCTTCCTTCTAATAGGTGAGGTAGTCTGAATTAGTTACACTTACACTTTCTAATCTTTTCCTTTTCAGTGGAGTGTTCCTGTTATGTTTAATCCTTCTCTTTCAAGTGGTGTGTTCTACCTATAGTCTTTGTCAAATCTGTGTGAAGGTTTATATTGTACTAATAATAAATGACCCCATTAATTAGTGAATTACAGTGCTTGAGTTATTTTATGATAAAGTTATCCTGGCTTCAAGCCAGTTGCTGTTGAGCCACTGATGGATCAAAAAGGGGGGTAGGAGCGCTTAAATCAGAGAACAACTCTAGCACATAGTGTGTATATCTTTGTCCTCATATTGTAAGAATAATCTTTCCTGGTAAGTATTGCTGTTTGAACAGATGCTACCCCTGATCAGGTAAGTAATAGTGAGGGAGAGAGGAGACTTGCAACCAAGGGACTAAGTTAGTACACCATCCTATAATAAATGTCCCCAGTTTATAACTAACTGGCGTGTAGTCCCTATTCTTGTTCACTAAAGGTAAATGGCACTTCTAGGTGATTGCTAGGCGCATGAATGGATGAGTAATCCCAATCAGGTGAGTGGTGATCACATAAATAGGGAGTGAGTGGACCTTTGATGCCAAGAGCAGGTAATACACAATAATCTGAAACCATATCCAAAGTCATCATTGTAGTTTCATCCTGAGTAGACAGCTGAGATAATATCCCAATATATATATATATGTATAGGTGTTCATAGGAATGTGGTCGTCGTTTGACATGCGGCGTTAATGAGAACGGCAGGAGGGATACTGCCGTGTAAAGCCACCGGATTGTGGTATAAGACTAAGTGAGAGCGTCAGGAGGGACACTGACGTGTAAAAGGGAGCATTGGGTTCTGCAGGCCCGTGTGTAGACGCACCAGATTGTGTGTCAGATCTGCCCTAGGGTAGAACGGTCTGGGTCGGGGTGACCGCGAGGCCAACTGATGTGAATAAGTGTGGTGTAGGGTATGGATATCCCTAGTAATCAGTGAGTATTCTTAGTATCCCTATAGATTTAGTGGTGTTTTTGATAATATGAGCTTGTATATTGCGAGTTCCCTATCCTCAGGTAGGTACCAGGTGCCTGGATAGGTGGTCCTGAGGACGGAAGGTGAGTACGTTTTGGCTGGGTCATAGGGGCCCCTGGGGGCTGATCCCATCTAAACAGAAAATCCAGCCATTACATTTTGGCGTAGTCGGCATCTTACGAACTCTGTGTGCCTGGCCATGTGCTTAGAGAGTTGCCCATGTGTTCTGAGGGAATGCCCTGAACACTAGTTCCATCTGGCGTAATGTTGCAGTTTATGTAGCCTGTTAGACCTATTGGCTTGAACAGTTGCAGCGTGAGGAGATTGTATTACATCATGGCATTTGGTTTATTCAGGGTGGAAGGAATGGTTTTCATCTTGGTGTTTAAACTGTCAGAGTTGAAGGATGGCATTACATGAGGAAGTCAGTTACATCTTTGTGATGGTCCAATTGTATAAATGTGTGTAAAAAGTGCTTTTAAATTGCCCATTAAATTGCTTGCTGCATCTGCTTATGCTGTGCAATGTGAAATGTGTTCATTGTTATATGATCTGTGGAGTTCTGTGAATATAGCTCCTTGTAAATATGGCTTTAGAATAGCGCCATTTTAATGTGCCTTGTGAGGTGCATGTTCTCATGTTGATCTGCTGTGTTGCTTGTGAATGGTGCTTTGGATATATTCCTTGTGAAAAGCGTGTCGTTTTTTGAGTTTGTTTACTGTCTTGTAAATATGGCTTTAGAATAGCGCCATTTTAATGTGGTTTGTGAGGTGCATGTTCTTATGTTATTTTGTTGTGTTCCTTGTGCATTGCGCCTTGGAAATGTTGTTTGTGAAAGGCTTGTCTTGTAAATATGGCTTGTGAATAGCGCCATGTGGTCATGGCTTGGACAGGACATGTTCTCATTACGTTTGGCAGGAGAGAGCTGGATCTTTCTCGGGTGCTTGGGGATAACGTTTTTGAAAATGTGTACGTGTTAGCTGTGAACGTGAAGAAATGTGCTAATGATTTTCCCATGTATAAATGGACGTTGGGAAATGTTTCCATTTGAGCTGCCAAAGGGGTAATATCTTGAGTTGAGGTGGCAGCCTTTATTTTTTACATGCTGTCAACATGCATGGTTATTTGACCTGACTATGAAAGTCAGTGATTTATTTTAAGGATTTTTGATGGTTTGATTTTGACTTTTTTTTTGGTTCCTTGGTCAGCCTACGTGCTTTGTCAGTTTCTTGACGGAAAGGTAACATCTTGTGTTTTGAGAAGAGTTCTGTTCATTTCACATTCCTTTTGAAATGCGTCTACGTATTTGTGTGGGTTCACCTTGGAATTGATGTGGTTATAAATCAACGTTATGGAGAAAGCTATGTTTTTTTTTTTAAAATGAGTGACATGTTAAACAAGATAGCCCGTTACAGTGCACGCTACGAGCTGTTTTCATTAATAATTTCTGTGAGGGGTTTCCATCTAGACAGGAATGTGATGGTTGCAATAATAATAGGTTTAGAATAATAAATCTTGCCCGACAGTGCGTGGTAACATGTGCTTTTAATTAGTGTGAGGCAACCATGTGCTTTTGAATGAAAAGAGTTAAAATGTGACATTATTATTTTCCCAAATGTGAATTAAAATGTATGCTTTTATAAATGTGTCATCAAAAAATGTGAACTTAAATATAATGTTGAAATGAATATGCATTTTATGCTGTTTTACAAATTATTTCTTTTTGACAAATGGGCCATGTTAATTCGTTTCTCAAATGCAGAATGTATATAATTTGGTGTGCAAAAGATAGTTGCCCCTTTTAAATAAGTGCTCATATTTTTAAATGTTTTGTGGACAAACGTTTTTTTTTTTTAAAAAAAATTGGATCTTTTTTAATTGGCAATACACTGTAACAGAATTGTTTTTTTTATTAATATTAGCCTCCGTTAGTTTGAGAATCAGGCCATGAGAACAGGCAAAAGGAATTTGTTTTTTGACCTTGGCAGCCCAGCTGGTCTGCGCAGACGAACTTTTTTTTCATTCTGCAAGTTTCGATCACGTCCCAGTGTGTTATGATTGGCTACAGTTCAATTTTCTTCCGCGCACGGCTTGTTTATTTAAGGGCGGGGTGGCCTGGGCTTCTCAGACCTGGGAAAATGGGAGGCTTGCAGTGCCCTGCTGATGCTGTCATCATTTGGCAGTATTTCAAATTTTTTTTTTTCTCACACTGTAGCATGACTCTTGCCCAGAAGGGTGGGACTGGCTTAGTTAGGATTAGGGTATGTTAGGCCCCACTCAATGTTACTAAAAGTTAAATTTTGAATGTTTTTAATTAATTAGGATATTTTCTTTTCAATAATGAAAGGCACCCGGGGTGCTTTTTAAATGGAAAATTTTATTTTACAAGAATAATGATACTTGTTCTCTGGTTTCTAGGATTGCTGCAGTTGGGGTGCGTGCGTGCATCTGCCCACTCCCTTTATTTGTTTTAGCTTTTTATTTTCATGTTATTATTTTAGTTTATTGTTTTGGATGATGGAACCAGACCAGACCAGACCAGACCAGACCGGGTGATGGATGGCCACATTGGAGGAAGTGTCCATGATGCAGGGTGGTGGCCTACACTGAAGAATTTGGACATTAAATAATCCCTTGGACAATCAGGCCCCACTTTTAAAGAACAAGAAAAAAAAATGTTTTATTTGTAACAGTATTATAAAAGAATTTGGACATTGAATAATCCCTTGGACTAGCAGGCCCCACTTTTGAAAAGAAATGAAACCCAAACATGTTTTATTTGTTACAGGATTGTAAAAGGACTTGATTCATAATCCCTTGTACAAGCAGGCCCCACTTTTAAAAAGAAATGAAACCCAAACATGTTTTATTTGTTACAGGATTGTAAAAGGACTTGATCCATACTCCCTTGTACAAGCAGGCCCCACTTTTTAAAGCAAACAAAAATATGTCACCTATTATAGTTTTTCCAAATGAAGGACTTTTTTGAATGATGGCGCACACATGTGCTCCACTGTGTGATTTAAGCTTGATGTTACACTAGTAATCTTGTAGACTGGGGTTGTAGTTTTTTACTGTTCTTGCATTTTCACCTTAATTGATCAAAGGGTGGTTACCTTACAATTTAGATGGTTCTGGGTGGTGTGTCTTTTAGTATGATTATGTGTTAATGTTTATCCAGACCTTGCAACAGTTTGTCATGTTTATTTCTCAGATTTCACCTTAAATTGACTAATGTCAGCAGGTAGGCCTCATTTAGGCCTATTGTTATTTTCATCTCACATATTAGCACCTACGCCAATAGTTTCATGTGTCATCATTAGTTTAAGTTGCCTATAGTACGTAAGGCTCATTTAGGCCCTTTCTTGTTTTCTCATTAGAAGTTGAAACACATTTAGCCTTAAGTTGTCCGAAGTAGGCCCATTTAGGCCCCTTGCTGTTTTCATTCAACACATAAGTCCCTACATCACTAGATTTCACCAGTTATCATTAGAAGTTGAGGAACATTTAGTTTGAGGATGCTTTGGTTAGTTTCTGTTGTTATCAGATCCAATCTCAGATATGTTTCAGCATTCGAGTCAAGGGTGCTTTGATTTGTTTTTAGGTTTCTATTCCCTACAATTGAGTTTCAGGTGGAATTTTCTTGAGTTGTCATTGTTTTTAGGGAGTTTTTTAGGTTTTGATTTGTTGATAGATTGTGTTGATGTTTGTTTATTTAGATGTTATTGTTTGTCAGATGTTCGCAAGATAAGGATCTAAGGGTGGATGGCAGGGATATTTAGCAGTGATATAGATCTTAATCTTGCTCACATCTAGGATAGGTATTTTTAGCCTATGTTGATAGATTGTGTTGATGTTTGTTTGTTTGGATGTTATTGTTTATATAGATGCTCGCATGATAAGGATCTAAGGGTGGAATGTTATGGCAGAGTTTTTGGCTTTACTTAGAAGTGATATAGATCATTAATCCTGCTCGCATCTAGTATAGGTATTCTTAGCCTGTGTTGGCCCTTTTAAGCCCTTTTTCCAGACCTAGAAGAGGATAGCTGCTTAATGTGCCTTTATTCTTGACTTTAACCTGTCTATTGCCTATTGGCTTTGACATATTAGATATATTGGTATGGTTTATGTAGGTATTCTGACAGAGCTAAGGAGCATTTCACCCCTTTCATGCCTACAGGCCTAAAGCTAGAGAGACTCCATCTTGATGGAAGCAGGGAGGCTTTTCAGGGCAAAGGCGAAGTTTATAGTTAAGGCTGTTGTTCGCTTGGAGAGAACCGGTTCAGGCTGGCCCTTATCGAAAGAATGTATTTTTCTCCACTCCGAAGACACAACTTCAGGCTGGCCAGCTGGGAACGTGTCCTTGGTACGGGGAGGTACAAGAATTTGGTGGGCGGCAGGTTACTGGCCGTAGCTTTCCATGAAAGGACAAGCATCCATATTAGCGAGCTACAGGAGAGGAGGAGTGTTCATTCCAGCTTGTGTGCAGGTCAGTTCAGTTTTGGAAGTCAGTGCAGCGTGGTGTGCAGTTCAGCGTGGTGCTCAGACCAGCTTGGAGCACAGGACTGCAGGGAGCCCAGAACAACTTGGAGCTCCAAATAGCTTGCAGAGAGAGAGAGGATGTCTGCTGGGAGCTGCAGAATAGAGTGCAGTTCTTGAATGGAGAAAGAAGGCAGACGATTACTGAAGATGAGGAGGGAGGAAGCAGTGAAGGCTGTCAGCTGGAGCAACTGAACCAGAGGCGTGGTGATGTGGTGAAGGAGGGAGAGACAGAGAGAGCCCTAATCCCACCAGAGGCAGAGAGAGAAATCTTCCTTCTAATAGGTGAGGTAGTCTGAATTAGTTACACTTACACTTTCTAATCTTTTCCTTTTCAGTGGAGTGTTCCTGTTATGTTTAATCCTTCTCTTTCAAGTGGTGTGTTCTACCTATAGTCTTTGTCAAATCTGTGTGAAGGTTTATATTGTACTAATAATAAATGACCCCATTAATTAGTGAATTACAGTGCTTGAGTTATTTTATGATAAAGTTATCCTGGCTTCAAGCCAGTTGCTGTTGAGCCACTGATGGATCAAAAAGGGGGGTAGGAGCGCTTAAATCAGAGAACAACTCTAGCACATAGTGTGTATATCTTTGTCCTCATATTGTAAGAATAATCTTTCCTGGTAAGTATTGCTGTTTGAACAGATGCTACCCCTGATCAGGTAAGTAATAGTGAGGGAGAGAGGAGACTTGCAACCAAGGGACTAAGTTAGTACACCATCCTATAATAAATGTCCCCAGTTTATAACTAACTGGCGTGTAGTCCCTATTCTTGTTCACTAAAGGTAAATGGCACTTCTAGGTGATTGCTAGGCGCATGAATGGATGAGTAATCCCAATCAGGTGAGTGGTGATCACATAAATAGGGAGTGAGTGGACCTTTGATGCCAAGAGCAGGTAATACACAATAATCTGAAACCATATCCAAAGTCATCATTGTAGTTTCATCCTGAGTAGACAGCTGAGATAATATCCCAATATATATATATATGTATAGGTGTTCATAGGAATGTGGTCGTCGTTTGACATGCGGCGTTAATGAGAACGGCAGGAGGGATACTGCCGTGTAAAGCCACCGGATTGTGGTATAAGACTAAGTGAGAGCGTCAGGAGGGACACTGACGTGTAAAAGGGAGCATTGGGTTCTGCAGGCCCGTGTGTAGACGCACCAGATTGTGTGTCAGATCTGCCCTAGGGTAGAACGGTCTGGGTCGGGGTGACCGCGAGGCCAACTGATGTGAATAAGTGTGGTGTAGGGTATGGATATCCCTAGTAATCAGTGAGTATTCTTAGTATCCCTATAGATTTAGTGGTGTTTTTGATAATATGAGCTTGTATATTGCGAGTTCCCTATCCTCAGGTAGGTACCAGGTGCCTGGATAGGTGGTCCTGAGGACGGAAGGTGAGTACGTTTTGGCTGGGTCATAGGGGCCCCTGGGGGCTGATCCCATCTAAACAGAAAATCCAGCCATTACACCGTCCCTCTAGCAATTCTTGTTCATTCATGCAATACTCTCCTTCCGGTTTTTTTGCAATTATCTTTTTCATTGAAGTTCCCGTAGCTTCCACACGTCGTGAAAAAAAAATATATATATCTCGAGTAGAATCTCCTTTGTTTCCTCGATTTCCATTGTCGCCAATTGTAAAGTATCACAAAGCGGTAGTACTTAAACTCCTTTATTGAATAAATACATTTTTATTTTATTTATTTTCAGACTTGTACTGCACTAAGAATCGACTCCCTTGGGAGTATCTCCGCGCCATTGGCAACATCAGAAAGCAGAAAGCCCTATCATGTGTTATCAATATTCAACAATATCAGTAGTTAAACAGGAAAGTTTTTAGCTTTTTCCTGAAGGGAAAATGTTCCCTGCATGTTCTGATTTCCAATGGAAGTTCATTCCAAAGTTTCGGGCCTGCCACTGACAGAGCTCTTCCACCTTGTCATGTCTTCCGAAATCTGGGGACACATAATAGTTCATGGTCTCCGGATCTCAGGGTTCTTGCGGGAATATATGGGATGAATTTCTTATTTAAGTCCTCCGGGCCTCTACCAGACAGGCACTTGTGAATAGTGCAGCAAGTTTTAAACAACACTCTTTGTTTTATGGTGAGCCAGTGGAGTTTTTTGAGGAGCGGCTTTGAAGGAGTCCTGGCCGGGGCATTGAGAACAAGGCGGGCAGCCGTGTTCTGCACGACTTGAAGTCTAGCGATGACCCCTTCATTGGCGGCTAGCAGCAGACCATTACAGTAGTCCAGTCTACTCAGCACGAGCGACTGAACTAAAGTTTTCCTGGTGGAATCAGGTAGCAAGGGGAACACCCTTCGGAGAAGTCCAATAACATGGAAACAGGAGCTTACTACATGAGTAGCATGATGTTTTAGGGTGAGCTCCTGATCCAGTTTGACTCCCAGATCTTTTACTACCATTTTTGGCTCAGGGACTGGGCCAAGATCACAAGGCCACCAGTCCGGAGTCCACAGTCGTTTGGCTTCCCCAAAGAGCATCACCTTCGTCTTGGAGACGTTGCACTGAAGGAGGTTTGCTGCCATCCAATGTGCTACTTCTTTCATCCCTTGGGCAAAGGAGTGACGCACTTCAGGAGTCATGATTTTAAACGGAAAGAGGAGTTGTGTATCGTCTGCATACGACACAGGGATAAACCCGTGGGATCTCATGATGTTAGCTAGGGGTGCTCAAGCAGGAGCCCTGTGGCACCCCCTTTGAGATCGCCACCTCCTCTGACTGGTAGGGGCCCAGTATTACTCTCTGAGTGCGTTTGCTGAGAAAGCTCCTTAGCCATGCCAGCGCCTTGCCACCCAGACCGATGTTAACTAGTCTGGAGGACATGATCTCATGTGACACCGTGTCAAACGCCGCTGACAAATCTAATAGCACCAGGATAACGGAGTACCCCTTATCCTGAAGCATATGAAGATTGTCAGCGATGGACAGCAAGGCGGTCTCGGTGCTATGCCTAGGTCTGAAACCCGATTGAGAGGGATCTAGTCCCCCTGCACTCTCGATGTAATTAGATAAGTGCCGGTTAACAAACTTCTCGGCAAGCTTCCCTAGGAAAGGGAGAAGAGAGATGGGTCTCAGGTTAGTGAGGTCAGTCCATGGAATGGAGTTGTTCTTCCGTAGAGGCCTCACCAAAGCACGCTTCCAATCAAGAGGAACTTCACCTGATCCTAAGGATAGATTAAGCACCCGTTGAATCCCTGCTCCTAGATCATCCCTTAAGAGAGACATGATACGAGCTGGAACAGTATCTGATGGACAACCACTCTTGGTTTGATTAATTAGAGTGCCAATGCCAATGTCCTCGATTGATATAGGGGGGAATTCAACAAGCTTGTTAGCATTATTTTCTGTTGTACAGAGGTGTGGAGGAGCCATACTATCAACAGTTCTCAAGATGTTAGAAGGGGAGTTCGAGGCTAAGATCTTTGCATAAATGCCTTCTATTTTCCTTACAAAGAACTGCGAGATGTTATTACAGAGTTCTTGGGACTCAATCCCCTTTGTTTCACAGGCTGCAGGTTTGACAAAGGTCTGTAAGATCTGATAAAGGACTTTCGCATTTTTACCCGCAGCTGGTATTTGGTCTGCTATATGATGTTTCCGGGCAGATCGAATGGCTTTATGGTAATTTTTCTGGGAGGTCCTATAAATGTCTTTATCCTCAGCCTTATGTGTGAGTCTCCATAGTTTTTCCGATTTCCGTGCCGTGATTTTTAATTGCCTGAGATCGTCTGTGTACCAGACTTCTTGTCTTGGGGCAGGTCGGGGTTTGTATGTTCTAAAAGGAACAACATGATTGATGGAGATAGTTACCGCTTCGTTGAGAGCGGCCAGTGCCGCAGTGACATTGTCGCCACATTCAGCCCAATTTTTCTCCCTAAAGCTCTCAGGCGTTAGTTTATTCCAAGGTCTTCTAACATCGGCCAAGGTTTTCTGTACTCCTTTAGACACCTGATTGGTTCGAGTATAGAACTCAATGATCGAATGGTCAGTCCAATCCACTTGGCAGGGAGGTAGACACTTTATAGAAGTGGAATTATATAGCACAAGGTCCAAAGTGTGACCAGCTAAGTGCGTGGGTCCCTGATTAACTTGGTGCAGACCTAAGGTGGTTAGGTCTGCCAAGAGTGTCTGTGCCTCCACACAGGAGGAAAGTTCACTATGGACATTGAAATCCCCTACCAGGATGAAATCAGAGTCTATCTGTATATGTGGGGCCAGTATTTCAACAAGTTGGAGAGAAAAATTCCCGGGTGGACCAGGGGGTCGATATACTAATGCTCCCTTCCTTGTTTCTCTAGAATTAGGGTTTACAGTGAAAATAAGGAGCTCCATTTGCGGATTACATACGGTCTCAGTGACCACTACCTCAATTTCTTGTTTAAAAACAATGGCTAAACCCCCTCCAGTTTTAATTCGCCTGTCCATCCTTACTAATTTGTATCCTTGTGGTACCCCCATAGAAATGGCCGGAACAGAGTGGGGCTTCAACCACGTCTCTGTTAAAAAGCATAGATGAGGCTTTTCTGATGTTATAAGATCCCAGACCTGAGTGGAATGGGTGACTAAAGAGCGAACATTACACAGTAGGTTTTTACAGGAAAGAGTTAAATCATTTGGGCTGTCAAGCGGAATTGGCTGACAGTTAGTAGATTTTGACTGGCAAAGAGTAATTACAGCACTACTAGTGAATTGAGTACGACAGATCCTGCAAGAAAACGGTCCCTCCAGACTCCCCAGTACCTTATGTGAGCACAGTGTGGTGGCATACCTGTTTAAGGTGCATAGGGATTGACTGGTGTAAGTGAGACCATGCCGGTGAGGCGACTCAAGGGAATGTATAGAGTCCGCCATATCCCCCTGCCCCTAGCCCCGTCCAGTCACGGACGGGCGCAGACGGGCAGCTCTTCGGCCGGGCTGCGCGCGATCGCTGCGCGCTCGTGATGCTGCGAGGGCTAAATAGCCTCGAGGAAGTTGGGCACTAGAGCGCTAACCGCTCTGCGTGCTAGCTAACCGGAAGTGCCTACCGGCCCCTACGAAGATTTGCAGGGAGGCGGCTCTAGGAATCAGTCAAGGCGTGTGGTGCAGGGGGGTTATGAATTTTAAAAACACAGTTTTAAAACACAATATTATCGAATGCTATTTTCCAACAAACAAATTTAAAATACTTTCATTACTTCACAGCGCGATCATTGCTTACTGCCCAGGTCAGTCACCAAACGGGTCGGAGACACTGCCACTGTCTCCTTCCCGCAGCGCGCTGCAGCTCCTGCTCAGCCTAAATAGCCTCGAGGAGGTTGGGCACTAGAGCGCTAACCGCATATAAAAGAACAGGTAGCGCCAGGAAGCACAACCATGTAGATATCCAGCCAGGCTCTAACTGACTCAGCCACACTGGAACCCGATTGCCTACACACATTCCAAATCTAGTACAACACGAGCCTTAAAGTGATAATTCAGTATAACATATACAATATAACAGTGGGTTCTCTGTCTTCCAACTCATGCTTCAATAAACTACGCTTTTCACCTATCTTGCCTGGAGCTTCATCATTGCAACATATGGTGACAAGGATGGGCAGATGTGGCAGATGAACTCACCGACTGGCAGCGGCTCGTTTAAATTTAACCCCTTCACTGCGGCGGCTATTCCGCCGCAGTGCTAAGGGGGCGGGGCGGCCGCGCGGCGGGCGCATGCTGGTGATGGAACCGCTCCATCACCAGCCGCGGTTGCGCTGTGCTCATGACGGAGCGGTTCCGTCACGGCCCCGCCCACTCAATGGAACGCTCAGCGCAGGTGAGGAATCCACGCCGCACAGGCGCGCCGAGCGGGCCTTGATGAAACCGCTCCGTCATCAGCACAGCGCGATCGCAGCTGATGACGGAGTGGTTCCGTCACCAGCAGGGGAGGGGTTAAATTGGATCATTTTTACCATTTTGCTACTGTTTTACTTTTCACGGATTCTGCGCATGATTCACCATTCTAACACACTGCCCCCTCACTTCCTGCTTCACACTGGAAGACGGCCGCAACTGAGGACATCTCATTTGGATGAGAGGCTTGGCATTGTATGCACTCGCTGGCAGATCTTATCATTGTTGCTAATCAACGTGAGCATCAGCGCCTCACCTCATGCTCCCGGCAGCCATCTTCCATCGGGATCGTCAATTCAGGTAAATTTTTTCCTTGCCTAAGCTTCAGTGACAGGCACACCTTTTTTATTTTGCAATCCATTTAACTGGCCTGCACATGACAGGCACAACTTTGGTCTTAATTATTAATGCAATCTGCCTGCACACTCAGTGATAGGCACACCTTTCAACTTTGTTTCTGCTAACTTTACCGAGTTATTTACTTACTGCAGAGGTCTTCAAACTTTTGGATGCCGAGACCACCTGTCAACATTTTCAGGTGTAAGGACCCCCTCATGACAAAAAATTCCAAACCTGTTGGCAGAATCTGCATATTTATCAAACTCCAGCTCTGGTCCAGGCAGCACAACAAGTTTTGGTCCCAGAGCAGGGGTGGGCTAAAAGTCTGGATTCATGGCTCTGCAAGTGCCGCAGGTTAACAAACAGTTTCGTAAGCCTACATATTTAAGGGCAGATTTACTTTACCTGGCGCTTCCCTGGAAATCACTAGGGATGCGCCAAGAAACGTGCGACACGCAATGCCATTTACAATGCGGCATGCCATGGCGCAAGGATAGGCAGATGCGTGTCGCATCTGGCGGCTTCAGGTTGGAGCAGTGCCTAAGTTGTGTCGTGGGCGCAACGCAACTCCAGCACTGTGCCAACCCGATCTATCTTCCACATGGTGCATCACACCTTACGCCTGCTTCAGCCGGCGCAAGGTTTTGACGCAGCGGGGTCGAAAATGTGACTGAGTGAAATCTTGTAGGCACTTTTCCGAGGCATTCCTGCGCCGGAACGCCGACCCTGCGGCAGTACGCCCACATGAAACCTGACGCAGGTTACGTGTGGCGCAGGCCTTTACAACGTGACGTGGCTCCCTAGATGTGTCACGTTGTAACCCTGCAGCATGGCGCTTGCTTTACGCCACTGCTGGTCACAGAAATGATGTAATTGCGGCGCAAAAGTGGCGTAAGGTGGTTGTAAATCTGCCCCTCAGTGCTTTCATTTTTTTACTTCTCCAGCACATCCACAGGACCAAATTCTCACGAGTTGGAGTGCTGAGATGCAATGGGACTTCTATATAATGTTTTTATAAGATAAATTATTCTTATAATATAAATTGGCAAATGTGAAAAACATTTTGAGGCAGATTTACAAGCCCCTTGCTCCACTTTAAGTCACTTTTAACATGGGAAAAGTGACGCAAAAAGTGGCGCAAGTGGCTTTTAAATCCGCCCCTTGGTGTACAGAAAAAAACCTTTTAAGATGTATGAATGTTTTTTCTGTTCTTAGTTAATTTCATTTGTTGTTTAACTGTGACATTCTTACCTTCCGGGAGTTAGTTTCACAGCTTCGCTTGATAGAACTGTTAAAATGTAAGGAATAGGCAGAGTGGGGACCCAGGGGGTACTGGAACCAGAAAAAAACAGAAGTCTTGGTATCCTGTTAACAAAGGCATGTAAATATGCAAATGGTCTTTAACGACCTTTCAAAAACTCGGGTGTGCTGGAGATAAGACTCCAGACACTGCCCAGCCGATCCCACAGCAGCTGGAGCTGCACTGAAGCAGCCCGGGCTGAGACACAGACGGGGAGGAGGGGGGCTGAAACCCTTGGGCCTGGGCAGAGTGGCTGTGAAGGTGCGACCCCCTTTCCATCGCTTCACGGTCCCCCTGGGGGTTGTGCCCCACAGTTTGAAGACCCCTGACTTATTGCCACATTTTCAAGCCATTACTCAACCATCTCAAAGCATCTTTCAATTGAAGTGTTGTTTGAGTGGTTGATATAAAATAAAACATTTTTTAAAATGTATTTTCAAATCAACATGGCATGTAATAACCAACTGCTTAATATATTGCACTTCCTTACTGCTCCTGGAAAACCAGTTATGCAATGGAAAGACTGGTTTAATTAATTTGAGAAGTATTTAGTTGCAAATGATGCCACAGAAAGTAGCACTAAAAGAAAATTTGACCTTTTATATGGTCATTTGGCTTATGAAGTGCAACACCAGTGCAGTCCAGCACTGTCTGTCGGAAGTTTTCAGGTGGCTTGCACAAGTCCAACTTAAGTGCAACGAAGATAAGTCCGAGGTCTTATTCTTCGGCTCTTTCCCTGACAATTTCAAGGACCAGATTTGGCCCCCGGACCTGCCCTGTCCCAGCGCAACGGGAGGCCCAGCTAAGAACCTGGGGGTCTGGTTCGGCCAGGATCTAAAGTTTGCGGATCACATAAAAAAATTGACCGGCATTTGCTTTGGCACCTTGCGTGCCCTGAGGAAATTTTTTCCTCTTCTGCCTAGGGCAGCCAAGGAGTCTGTCCTTCGAGCTCTGATCTTATCCCGGCTCGACTACGCCAATGCCTTATTTAGTGGTCTACCTGCGTACATGGTTCACCGCCTGCAGGTGATACAAAACGCTGCAGTACGTCTGCTTTTCTCTCTCCCAAGGAGGACAAGCGTGCGTAGCCACTTACGCAGTCTGCACTGGCTACCAGTACCACATCGAATTCTGTTTAAAATTCTTGTGTTGGCATTCAGAGCAGTCCATGGCCAGGGACCAACATATCTGCAGAAAAGGTTTTCATTCTACACTCCCAACCGTGCCCTTCGATCGGCCAATCTATGTTTACTAACCACCCCTAAATTCAAATATGCACGTCTGGGAGGTCAATCCATTTCAGTTAAAGCAGCCTCTGCCTGGAATGCTCTCCCCCTTTCCCTCAGAGCCTCGCCAACCATTTCTGTGTTTAAGAAAGATCTCAAGACCCACTTGTTCAATGCCCCCCTTTTGTAGTTCATCCAGACTTTGCTCCAGCACTTATGTTCTCAATTCACTCACCGCGCCAGGATACCCCGTGGTAACAGAGCGCGCTATAAAAGTTTTAATAAACATAAACATAAACCTTTTAATAATTTACCACAAATTCAGGCCCCAGCAGGGGCATAAGAGGCTTGGAATATGTATGCGGAGGCTGTAGCTAGACTTACTAAAAAGTTTTCTGAGGATAGTATCTTGCTGGAGCTTTTCAACTTCATGAGGAGAAAACGGAATGTTGATGAATCAGTAGAAGAGTACATTTCTGCTCTAAGGCTGTTAGCTTATACTTGCAATTCTGGTTGTGTTTTAGACACATGCATATGAGACCAATTTGTGTACAGTTGTTGCTCAAAGAAAACCCAAGAAAGGCTTTTAAGCTGCAGAGATCCGGCATTGGCTGAGGAAAATGAGAATGCAAAAGGTATAAAAAGATTAATGATTTCTTCAAAATTGATGTCGGCAGAACTTCTATTACTAGTACGTCTATATCATCTGTGTCTGGAGAGAACAAAGTGGTTGCTCTGGTTGATGCTAGAAACAAATCTACCAGAGGCTCATTCAAGAAATCATCCACTATATGTTTCAGGTGTGGTTCACGTATGCATATTTGCAACAGTCCAAATTGTCCTGCTACCATTGATGGAGCAAGGATTTGCACTTAAAGCGACTTGCTTGTATTCATGAACCTCGAATAACCTTAATTTATTAATCAACCTGTTTGTCTTATTAATTTACCCTTTACTCTGACATTTTGGGTGTCCCAGAGAAGCCTGCCTATGTGTTTACTAATCCTAATACGCTTGCAACTTAAGATGGCTGCTGCTACGCGGGAATTTCTTCTGCGCATGCGTCGGTCATACTCATGTGGCGTGACATACTCGCAGTCTTGGTGGGAAACTCTTTGCACTTGCGCAGTAGAACTAAGATGGCTGCTTTATGTCCTCACATGCCTAAAGCTTGCATTGCTGCTTTTGCAATGCTGCTTGTTCTGTCTAAATCCTAATGCTATAGTTTATTATAAAGTAATGGGAGTAGTATAGCGATTCATGGTATACAGTGTATTCATTTTTTCCTGTGTTCTAAAGCTATTTCTATTTACTTTTCATGCATCGCAATCTTTGGGTATGATGGATGGGAATACTCCATTTTGAAAATTCTTTCTGCGCATGACAGTCTACGGCCAGAGGATTAACTCTGTGTTCTTGAACGCCAGCCAGATGGAAGCACCAGTCAAGATGTGCCTGGGATCTCACGCTTAACCCCACTAAGAAGAAGTCAAAAGACTACAATGTATTAATCAATAGACTGTCCATTGTTTTGCACATCGAAGACATCATGGAAAACCTGAAGTCCGATAGGCGTGGCCGGAAAATGTAAATTATGGGCTCGAGAAAGTCAAATCCTAGGTGGTGTGATGACCTGTCCTTTCTTTTGTCCAATCGAAATTGGGTATCCTTACACCTGCAACATTGGGGGGTGGTACACTGACCCGAAAACAGTATAACTAGCTTAGGTTTAGCTAGAGAAATTGTCCGACTTGTCCGAATAGCTGACCTGTCACTGACCCAAAGCACTTAATAGCTGATCGAGAACAGAGGTGCTGCTGAGCATTCTGTCCGAAATTTCCACAGACCCAATCGGGGTTTTAGGAATCTTAAGTGCTGGCGAAGCCTTTTGCTGGGGAATTCGGTAAACCCAATCGGGGTTCTGACTGATAGCTGCAGAGAAGGTGTAGCGCAGGCGTTGCAACTGAACTGTGGGTGCTGGTCTAAACTTTGGTGGTCTGGTTCTGATCCAAATCTGGGTTTCCTGTCCTGGTTTCCATATTGCACCTGCTGGCCTACTGGCAATCGCTCTTCTTGGGGTTTCTCCTGTCCTTAACTGACCCGTGGCCAGGGTTGGTCTTCATACCATTCTAGGTAAATATAAATCTGTGAAGGAAACACAATTGCATCCTTTTCTTTAACCTCTCCTGAAATCTTGCTAAACGTTATAAATGCATATGTTCCTTTTTTTACCCTTCCCTTGTGACAAAGTACTAAAGCCATAAAGGAACCTTTATTAGCATGCTCCATTTTTCCCCTACCTTATAGTTGGATATCAAAGTACTGTCTCTGAATAAATAGTTGTTCCTTCTCTTTACCCTCCCTTCACTGAACTGAAGAGATCATTCCTGAATTATTAGCGTGTTCCAATTTCTTACCCTTCCTATAGTTACATGAGAAATTCAGTTTCGTCATTATAGATTTATGTTCCATTTTCCTTACCCATCCCTTAGGAATCGACTTTTCCTTACCCATCCCTTAGGAATCGATAATCTGTGACATTCTAGCATTTCCCTTGTTTTCCCCGTCCTTTAGAAAACACCACTTCCAGTCTGACTTCAAGACGTTTTTTTTCAGTATGCTCCTTTCTCTAACCTTCCCTTTAGACTCTTAAATGGTTGGCGTTATATTCCTTTTACATGGTTATACTCTTTTCATGATTCTGGTTATCGATAGCTTGCTTGCTGTGAGCTTTTGGCTTTCTACCTTTCATGATGAATAGATAAAGGTTTTCAAACTTCCTGAGTCTGTGGTTGATTACATGAGTGCAAATGTTATAAAGGTTATGGTATTTTTTGACTGCTTATCTTTTCAGCTAGCTCCCTGATCCATTGTGGTCATAGGCACCGGTGACAAGGTATAAGACATAGTTAGGAAATTGGATTACTGGTAGTAGAGTGTAGGTTACCCGATTTATAAATATGGTAAATTGAAATTTATGGGCCCAAGTGTGCATATGGTGAAATTATAGTTGGGTGACCTGCGCGCTCTATCAGTAATTTTCTGGTAGCAGAGGCATGGTTAGGGACTAGTTAAGATAGGTAGGTAGGTAAACTGCTGCTAACTGTGAAAATGTTACTGCTGCTAAAAGTATTGATCGATCAAATGTGAAATTGTTTTAAAATGTTCTTGAAATGTTTTTGAAATATTTTGAAATGCTGGCATATTGATCTATGTATTAATCAAACTCGTTAGTGATTGTTACATGTTTGTCTGGAATCCCCAGGGGCAGAAGAGCGAGTGGTAGAATAGAAGCCATGTCGCCTAGAGGTCACTTATTCGAAGAAGGTTAGTGCGCCTTGGGCAGAACTGGAAGCACTAATTAGGGTTTTCTGCATGAATGTATGAATAAATGATAGCAAAGAGTTCACTGGCAAAACTTCTATTGTGATATAACCTAGTAAGGGTCACACGGAGGGAGTAGCAGATTCGTCTGAGCTTGATTGATAGCAAAGGGGTTCACTGGTGAAACTTTTGGCTTAGTATATATCCCAAAGTGGATGATTCGAAGGAGTAGCAGGTTCTCTAATGCTTGTGTGAAGGATAGGCAAAAGGGATCTATCCGCAGTATATGAGAAGTGAACAGAAGGGATTTACTTGCAGTGAAACAAATCTTTTCTTTCTAGACACTCGAGTACAGTGGCAAATGTTTTGCGTTGTAAATTAAACAGAGCACTTGCACTTTAAAAGGTAGAAATTTAGTTTTCCGTTACCTTGTGAAAGAGGGAGTCAGTTGCGGAGCTGCGCTGACGTCACTCAGTGCCGTGCTGGTATTGGTTGAGACAGCGGGCGTGTAACTGAGACAGCATTGTAAAGGAGGGGTGAGCACAGGAGCGTGGGAACTGGTCTCACGAGAAAAGCCGCGCACCCATTGGCTGAAGTATTTTGAAATCGTATTGTTGGTTGGTTGCAGAAAAATAAAAGACACATTTGTATTGGAAGTGATTTTGTAAACTAAGTAATTTGCAAAAAGTATATGTGGTATGAATGAATGAATGAAATAAAACTTTTAATGCGCAAACTTTGCCCAAAGGCGTCAAGGCGCCTACAATAGAAAAACAAAAAGGCAGAACCAAAGAGCTAGGGGTAAGCTTTGACAAAGAGCCATGTCTTCAGGGCCTTTCTAAAAGATTGTATTGAAGGCAGCATCCTGATTTCTAGGGGAACCGTGTTCCACCATCTGGGAGCAAGATTGGAAAAGGCTCTACCTCCCCACTTAGCTGTTCGCACTCGAGGGGCTGTAAGGAGAACCTTCACTGAGGAACGGAGGTTCCTGGTGGGGACATAGGGAATTAAGAGGTCCTTTACTCCTCCAGTCTCTTTTCTGTTGATGGCTCCGTACACCAGACAAAGCACTTTAAAGGAAATCCTGGCATCAATTGGAAGCCAGTGCAGGGATTTCCTGGCGAGGGTGGCTGGCGACCTCCTAGGTAGATCGAGTAAAAACTTCGCCGCTGCATTTTGCACCGATTGAAGTCTTTGCAAAAGGCCTTTATTAGCTCCCGCGATAGGGCATTACAATAATCAAGCCGAGATACTATCAGGGCTACCACAGCTTGTTTCCGGGCTTGCACAGACAGGTAATACTTGATTTTCCGCAAGATTCTGATAATGCCCCAGCAAGTGGAGATGGTCCTTTTTACTTGAAGACCCATGTCAAGGGCCGGGTCAACCATGACCCCCAAATTTAGTGCCACGAGAGTTGGAGCCGGACAGGTCCCCAGAGATACAGGCCACCATTCCGACGACCAGATGTCTTCCTTCTCGCCGAACACAAGGATCTCCGTCTTTTCGCTGTTTAGCCTCAATGAATTGCCAATCATCCATTGCACGACTACCTCCATACAGTGTCTAAACTTGGAGGCAGAAGCGCTAACAGGCTGGGCGAGGGACAGCAAGATCTGAGTGTCGTCGGCATAGGAGACTACCTCCATCCCAAAAGATCTAATAAGCCTGGCCAAGGGGGTCACGTAGATGTTGAACAGGGTCGGACTTAACGCCGTCTCTTGTGGGACCCCCCACTTCACCGGTAGGGATGGAGATAGAAACTCCCCCAGCTTCACTCTCTGTTCCCTCTGGTCCAAGAAGGAGGCCAACAAACTTAAAGCGGGCCCCTCCACCCCTATCTCCCTCAGTCGAGATGTTAAGACGAGGGGAGACAGGGTATCAAACGCAGCTGTAAGATCTAAAAGGATCAGCAACGTACTCCTACCCTTATCGACTGTGGTGCGGATGTTATCGAGCACCACAGTCAGGGCCGATTCCGTGCTGTGACCCTTTCGAAATCCATGCTGCGAGTGATCCAAAAGACCAGAGGTTTCCAGAAAGGAAGAAAGATGCTGGTTAAGATGGGTTTCCAGCATCTTTGCCTGGGCTGGAAGCATTGAAATGGGGCGAAAGTTTTTAAGCACCTCCGGGTCCAGGGACGGCTTCTTCAAGAGCGGCTTCACCACCGCTTTTTTCCATTCGGAAGGGAAAATGCCATCCCTCATAGCCCTGTTCATGATCTGAAGTAGAGGGGGCAGGAGAGTGTCCTTACATTGTTTAAGGAGGTGGAGAGGACAAGGGTCAAGAGGTGAGCCAGACCTGGTCTTAGCCAAAAGGACATCCAATTCCTGTAGAGAAAGAGGGGGAAAGCTGGACAGCAAGATCAAATTCGGAAGTCTAACAGACCCTGGAAGGGGAGGAACCTGAGAGGTGGGAAAAGATGTTGGAACCCTTTGAAGCTCTAGGGCCGAGACAATATCAGCAACTTTGACTTGAAAATAAATGGCGATATTGTCACACAGCTGTTGCGAGCAAATAACACGATCAGGGGTCTTCAAGGTGGTCAATGAGTCCACAATATTAAAAAGCTCTTTCGGCGAGGTAAGCGCCCTAGTAAGATCTGTAAAGTATTCCTGCTTAGCTCTTATGACCTCAACCCTATATTGCCTCAAAAGGGTTCTATGAGTTTCCCTATCCCGTGGATTCCCACTAGTCCTCCAGAGTCGTTCCTGCTTTCTACAGTCTTGTCTTAACAGTCTTAAAGACTCGGCGTACCAAGGGGCCGACGGCCTTTTTCTAGCTGTATAGCGTAAGGAGGCAGGTGCAAGCTCATCCACGGCAGCCGAAGTGACATTTTCAAACCTCCGTACCGCAGACTCCACATCCTCCTCCATAGAAATTACCAAGGTGGAAATTAAAGGAGCTAATAGCTCATTAGTTATCCTCCTCAGATTTCGCCTGAGTTCCATTTTGCTGGTACCCTTCGGAATATTATTAATGGGAGTGATATCCAATTTCAACGGGACAGCAAAATGGTCTGACCAGGAGAGCGGTATGGGAGCATCGGTGGTCAGGCGCCTATCATTCGAGAAGACGCCATCCAACGTATGGCCCGCCTGGTGAGTAGCTCCTTTAACTAATTGCTGCAGACCACAGGCAGATAAGATGTCTAGGAGAGAGAAAGTTTCTTTTGCCTCTAGATTATCTAGATGGAAGTTCATGTCTCCCAAAACTGTAACATACTCTCAGCCAAAATAAGGTTCTAAAATGCTAAGCAAATGCTGAGTGAAATCTGCTCTAGGCCCCGGGGGTCTATATATAAGAACACCCTTAAACAGGACAGCATAAGCTGCATTGATGGAGAAATGTAGGGCCTGAATGTCTTCATGAGGGGCTGATAGAGGGGTGATGCGACATGAGTGGGAATCCCTATACAAAATACTGAGCCCTCCACCTGTACGTCCCACTCTGTCCAGTCTGACTAGAGTATAACCATCTGGCACTGCTTCTACCAGATCCGGCCCAGAAGAATCTTTGGCCCACGTTTCAGTAATAAAGACCCACGAGGGTCTGCTGGCCACGACAAAGTCCTTAAAGGAGACATTGTTCTTAATTAAAGATCTTGCATTAATCAAGAAACCATGCTCTCAGCTTGTGTGGGGTAAAGGTTTTTCTAAGGGGCTTGCGATTGAGGACCGGGGAGATAGCGCAGCTCCTGTACAGCAAGACCTAAAGCACCTGCATGTGGACGACATATGTAGAGCCTCGGGGTAAGCGAGTAGTGGCAAGGTAACCGAGAAGGTTTGAGATCCAACAAGACCTGGTGAGGGTACCTGAAACGACCGTATCCGCTCTCAGTAAAGCTGAGCGCCCCCTCGTCTTGCTCGTCCTTAGCGCGGACGGGTGCAGACGGGCTGGACTCTGGCGTGACTCCGGCATTACTGCGGCACTTATGCCATGCGCATGCGCCGTGCGCTAGCATACTTGTGTTTAAGTAGGGCTCAGGCTAGTCAACCTGACTGCTGGAGCGCTAACCTGCAATGGCGTTCAGCATCCCTTTCGGACCCCTAAGGTGGCGTGGAGGCTAACGAAGAGCGCGCACAATTAAGGTGCAAGTGTGTGGAAGAGTCGATTTAAAAACAGGGTTTACAAATTAAAATAAAACTCAAATACAAAACGGGATATTTAAAACAGCGCAGCCCTTTAGGCAAAGCGATTACACAGCAATGGGTTGCCTTGTCAAGGCTGACCTACCATTTGTTCAGCCCTTAAATGCAATTCGCGTTCGCCTCAGACCAGTCAACCTGACTGCTGGAGCGCTAACCTGCAATGGCGTTCAGCGTCCCTTTCGGACCCCTAAGGTGGCGTGGAGGCTAACGAAGTCATCCAGAGATTCAACCTGATCCAAGATATCAAGGTTTTGTGAGGGATCAGTGGAGAACAGGTAGAAATCGCATTATGTATGGAGGCAAGAGAAAAATGACGCTTGTAGACAGAGTAAAGAACTACTTCAAGAAAGACAAGCCAATCCAAACTAGAGAAGGAGTTATTATTCCACCACCTAATACTCCTGCATCATTTATGTTATTTGACAGAGGCTACCATGCTTGTGTATGGTTGGAAAATTGGGTGGAATACACAAAAGATGACAGAATTTTAGCATTCCCCTTAGAAGGTACATTTAATGGCAGGATTTTGTTTAATTTGAGGACCTGAATGAATGGTTTGCATCCCAGACCCAGACTAACGCAATATGAGGTCTTAGAAGAATGGGAATAGAGGTTTTTGAGCGAGACAGACCCAGAATTGACAAAGGGTTAGCTAAATTTTACCCGAAAGTACAGAAAGAGACCCGAGAAAAAAGAATGAAAGTATGGAGACAGAACATGATGGTAGAAGGACTATACCCTGCTTTAACGGTAGAAGAGCCCAGGGGAGGGAAAAGGACAGAGAAAACAAAGCATTTAATGACCAGTGGTGATTCAGACGATGATTATCTGGCGGATTTGTTAATGAAAAATCCACCACCTTATAATGAGGAACCCAGACTCCTAAGTATGAGAAATCCATTCCTGAAACCTAATTATGGTGAGGGACCGAGTATGACAAATCCCAGTGCCCCGAATTACAACCCTTCTTTGATTCAGCAGATAGTACATGAAACCTCCATGGATAAGGTACTGCAGGATAAAGAACGAGAGGCTTTAGTTAAACAAAGGACAGAACTAATTCAGAAAATCTCCCAATTAAATACAAGTCCTGAAGCTCTGACAATTCTAGTAACCATTGGCCCAGTTGTTCCTTTGTACGGGGATAAGCAAAGTAGTCCGAAAACTCAAAATATAACCCCATCTGTAGTACAGCCGAGAAAAGAGCCCTTGATAATAGATGATCAGGCAAGTGAATGTGAATCTGTGATCTCCTTGATGGACTTACTGATAAGGGAACCAGAAGGGAGTTCACAGAGAAATAACACTCCTTTTAAAACAAGAGAAGTCCAGATTGAGTCATCTTCTGGTACTAGAAGTGCCACGGTAGTGACTCCTGAAGAAATAGATCGATGGACCCGAGAATTAGAAAAGATGAACCCCCAGCCAAAACCTTTAGATATTTACAAGCTAGGAATAGAATTGGAAGAACTGATGGCTGGGAATGTGGGATTGGACAGGCTCAACACCCTTAGTGAAGAGGAGTTGTTGTTTCTTTGCAAAAGCCTTACCCGAAATGCCAGGGTGTACTACGAGAAATTAGTGGAAACCGCAGCTAGTATGGGAATCGACATCAGCAGATCTAAAGTGTTGCAAAAACCCTATAGAGCAGAGTTCTCAGACAAAGATTTGGAAAACATGAATGTGTCAGGGAAAAAGGTGCCGATAAGAGAATTGCTAAACCTGTTGCAAAAATGGGGAGATTTAGAAAAATGGAAAGCCAGGTGGGCCAAGAAAAAGGAAGATAGTAGATCAAAGCAAATGTCCTCTGAATATGTTCTAAAAGAAACAGAAAAGGTGGAAAAATTGTATCCTATGCGAGAAGTGCCAGGAGGAGGATAAGTACATGTTCCATGGTCCCGACAGGATATTGTGTCCTTTACAAATGACTTCCCAAAATTACGAGAAAAACCTGTAGAATGGTACATACAGGTCGAGAGATTTGTGAACGTTCAAAAATGTCTCCTGAAAGATCTAGATGGTTTCTTTGACATTTTAGTCCCTGTAGATTTATGGACCGAATGTCAAATTGCTGTTGATTGGCCTAGTGAAGAATACGCCAGAGACCCAAAGACAGGGGCTCCTTCAGGGGATGTGATGAGGAAATACAACCAGGTAATGTTGTATCTGAAAGGAAAGGTACCTGCAAAAGAAACTGATTAGACCCGAATAGATGGAACTACCCAGAATCGAGATGAAACTGTGCATTCATACTATGAACAACTGTTACAGGTGTTCAAGACATACAGTGGCCTGGATAATATTGAGATGAAGGACATGACCCACTTCATTTATCGATTTGTGTTTAGGGTTAAGGCCTGAGATTTCACAGTGGATCAAAGACAATAAAATTTGCTGGCAGGCTAAACCTATTGATGAAGTCCTGAAGTATGCTAAATATTGCGAAGATGAGCTGGAAAATAAATGAAAAGAGTTAAAGGAAAAAATCATGTGGGCACAGGTAAAATTAGCAGAGCACCAATAACAGCAGCTGAGCAAATTGTCTAATAATCAGAGTCAGGGCCCTGGGGGTGGGGGAAAGCCCAGAGTAAAAATGAGCCGAGAAGAGGCAAGGAAAAAGTTCCCCTGCCACGGGTGCGGAAAGATAGGACACTGGAGAGACGAGTGTAAGGCTGTGCAGAATGGTAATGTGCTAATTAATGATTTAAATCCACAGACGCAGAATGAGACACCACGGAAGACCCAGCAGCAGGTAAAACAGAATCAGTTGCCTCGTGCACCTAGGCCAAAGTATAGGAGCAAAGCACAGCAGGGTGAAGACACCGTAGTTTGGGAAGGAAGGGAGGATAGAAATGCAGCAACTTCACAATTTTTGTTAAATTACACATTCCTCTGTGACGATACCTACTGACGGTGCCTGAGGGGGGAGGACTAGGATTGCGTGCTTGGCGCATCCTTGCCGGTGGACCAGTCAGGGCCATACATTGAAGGAAAGGTTGAAGGAAATGATGTCACCTTTCTGTTGGACATTGGTGCTAACCGTTCTACTGTGAGAACAGCGGACGTTCCAAACCTACCCCTCTCGGGAGAAGCGATCCAAGTAGTGGGCGTTTCTAATCAGCTAATTAGTACCCCAGTTACAGAACTTATGGAGATTAAAATTGGGACTTTTAAAGAAATGCATAGATTTGTTGTTTGTGATTCCAGTCCTGTGAACCTACTAGGACGAGATTTGCTGTGCAAAATGAACTGCACTATCTTTTGCACTCCAAATGGCGTCGAAATTCAGACCCCAGATGAAGATGGAATTCACAAATTAATGTTAGCAAGACCCGACTCAGAAATTAAAAGGCTGACAATACAAGACTTACCTGAAGAACTCCAACAAACAGTGAAACCGGAGGTATGGGATTTTACTGGAAAAGATGTAGGAATGATGGCAAATGTTGACCCAATTAAAATAGCCATAAAAGAAGATGCAGTCTACCCAAATACCCGACAGTATAAAATGAGTGCAGAAGTTAAGGCAGGAGTTGCTATTGAAATCAAATGGTTGCTAGAAGCAGGCATTTTGCAAGAGGTATTGAGCAGTCCTTGTAACTCACCAATAATTGGCATAAAGAAACCTAGTGGTAAGTACTGGGTCATACAGGACCTGCGCATGGTTAATAAAATTGTTGTTACTTGCTGTCCTGTTGTGCCAAACCCTGCAGTAAATTCTATACCAAATACCATGGAATGCTGGATGGTTTACCGTCATTGACCTATGTCATGCATTCTTTTTGATTCCATTGCATCCAGGCAGCAAATTTCTTTTCTCTTTTGAATTCGACAGTCATGTATACGTCTTGGATCATGTTCCTCAGGGGTACACGGAGAGTCCTTCGATTTTTAATCAGATTCGGAAAAAATGCCTCGAATCTCTGATATTGCCCGGAAAATCAGTCCTGGTGCAATACATAGACGACCTCTTGGTGGCGTCTAAGAGTCGAAAAGACGGTGTTACTGACACAATTGCCTTGCTGAACCATTTAGGTGAGGGAGGACATAAAGTATCACCAGACAAACTGCAGTTCTGCACCTCATCTGTGAAATATCTGGGGCACCAGATAGAGAGAGGTGTCAGGAAAGTTACCACAGAAAGAATTAGGATAATTCGCAACATGGAATTGCCCAATACCCAGAAAGAAATCAGAATGTTTCTTGGAGTTGTAGGATACTGCAGGCAGTGGATTGTGGGATTTGCCGTCCTAGCAAGACCATTGATAAAATTGATAAAGAAAGGAGCAAAAGATCCAGTGGATTGGGAATAACGAAAGCATGTCAGTTTTTGTGAAATTGCGAGAATGCCTGTGTACAGCCCCTGCATTAGGAATGCCCGACTACTCAAAAGAGTTTGCACTGTTTTGTGACACAAGAGACAGTTGTGCACTTTCAGTCCTGACCCAAATTCATGGTTTAACCAGACGTCCAGTGGCATATTTTTCTTCCACATTGGACCCAGTGGCAGCTGGATTACCTGGATGTCTGAAAGCTGTAGCTGCAACTTGCACAGGTCTTGAACAGAGTGAGTCCATTGTTATGGGACATCCTGTAACTGTGCATGTTCAACATGCAGTTGTAATTTTGCTGACAAGAACAAAAACCCAGTTTCTCACACCTAGTCGGCTGACTAAGTATGAGAGAATTCTTGTAGGTGCAGGAAATGTAACCATTGCCCGATGTAACATTCTAAATCCAGCTACCTTACTGCCAAATTTACTCACAGCAGAAGTGATGGGAGAAGTCGAACATGACTGTGTTGATTTGACTGAGTTTAGGACAAAACCACGCCCAGACATAAAGGAAGCACCCTTAACTGATGAAGATAATGAGCTATTTGTAGATGGCTCGTGCCTGAGATATGAAGAGGGAGGCCTGAGCGCTGCTTATTCAATGTGCACAGTGGGAGGTCCAGTGGAAGCATCCTATTTACATGGAGTCAAGTCTGCACAAGTAGCTGAATTGGTCGCTTTGACAAGAGCTTGCAAATTTGGGAAGAACTCGAAAATAACCATATACACTGATTGCCAGTATGGTTATGGGGTTGTGCATGACTTTGGCCAATTATGGATGCAAAGGGAGTTCCTGACTTCTTCAGGCGCCCCTATTAGAAATGGAAAATATGCACAGGATTTACTCGAATCAAACCAGTTACCAAAAGAATTGGCTGTGGTCAAGTGTGCTGCTCACAAATCTGGCAATACTGTAGAAAACAAAGTCCACCCAAATGAATTTAGATGAGGGCTCTAAGAGAGTCCACTCTTTTTAAAGTACAACCAGGAGCTCACCAAGGGGTGACAGAGAGGTCACAAAGGGAGAAGAAGAACACACATATCAATATACAAAAGTCTTTATTTCATTTTTTTCTCCTCCCTTTATCTTATTTGGTTTATATGTTTTGTGTTCAACACATCAAAGAGAATCATACAGGATAAAAAATTACAATGACATAACATCAATAAATATACATCAAAACATATCCCCACACCAGACTCTCAGACACATACTCAAAGCTCATACAGTCACACACATACACATCCACAGATATACACGTTTCTCGAAGCAATCCTCAGGGTCATATGAGGGGGGGAAAAAAACCGTGTAGGATCTCCGTGGTACGAGGCCAGGAAATTCCAGATTAATAGACACAGGGTCCCACGTTCAAGTAACGCCGACGCGCGTTTCAGTGCAAGGCCCAGATCTACGGGCGCACCTTCATCAGGGCTCTCACGTCAGGTGGGGGAAAGGCAACACAGAATATGCTATGTATACGAGTGACCAATCTGTTCAAGAAAAAAAATAATTTTTTAAACATTTTTAGATTCAATAATCCGACATCTGTCTGGCTCATTTAAAGTATGAAACAAATTTTCATCCCAGCTACATTCAGTCATTCCAATTTCAATTTGTGACCTCTCTGTCACCCCTTGGTGAGCTCCTGGTTGTGCTTTAAAAAGAGTGGACTCTCTTAGAGCCATCATCTAAATTCATTTGGGTGGACTTTGTTTTCTACAGTAGTGTTATTTTCCCTGACGTCCGCCCTCATACGTTTCAGGGGGCCCCTTTGTTTATTGGATTGCATACCCAGCCCTGTGCTGTGGGGTGTTCGTGTTTGATTCGATCTGAAACCCTAGTTGTTTGAATTGAATGCTACTGTATGTTCTCGAGTGATGTGTTGTTGTTGTATTGTTGCTGAATGATCACCTTGGCTGAACCTGAGGAGTGAGTTTATTTTCTGTTGGTCTTTAACGATTAACTCTGACGCTTCATCTTTGTTGCGGGAATGGAAAGCATTAAAACTTTCGGATTCTCCGACGATGACTTTGCGCGAATGATTGGAGCAACAGAAGGGACAGGTAACCACTTCACCCTGTCGAAAGGGATAGAAGGTGAGTGGAACAAGTTGCTTAATCTGAAAAAGAAGTCTCTTCGTACTGAGGCTCATGCAAAGTTTATGCTAGATTACCTGAAGGCCGGAACAATTCCTATCGGCCTCAGGGTGAGAAATATTCCTGGCCTATTTGTCGAACTTCGTCATTTTATTGAAAAGTGGACCTTGATATCCAACAGGTGCTCGCGCGACTATATGATGTTGATCATAGAGACAGCGCGCGAGGTTTTGGCAGCACTAGCTAAAGAAATTGAGGAGCTTGAGGAGAAATTGAAGAAAGATAACTCTATGGATGTAGGCAAAAAGAAACTTGAAGAGATTAGCGCAGAAATTGACTCCTTTGCAGAGTATCTTCTAAAAAGAAAAATGGAAAAATTTAGGAAGGACGTGCGTCTATTCTCCCAAGAAAAGGCCTATGCATATTTAAATCCTGAATTTTATTCCAACTCGGACAATGGGAGTGGGTATCAGACTAATGTTAGAGGTGGGAATAGGAGAGTCCAGACCTTCTCGGACACCACTGACTCTGATGCAGAAAGTGGTTCCAACCATGATCCTAATTATAACACCGGCTTTCAACAACGACAAGATCATTTTGAAAGACCCAATGGCCAGGATCATTTTTTATCCAATCGAGGGGGCAACCACAGACCCAGGAATCGGATACCTCAGAGGCCACAATTCAACCAAGACCAGGGCCGTCCTCAGAGGTACATCCAGACCAGGAACACCCAATACTGGAGGAGATAAGTAATATCCCAGTATTTAATTTGTCAGGAAGTGAGATTCCTGTTGAGTTTATGACCCTCCTCTCTCATGGTCTTTCTTTTGTACCCACCACCAAACTGAACAAATTTGAGTTGATAAAGGATGTTCTAACTTTCTTTAGGAAAATTCGCCTGAAGAAGTTTTTTCTTTCTCAGCCCACCCCTGATGGGGCTGAGAATGCCTCTGGATTGAAGCCTCCTTCCAGTTTCACCCCCAGCCTGGATACCATTGGACCGGAGGTTGGGGTGTTTGAGAGAGTTGTTACCAACAAATTAAATAAACTGTTGAAATTTGTTCCATATTCTACCAGCAACTTAACAGATGTTGAGAATCGTGCCCTGAGAGGACTGAGCCAGTCCCCTGAAATTACCATCAAACCTTGTGATAAAGGTGGGGGGATCGTGGTGTTTAAGACCTCCAATTACATTGAGAAAATGAATGCCCTCCTCTCTTCCGATACACACTACCGCCGAATTCTTATGAACCCCGAGGAAGCTCTGAAAAAACGCATCCTCCGTTCAGTTAACCAAGCTGTTGATGCGGGACACATATGTACCAAAGAGGCAGAATTCCTTACACCATCTTTTACTAGAATGCCCATTATTTATGGGCTGCCTAAAGTTCACAAAAACTGTGAGGATCCCCCTATGCGCCCCATTGTTTCTTCAATTGGGGCCGCTACAGAACCCTTATCAAAGTATATTGATAAGTTTCTTAAACCTCTGGTCAGTGAACTACTGTCATTCGTGAAGGACACCGGCCACTTTATTTAGAAGGTCAAAAATCTTCCATTTGACCACAATTCTGAACTACTGGTAACTATGGACCTTGAGTCCCTATACTCAAACATTCCCCAAGAGGAGGCTCTGACTGTCGTGAGGGAATTTATTACGGGTGTGGCGAATCTCCCCAATGCAGATACCATTATATGTTTTCTGGAAATTGTTCTCCGTGAGAACTACTTCGAATTCAATGGACAATATTTTCACCAAGTTAAGGAAGTAAGCATGGGGGCCTCTTGTGCCCCTAGTGTTGCTTGCCTGTATATGGGCCACTTTAAAGCTATTAACATCCACAATGAAATGGCTCCATTTTATGAGAACATACGAGCCTGGTCGCGCTTCATTGATGATATTTTTTTCATCTGGAGTGGCGACCAGGCTTCGTTCAATGAATTTGTTACCTGGGTCAACTGTGCCGATCCTAATCTGCACTTTGCAGCCAATTTTAGCTGACTCCAGGTTGAATTCCTTGATGTATGGGTGAGGCATGGTGAAGGTCACCTCTTTGTCTCCCTGTATACGAAACCCACGTTGAAGAACACGCTTCTAGAGTATGGAAGCTTCCATCCACGAAGTCAACGTGACTCCATCCCATTCGGCCAATTCCTCCGACTGAGGAGAAATTGCTCCTTGATGAGTGATTTTCTCGCTCAGTCGGACATTCTGAAAGAGAAGTTATCCTGAAGGGGTTATCCTCGCCGTCTGATAAGAGACTCATTCAAAAGAGCGAGGTATTTCAACAGGGACAGTATGTTCGTGGATCGTGATCGCACTAATTCTGACTGTCTAATCTGCATCGCCAAGCACTCGGGGATTAACAATAAAATCCGGCAAATTGTTAATTCATCTTGGCATATCCTGAACACCAACGACTCGGATGAGTCGTTGCCTAAACCTATTTTTGCATTCCGACGAAACAAAAATGTGCGCAACCATTTGGTGAGAGGAACCGTTGGAACCACGATTCGATCTAAACAAATTGGACTGTTTGATCTCCCTCCGGTGGTTGGGAACCACTGTTGTGGGAATTGTCATGCGTGCCCGCAGGCCTTGACGGGCAGCACTCTGCAGATTGGCAACCGTACGATCAAATTGAAAGAAATGAGTAATTGTAGGTCTAGCAACATTGTGTATGTGATTATATGCCCCTGTGGACTCCCATATGTGGGAGAAACTGGACGTGAGTGCAGGATCAAGCTGAGTGAGCACAAGTCCAGTATCCGAAACATGAGGAGTGGGGCTCCGCTCGTAGCTCACTGGATCACTGTCAAACACAGTGACTCTGATTTGAGATAGTCGGTTTTGCAATTCCTGGCAAAGATGGGACATTGTTGAGAAAGAAAAGAGAGGTTTTCTGGATTTTTATTCTGGATGCGGTAAAATCTGGCCTGAATGACTCCTGTCCTTGGGAGAATGCCATCCATTAACCACCTCCATGCACATATCTGGCGCTATCTATAAAATCTGGTCCTTCCAGATGCGCCTTGTTTACATCGAAACTGAAACGTGGTCCGTGTTCGGGTTCTCATATTTTATATGAGATGGACTAAGCTGGTCTTGTATCTATCTGTTAATGGATACCTGGAATGTTCATTCTTAGGGCTTTGAATGGTCAACTTTGTGATCCCTGATTGTGGCCTTATGTACATGAGAACTGGACCCGCCGTTTTTTGGTGCGATTATTACTTAAACCCCTTGCCTAATACATAAATATTCCCAATACCTTTGAAGTCTGATCCAGTTCTATATGACTTGATCGACGTCGTTGGTGCGATTATTACTTAAAACTCCCGCCCGATACATAAATATTCCCAATACCTTTGAGATCTGACTCAGTTCGATATGACAGGACCGGCGTCTTGGATCCGTGCCCGGTCCTACGAAACAAGTACGGCTTATGGGTGGCGTGTTGTCCTATGAGATAGGGACAGCACGCGACCAGCCCTGGTTATGAGGGAACCCTGGGTTCCAGTCCGGGTTTTGCTATTTTGATCCCGTGACGTCAGAAGGGTAGGCGTGACCTTGTGCCCTTTATTTGAGGCGGGAAAACGCTAGATGTGTTTGTTGCATAATTGCTGGTATCCGCCGGCCGTCTGTCGTGACTGGCTGATGAGATGGAAGTTAGGCGTATGTCGCCGTATTGAAGGTAAGAGAAATGGGGAATAGGACCTGGTTAGTCAATCCTACCATGACTCCATGGCTGACGGCAGGGGAAGGTTGATAATTGTTTTGATAATCTTGTTGTTAGGCTCCTACTCTACTTTTTGACGAGCAACTTTCTCGTTATAGGAACCAACAATTTTGCGAGTCTTGTATTTTAATAAGATCCCGGATAGCGGTTTCTTGGCCCTACTATTAAAAGTCTCCCGTGTACCTCCCTTTCAGGACGCAAAGAATTCTATCGGAGGAAGGAAGGCACAGAGAACTTCCCTTGTGAATGCGTACCGTGATTTAGGATACCGCCTATGCCTCTCATTTCACGGTATGTATGAACTTGGAAATACTCCTGACTTTGAGTCCCTTAAGCGGTCTGAATTAGATATCTCTTATTTTTATTTTTTTGAAACCCCCGCCCCTTTTAAACTTGGCTACTTCGACTCTGTTTTGCACCTTGTTCTGACGCTTCTTAGTAATCGTGAAATGGGATCCACAATCTTATCCAACCGCATTTCTATTTTAGATGCATGCCCCCGAGACTGACGTAAACCCGAATTTTCCATCCATGTGAGACCGACCCCTTACCGTGGGAAGCGTGTATACTTGCAGCAGATGCACATCGTTTAAACTGACGGGAACCTGAAACTGCCCTCTGTGTGAAACCAATCAAGAATTACGAGAGTAACTGTCGCCCGCAGCAGGTAAATTACTGACTCCTCAATGGGTGTGAGCTGAGCGTGGATCCTGTTTTATCTTTCCCTCTGAAATCCTGATTTTTTATGAAATATTTCCATCTCTATCTCTGTTGGTATTGCTACAGTTTAGATCCCGAGTGTTCTCAGGCCTGTTTGAACTGACGAGTGACTTCCTGAATTGCGTCCTAGTGGATCCTTAGTCGTCGGCCCAGGTAAAAAGGGGATCCATTTTGACTCTATTTGAAGGGGTAGTTTATGTCATATATAAATATTCGAGTGTTTACTCGAACTGGCCCCCTTTTTGTTTAAAAATAATAAGAGACGAATCCCCTTGCTGTCATTTTAAGCGGCATTACCATCTCCGCAGGATAAGCCTGGTGACGGTGTGTGATTGTATAGAATAAGTGTTTCTTTTAATAAACGAATGTGCACTAATGTGAGGAAATGTGTTGTTAGGATATTTCTGGGATCTAGGGATTTCTGTACACATCAGAAATCCTGCATTTATAATTGGAGTTTATCCTTGTTGTTATCCTTTCAACCTTGGAGCTCACCGTAAAAGGGTTGATTTGTTTTAAATGCCATAGATATAATGATGCACGACTAACTAACTGCCTGAAATGTATACAAATTGAAATTGGAATGACTGAATGTAGCTGGGATGAAAATTTGTTTCATACTTTAAATGAGCCAGACAGATGTCGGATTATTGAATCTAATAATATTTAAAAAAAAAAAATTCTTGAACAGATTGGTCACTCGTATACATAGCATATTCTGTGTTGCCTTTCCCCCACCTGACGTGAGAGCCCTGATGAAGGTGCGCCCGTAGATCTGGGCCTTGCACTGAAACGCGCGTCGGCGTTACTTGAACGTTTGACCCTGTGTCTATTAATCTGGAATTTCCTGGCCTCGTGCCACGGAGATCCTACATGTTTCCCCCCCCCCCCTCATATGACCCTGAGGATTGCTTCGAGAAACGTGTATATCTGTGGATGTGTATGTGTGTGACTGTATGAGCCTTGAGTATGTGTCTGAGAGTCTGGTGTGGGGATATGTTTTGATGTATATTTATTGATGTTATGTCATTGTAATTTTTTATCCTGTATGATTCTCTTTGATGTGTTGAACACAAAACATATAAACCAAATAAGATAAAAGGAGGAGAAAAAAATGAAATAAAGACTTTTGTATATTGATATGTGTGTTCTTCTTCTCCCTTTGTGACTTCTCTGTCACCCCTTGGTGAGCTCCTGGTTGTGCTTTAAAAAGAGTGGACTCTCTTAGAGCCATCATCTAAATTCATTTGGGTGGACTTTGTTTTCTACAGTAGTGTTATTTTCCCTGACGTCCGCCCTCATACGTTTCAGGGGGCCCCTTTGTTTATTGGATCACAAATCTGGCAATGACACAGTGACAGCAGGTAATCGATATTCTGACCAGTTAGCCCAACATTGTGCAAAGTACAAAATGGCTATTAATAAAAAGGTTGGGGGAAACGGAAACAGCTGCCAACTTATGATGCTAGAAGGAATAAACACATGGGAGGAAGTGAGAGATTTACAGGAAGCAGCAGCGGCAAAAGAGAAGGAAGATTGGAAAAAATCTGGTTGTCAGAGAAGGAATGAAGATGGTGTCATTGTTTACCTTGATGGTATGCCTGTGTTGCCAGACTGTCTGCTTGCTCCTATGGCTAGGCTGATACATGGAGTCACACATGTGGGAAGAGATGCCATAATTCGCATCTTTAGGCAGACATGGTTCAACTCGAAATTCAGAAACATAGCAGAGGCACTCTGCCAAAGGTGTTTGATTTGTCAGCAATTTAACCCAGGAAAGAAAACAGTAGTTTTGCCAGGAAAGATTGGGAAGGCAGAGGGCCCTTTCATACGATTGCAGATTGACTTTTTTCAGTTACCCCCTTGTCGAGGAATGAAGTACATTCTTGTCATTGTCTGCCTGTTTTCAAAATGGGTGGAAGCTTAACCTGCACGTAGAAATGACAGCATCGCGGTAGCCAAACTGTTACTTAGGGAACTCATACCTAGGTATGGATTCCCAGTCACAATTGAATCAGACAGAGGAGGGCATTTCCAAAGCGAGATAATGAAACAGATTTGTGAAGCATTCAAAATTACGCAAAAACTGCACTGTGCATATCGACCAGAGGCTTCTGGAGTGGTAGAACAACTGAATGGCACAATCAAATCAAGATTGGGAAAAATGTGTGAATACACTCAATTGGAATGGCCTGATGCTTTGTCACTTGTGTTGATGGGACTCAGAAGTATTCCAGACCGGAACACAGGCTTGAGCCCCCATGAGATACTGATGGGAAGAGCAATGCGGCTAGCATGGGTACCAGGATACAAACTGATAAGCAGGTAATCCTGGTTACCACCACAGCTGTAAAGTGTGCAGGAGTTCCACAGTGGATCCATGCCAGCCACATGAAGAAAGTGACTGAACCTGAAGAAACTGAGGCTGAAGGTTATGCAGCTGAGGGGTCCCAAGATATCGGTCCTGAAGTAGCTGAAGAAGAACAACCGAGCTCCAGTCAAGATGATTGGGTCCCAATAATCGACCTGACTATAGATCCTATACGAACCAGAAGACAAATCTATATAGATAGACAGTGGGATAGTGAGGACGAGACAGGTATAGAAGAAGATAATCAGATCATCGAAATCCAAATCAAATCTGATTCTGAGGAAGACCAGATAGGGAAAGAATAGGTAATTGACACTCCACCAAGAACTCCTGAGCCAGAAGAGGGACAGATAGAAATTAGGGCGGAGGTTCAAGCGGAAGAAAATCAAGGGTTCGAAGTGCTTGAACAGGATCCGATAGGACTAGACAACTGTGTTCAGGAAGAAGAAAACGAAACAAACCAAAGCCAAATTCAGCATACACCTGAACAAGGCCAGTTTAGTGACCAAGCAGAAGAAACTGATGAAAGACCTGGACCTAGTCAGTTAGGGAGAAATACAGAAGACGATCTTGAAACCAATGTGCCACAACTAAATGAAAATAAAAGAGCATCTGAAGAAGGCCAAGACACAGTGCCAATTAAAAGACTCAGAAAAGGAGACTCATTACCTAGGTTTGTCAAGAGACTGAGATTGCGACTAAAGACAATTAACGAAGAACCTGAGCAAGTGAACGAAGTCTCAAGTCAAGCTGGTCCATCTGAAATACAAGCTAAGAGACGAAGTGCCCGAATAAAAGGACTGAATAACAAATATCAGAGTCCTGAATGGACGTACTTTGTGTTGGAGGACTTTGAAAACTTGCAAATAAGTGATGAAAGTGATGAAGAATTGATTACTGACCAGACCAGCGAAAAAGCGAAACCCACTTGAAAAGTTGCTCCAAGTAAGCAAACTGTGCAAAGTTACAAAGAGGGGTTGAAGCTTCTTTTGAGCCAAAATGTCTGATTCCTCTGTGAATGGGAGACCGAGAGGAGGTTGTTTAAAAACATGCTGCCAAGTATGTTTATGTAGTGTAGCAATAGTACTAATACTTTGGATAGGACTAACAATAGCTATTCCTTCTATGATGAGTAAAGACCCAAACATGTACCCAAATAATAACCTGCCAAAAGACACTGTAGAATCACACACTAGAAATACGCCACAAAGAATAGATGCACCAGATAAGACACTTAGTCTGAAACAAACAAAAGCAGATTTAGAAGCACCAGATGAGGAAGGATTACACTATAACAAATACAAGAATAAAACTCATTTGAATGTGCTTGCAAACCTGTTGGTACATTATGTAGAAGCTATGGAAATAGATGACTGTTATATCTGCATGAAGTTGCCTACCTCGGTAGCTGAGGGTGTAACATATCACCACTTGCCCTTAACCTATGAAACTTTCTGTAGTATTCTAACTAGTTTATCCTATAGAAGAGGACCTTTACAGTATTATTACTCAAACTTTGACATGATATTTTCTGAAATTCCTGTGCGAAGAAACCTGAACCCTGTACATACAACTAGAGATGTAGCAAAATACATGAGTGAATATTTCCTAACAGTAGGTAAAATAAATATAGATGATGCCCACCAAGATAACTTGACCTGTTCATTACACGAAAAGGAGAAGATGTTCCTAAACATGGTAGAGAAAAGAAGAGAAAGTTTCCAAAAGAAAGCAAAATACAAGAATCAGAAAACTCCTAAATGGGCAGAAAGCATAGGGAGCACCTCAACTGGTGGGGCTAATGCTGCTATGTTGCTGGATTTCAAAAAGAAGGGGAAACTTTGTGTTCAAAGAGAAAGAACCTATTATTATGACAATATATTCATTGGTTCCAGTGAATGCGAACACAATTATAAGGTAATTGGGGGTTGGGGTTTCAAAGATGGGACAGAACCTGTGTTTCCTGGAATTTATTATATATGTGGGATCAAGGCTTATTTCAAATTGCCTTACCATTGGTACGGGAGCTGTTACTTTGGTATTGTCTTCCCAAAGATATGCCATGTGGGGAAATTCACTGGAAGCACTGAAAGAACTAATGAATTAGTCCGTAGCAAAAGAGAAAGTGTTGGTGAAATAGTAGGTGATATTTTAGTGCATTGATACCTACAGTGAGAGTGGCTCTGAATACACACAGAATTTGCAAATTGTCAACAGTAGTAGATCGGTTATCAACTGACACTGCTGGAGGTTTCCTGATGGTCAACACCGAATTGGTTGCGGTGAGATCAATGGTTTTACAAAACAGACTGCTCTTGACACATTATTGGCAAAAGATGGCAGAGTCTGCAGAATGCTGAAAGCGCAACATTGTTGCACTTACATACCTGACAAAAGCGTGGAAATTAAAGGGTATGTGAGAAACATTACGAATTTGGAAAAAGAGCTCAAACCACTGGAGGTTGACAGTGCCTGGAAGAGACTTACTGATGGTCTTTCTGCTGTAGGTAGATGGTTTTCTAACTTAGGTAAAAGTCTTGTGAGCAAAATACTGATGCCAATTGCGGGAATAGGTTTAGTAGTGTTCATAATATTAATTTGCTACAAATGTCGAAAACACAAAAAGAAATATACTGTGAATAGGAGAGGAGTGAAGAGAAATGTTGATGAGCTTGAATTAGAAGAATTGAATAATAAGATTTATAAAAGGGTGAAAAATTCTCATCCTAATAAAGATACTGAGAAAAAGCTAAACAGAAAGTTTGAAGAGATTGAACTGGGTGAGATGTGAAAGGTTGGCATCTGGTTCCATTAATTGTGATGATATAAAATATCATCAAAGAGGGGATTGATGGAGCAAGGATTCGCACGTAAAGCGACTTGCTTGTATTCATGAACCTCGAATAACCTTAATTTATTAATCAACATGTTTGTCTTATTAATTTACCCTTTATTCTGACATTTTGGGTGTCCCAGAGACGCTTGCCTATGTGTTTACTAATCCTAATGCGCTTGCAACTTAAGATGGCTGCTCCTACGCCGGAATTTCTTCTGCGCATGCGTCGGTCATACTCATGTGACGTGACGCACTCGCAGTCTTGGTGGGAAACTCTTTGCACTTGCACAGTAGAACTAAGATGGCTGCTTTATGTCCTCACATGCCTAAAGCTTGCATTGCTGCTTTTGCTATGCTGCTTGTTCTGCCTAAATCCTAATGCTATAGTTTATTATAAAGTAATGGGAGTAGTATAGCGATTCATGGTATACAGTGTATTCATTTTTTCCTGTGTTCTAAAGCTATTTCTATTTACTTTTCATGCATCACAATCTTTGGGTATGAGGGACGGGAATACTCCATTTTGAAAATCCTTTCTGCGCATGACAGTCTACGGCCAGAGGATGAACTCTGTGTTCTTGAACGCCAGCCAGATGGAAGCACCAGCCAAGATGTGCCTGGGATCTCATGCTTAACCCCACTAAGAAGAAGTCAAAAGACTACAATGTATTAATCAATAGACTGTCCATTGTTTTGCACATCGAAGACATCATGGGAACCTGAAGTCCGATAGGCGTACCCAGAAAATGTAAATTATGGGCTCGAGAAAGTAAAATCCTAGGTGGTGTGATGACCTGTCCTTTCTTTTGTCCAATCGAAATTGGGGATCCTTACACTTGCAACATTGGGGGGTGGTACACTGACCCGAAAACAGTATAACTAGCTTAGGTTTAGCTAGAGAAATGGTCCAACTTGTCCGAATAGCTGACCTGTCACTGACCCAACGCACTCAATAGGTGATCGAGAACAGAGGTGCTGCGGAGCACTCTGTCCGAAATTTCCACAGACCCAATCGGGGTTTTGGAAATCTTAAGTGCTGGCGAAGCACTTTGCTGGGGAATTCGGTAAACCCAATCGGGGTTCTGACTGATAGTTGCAGAGAAGGTGTAGCGCAGGCTTTGCAACTGAACTGCGGGTGCTGGTCTAAACTTTGGTGATCTGGTTCTGATCCAAATCTGGGTTTCCGGTCCTGGTTTCCATATTGCACCTGCTGGCCTACTGGCAATCGCTCTTCTTGGGGTTTCTCCTGTCCTTAACTGACCCGTGGCCAGGGTTGGTCTTCATACCATTCTAGGTAAATATGAATCTGTGAAGGAAACACAATTGCATCCTTTTCTTTAACCTCTCCTGAAATCTTGCTAAACGTTATAAATGCATATGTTCCTTTCTTTACCCTTCCCTTGTGACAAAGTACTAAAGCCATAAAAGAGCCTTTATTAGCATGCTCCATTGTTCCCCTACCTTATAGTTGGATAACAAAGTACTGTCTCTGAATAAATAGGTGTTCCTTCTCTTTACCCTCCCTTCACTGAACTGAAGAGATCATTCCTGAATTATTAGCGTGTTCCAATTTCTTACCCTTCCTATAGTTACATGAGAAATTCAGTTTCGTCATTATAGATTTATGTTCCCTTTTCCCTACCCATCCCTTAGGAATCGATAATCTGTGACATTCTAGCATGTCCCTTGTTTTCCCCGTCCCTTAGAAAACACCACTTCCAGTCTGACTTCAAGACATTTATTTTTCAGTATGCTCCTTTCTCTGACCTTCCCTTTAGACTCTTAAATGGTTGGCGTTATATTCCTTTTACATGGTTATACTCTTTTCATGATTCTGGTTATCGATAGCTTGCTTGCTGTGACCTTTTGTCTTTCTACCTTTGATGATGAATAGATAAAGGTTTTCAAACTTCCTGAGTCTGTGGTTAACTACATGAGTGCAAATGTTATAAAGGTTATGGTATTTTTTGACTGCTTATCTTTTCAGCTAGCTCCCTGATCCATTGTGGTCATAGGCACCGGTGACAAGGATTGGTAAGCCTGAGGTATAAGACATAGTTAGGAAATTGGATTACTGGTAGTAGAGTGTAGGTTACCCGATTTATAAATATGGTAAATTGAAATTTATGGGCCCAAGTGTGCATATGGTGAAATTATAGTTGGGTGACCTGCGCGCTCTATCACCATTAAGCGATGTACCAAATGTAGTAAAAGGGGACATTTCATGTCAGTGTGCGGAAGTGCAAAAAATATCATGAGAATTAGTTCGGTAGGTGTCACCCCTGATTCATATGCTCATGACTGAAACCTGTACCTTTACTGTGGGCCATAAACTCTCCAGGACCTGTGCCTTCAAGCACTCGAGCTCCTTCCTGACCGCTGGTGTTCGCTGGTCCCCCCCGCTGCCGCACCGGAAGATCTCGCGGCCGCCGTGCGGGGGGACTACAGCCCCAGAGGACTTTGTTTCCTGACCCCGCCCACCTCCACCCATTTCCGCGCCCGGGAGGTGCATAAATCAACGGCACTCCCTCCGCGCCGCGGGACGGCGCCGGGCAAAGGGCGGGCCGTTTGTGGCTGTCCGGGGACGGACGAGGCCGGGCTGGGCCATTCCCCTTGGCTTTAAAATCCAGGTACCATTTTCGTTGTACAGGGGCACAATGGTATATAAGTAACCAACTCTCAAGTGGCAAATTAGTGAGTACCGGCCTCCATAATTCCTCCGTATGGCTAGCAATATCTCTGAGGGATCTATGACCCCTGGCCCCCAGGAGAATAGAAAATGTCTAAACGGGACTCTGGATGGGTTTTTTTTACGGGTGGAGTCGCTTATTAGCAACGAAATTGCACGCGTAGAGAAAAGGATGTCCATGGACCCATCCATTCTAGCGTCACATTTGGCAAATTTATCTCCAGGCTCAATGACTGCAACCCAACCAGCCTGTAAATCATTGCCAGTAACAGTAGTTGTGACACCTGAAATGAAATGAATGAAATGAATGAAACTTATATAGCGCACGACTTACCCTGGGGCATCTCAGCGCTTGCTTAGGGAACCCGTCCTGGTATTCCCCTGTGAGATAACCCTGGCAGGGTATCCACAAGGTGAAAGCCAGGCATCCCACCGCGAGGGGCCGTTGTGGAGATTAAGCAAGCTATTGCCCAGAGTCGCAGAGTGTGAACCCGTGAGTCGAGAAGGCACCGGAGCGAGAATTAACGAGTCCGTGGAATTTTGAGCCCAAGACCCGCTGAGGCGGGGAATTGAACCCTGGTCCAGGGCCGAACTCAAGCTCCAGGTCTGCCGCCTCTAACCCCTGAGCCACACTTCTCCACTGAGACCAAGGACATTCTTATTGCCCAAACATCACAAACATCACAGTTAGACTCTGATGTCCCCTTGACGCCACCAATGATGACAAGACTAAGAGGGGCTCGTAAAGGGTGTAAGGAAAGACCAGAGCCAAAACCTACCCAACAGAGGAAAGGAATACAAAAAAGTAAAAGTGTTGTGGGGCCAAATGTAAAACAAGTGGTCTCAAAAACGATTGCAACAGGAACATGCACACCCAAAAGTAGATCGTATGGCACCCAAACAGAAGTGGTATCAACCGTGCAAGGTGTGGGTTCAGATAGCATGATAGATTCTCTTGAAATGATAGTAGCAGACATTTTTAAATCCACACTCCAGTCCATACAGGAGCAAGTGAATGAACTATTGGTCTCTAGATCAAAAGACTTGGACGAGAAAATCAAAGGTCTAAATATGGGTCTATCAGAACTGGAAGTAATGATAAAAAAGGGTAATGATATTTTTAAAGAATGTTCAAAGTGTTTGATTGCAATGAAATGTCTAGTAGAGGTTCATCTGTGGGGAGTGTTATAACAGCATCTGTGTCAGCTGCTCCTCTTAATGTATTACCAGCTCTAAGCGTAACATGTCAACCCCCAATCGAGAGGGGGATTACCTGCAGTAAAATGAGTGGGAGTAGTGAAGGGCTTTCAGGGCGGAACACTTTAATATCACCCGTGACAGCAGCTCCCCCCAATATAACATCAGTCTCAGGCGCAATATGTCACCACGCATCTGAAAGGGGGATAACCTGTAATAGAGTGGGATTAAGTAGCGATAAGCAGCTCACAACAACAGGGAACCCGCAAGATCCTAGCAATTGTAAGATCCTAGCAATTGTAAACTAAAAACTTCTAAACTAAGCATGCGTCCACTTAACAATATTCTCCCCAATAATGATAACTTAAGACTGCCACCAGCAGCGTGCCCATATGTCTTAGTATTAACAGGGGTGCCTGCACTTAGGAGTGACCAAATTGAATCATGGTCCATGTTAAGAAACAAGGTTGTGGACTGGTTGAAAAAGTTTGAAGGTTTTAGCCATTCTAATTTAAGTGAGATCATCATGGTTAGAAGAGTGGGGTGGGTGGGCGAACTCAAGAAAGATATCGAAGGGGATTGTATTGTTGTGAATTTCAAACACCCCAACACTGTACGTCACATCTTGAGTGTATGTGATGAAACACACCTGGCCTACACTAATGTACATGCTCTCCCTCTGGGCTACTTCTATCGACCACCGACCCAGGGTTTGGCTCCTGGGGTAGACTCCCTGGAACCATTCGTTATTTCGAATAGATACCAGGAGCTGTCATCCCTGGAGATGGTTGACTGATTACTATTGCCCTTGGTTATTGACCCTGAGGATGAGGACAACCCATACAATGTGTACACTATTGGTGGTCCTAAACCTTATGTAAATCCTTTGAAAACCAAAGGAGCGGGTTAGCAATTAAACCAGGTATCACCTATTACTAATAACGGGGTTTTGGGTGAGATATTGGCACCCATACCTGTCGTGAAAAAAGCGAGACCAGACATGCCATTAGCACGGTTCAACCATGAGGGAGCTGATGGCTATGTATCAAGTATTCCAACCACAAGGTATGATGAGGTAGCCGAATATCACCCAGCCACAACTCTAGCTATAGCCCCTGCTATAAGAAATTGTATCCGTGATGACAAAAATAAGGGGGTGTTATCTGTAGAAAAAACCTCAATTATACATCCCAATTTCATAGTGATATCCTGGAACATCGCTGTTCTGGTTAAAAATCTCTCAGATCCCAATTGATCCAACTATATAGACTCCAGTGATATCTGTCTGCTGCAGGAAACCTGGGCCCTTGATATACCGCACAGAGTAGGGTATAAAACCTTCAATGTAGAGGCAGTACCTTCAACCAGAGGGAGACCTTCGGGGGGGCTCACAGCATGGATCAAAGTGTCTCTAGAAGTAAATATTATGCAATTACACACAGATTCAGCTGACATATTGGGTCTGGCAGTTAACCTAAGGGATGGTAGGCGCATCACTGTCTTCAATGTATATAATCAACCATGTGGTGTCGTAATTTGACGATGACTGGGTTAGCGTTAAGCTTCTGCTACACGTATTTTCCTTATCTTGGCCTTAGTGTTAAACGCCATTTTGTATGTTACGGCGGCCATTTTAGAGAACGAGCTGCCTCGTGGTCAGCGTGCCCTTTAGTCCTTTGTCCGTACCACTGACCACTTGAGTTTGCCCAGCAACAGGCTATTTTTAGTAATGGTCCAGCCCGCACATGCGCAGTTCCGACTGACCAGTCATCACTTAGGAATGTTCAGTCGAACTGACCTGTGGTATTGTAACTCCTCCCATGAGTTGGCTGTGTTCCAAAAATGACCATATATGTACCGAAAACTCTGTAACCATGTACCGCCCATCTTTTAATGTCTGTAACATTGTATAAAAGAAGGACTTACACCGATGTTCGGTGTGATACTTCTTGCATTGCCGAAGGGTGCTGTAGGAATGTACCACCACCCCATGGGGTCTTAATAAACTTGTCTTTTGCATTTTCTAGTTTCCGTGCCAACAGTTTTTATGGTGTAGAGGGTATTCTGCGGAGTATGTAGGCCTGGAGAACCCAATACCACAAATTGGCGACCACGAAGGGACTCATCGGCGACTCGGATGCCCGAAGGAGAGGTCGTGACGAAGGATTGGAAACTCGCTATGGACGCGTACGCTGCCACTGAGTGACCCGAGTCTTGGCACCCACGGTGTTTTCTTCCTTTCCTTCCGATCTGACCTTCCAGGTGGCGCTGGTCCCCGACTGAGATCCTGCTCGTCTGCGTTGCTGTACAGTGCCTGTTTGGCTGATTTGATCAAAGATCTTGGCAGTTGGAACCTGGACATTTGAGATTTGGGTAAGAATTGTGAGTGGTAAGGTAGTCTGTGGACGCTTACCGTGGTTCTATGAATATGAATATGTTTTGAGTTAGCTAACATTTGGGTCTATGATTTGAGTTATATGTGTAGTGCACTTCACATAGGCAGGCATGTAGAGATGTTTCTCTAACTTTGTTTGAATTTTGAGCGGCACATTTGTGTGAAATATAAGTAAGTGCCATTTTTATGGTATCACGTTTTCGTGGTACTTTTTGAACATGCCTGTTTTAAGCACACTCCGAGGGATGTGCTGTCTTGGAAATGGTACCACATATAGATTAAATGAATCTCAGCCGGCTCCCCCAGAGGGGACTCCCAACCGTGAAATGTACATAAAATTTGGCCTTCCCCCTATATTGTACAGTAAATTATGGAATAAATACACTAAGTCTGATCCCGAGTTGCAATGGCCACTACATGGGTCGTTTTATTTACGAAAGGTTCAGTTTGTGGAGCAATGTTTGTTTCAGCGTAGGTCTAGACAAGATATGTTTGACTGTGTACGAATGTGGGAGAAGGCAGTGCGTGAACGTATGAAGCGTGAGATTGCCTTGGCGGAAAAAGAGCAGCGCAAGGCTGCTCGAGATAAGGCTTTACAGTTGGAGGAGAAGGAGTTACAGGAGAAGAAAGAGAGGGAGGCACAGGAACGTAATTTGCAAACGTCCGGTCAATTTCCTATTCGACGTCCGCTTTATCCTGTCCTTACTAATGAAGTTGATGATTTTTCATTATTAGATCGGTCTCCGCCTCCGTATGTTCAGCCTACGGCCCCGGACGAGGACTTCGGTGATGAAGATCGAGATAGGGCGAGTACGAGGTTAACTGCTGAAAGAGCCTCGGAATTACGTGGTTTCGCTAGAAAATTGAATTTGAATAGAATAACTATGTCAGATCTTAATGCTGAAAGGAATAAGTGGTCGGAACGGGAACAGTTGTGTTTTTTAAATACTTTTGCAGATGAAGTTATTGAGCGATTTCGTAAGAATTCAGAGGACTTAGAACCTAAGGACGTTTCAGTCCATCATGAGCATATGTGTAAAGGTTTATTTGATATTTCAGATGCGGATACCTTTTTCCTACGATTGGTCCAGCTGCGGGATGAGGCGTCCAGATTGCGAGAAGCACGAAAAGCATCAGAGAAGTCGGTGCCGGGGTCGACGGAGACGGTCAAAGAGTGTTCTGTCTTTGGAGCAGATAAGAGTTCTAAAGTGCATGTTATGCCTATGCGTGAAGCTGCACCTTTATATGTTCCCCCTAAAGGGCAAGGTACCAGTGATGATAAAACGTCTGGGGATGCAAAAGGGTATTTTATATATAATTGGGTGTATACGCCTTGGAATAGAGCGGATGTTATGGCATTGAAAAATGCTTTACCTGATCCCCGTAAAAATCCGGCAGCTTTCTATGAAGGAGTAGAGGGGGCTATTTCTTCTTGTGTTATGACGCTTGTTGATATAGACCTTTTCTTTGGATTAATTCTCCCCTCTGATATGTGGAGAGCGATTCGTAAAGTTCGATGATCAAACAATGTTCGGAGCAACTTGGAAAGATATAAGCCAAGCCGATTTAGACAGGGAGCCTGCATGCAAACCTTGCCAGTTGATTTTAGATCTTCCAACAGCTATTTTGAATAAATTGAAAACGCTTGTTCCCCCTAAAAAGATTGATTGGACTATGCTAGCATCGTGTAAACAAAAACAAGACGAGTCGGTATCTGACTTCTTCACACGTTTTGAAGAAGCGTTTCATGATTACACTGGGCAATTATTAACAGACGATACGGGTAGGCATCTGTTTGTCGACAAGTATGTAGCTAATCTCCTACCGGAGATTGCAAAGCGGTTGAAAACAAGTGAAAGTTCCTGGACCACGGCGACCCCTGCGTCTTTGTTAACTATGGCTCAGTATTATGAGCGGCAGGAATTAGAGGCTAAGGAAAGTGTCGATAAGAAAGCGAAGGAGTTGAAGACGAAGGTGATGTTGGCACAGGTTCGTGGTGCGCAACCTAGAGGGAATGATAGGGGTAGGCGAGTAGGGGGAAATGCGTTGTATGGTCGTACCGATATTGCTGAGGACCAATGCGCGTATTGTAAAGAGTTTGGGCATTGGGCTGAAGACTGTCCGGTGCTCCGTGAGCAACGTAGTCAGCGTGGTCGAGGAGGTGGAAGGTCACGGAATAGTTATTCGGGAGCGAGAGGTGGTGGAGGTGATCGTGGTAGGTTTGAAGCGAGGGGTCGTGGTCAGGATGAACGAAATGCTTTTGATCGGCGAAATCAGTATCAGATATCGGAGGGTGAGAACGTGGAGAGTCAGGATTATGTGCATGCATAGGACTGCGTAGGATGGGGTGTGGAATCGGTTGAAGTGCCAGTAGATCAAAGAGGTCCATATGTATCAGCGGGCGTTTTGGGTTCTACTGATCAGTTTTTAGTTGACACAGGAGCTACTCGTAGTGCTTTGTCTAAAAACTTGGTTCCAAGGGCTCCCCTGTCTGGCAAAACGATTACATGTATAGGGTTTGATGGCACACCCTCTCCAAGCCCATTATCACAACCTCTTGCATTTTGCATTGATACATTTTTTGGTTTGTGCCCATTCTTATTGTCGCCTCATACCCCAGACAATATTATGGGCATAGATTTGCTCAAACATTTTCGAGCAACAATACGCTGTGCTCCTGAAGGAGTGCGGGTTATTTTGAACGACAATTACCCAGATGTAGGCAGATTTTGTACCATGCAAGAAATTGAAGCGTTAGACTCTCTCCCACACACGTTATGGGCGACATCAGATACGGATGTGGGACAGATGCTTATTCCGCCTATTCGAATCACTGTCAAGGAGGGAGTATCTTTGCCACGTGTCCCGCAGTACAAGATCTCCAGAGAAGGTGAAATTGCCCTGACGCACATCGTTCAGGATTTGATTGTTGCAGGAGTAGTGGAGGAAGTTCCTTACAATGTCTGTAACAGCCCTATTCTTCCGATCCTTAAGAAAGAAACTAACGACAAAGTCTATCGATTTATTATTGACTTGAGAGAAATAAACAAAATTGTCATTCCCCAGTACCCGGTGGTGTCTGACATCACCACCCTACTTACTTTGGTCCCCCCACAGCTACGACCTTCTCTGTTGTCGATCTTAAAAACACGTTCTTCTCCATTCCCATTCATCCCGATAGCAGATACCTATTTGGCTTCACAGTAAATAATAAATCGTATAGATTTTGTCGTGTTCCCCAAGGTTACACGGAAAGCCCCAGCATTTATAGTCAGGCTTTGAAAAGACAGCTCGATTCCTTTGAATTGCGATCTGGAGTGGCTCTTATTCAATACGTTGATGACCTCCTATTGGCCGCAGACACCTATGCACAATGTGAGGAGAGTACTCTTGCTTTGCTTTCCTTTTTGGCTCAAAATAATCACAAAGTTTCTAGGAAAAAGTTACAATATTGTAGACCAAAGGTGACCTACCTCGGTCATCTTTTGTCTAAGGAGGGGCGTGCATTAACATCTGATCGAATTCAAGCGATTTTAGATACACCAGTCCCCCGCACTCAGAGAGATGTACGTGCTTTTATAGGATTAACGTCCTTTTGTAGACAGTGAATAATGGGGTTTTCGCACATTATAAAACCTTTGTTAGCGTTACTGTCCAAAACTACACCAATGCCCCTTGAATGGACAGATGAATGTCAAAATGCTGTTGAACAATTGAGACAGGCCCTTTGCTCTGCACCCGTGTTAGGTACACCAGATTATACAAAGATCTTCACGTTGTATGTGCACGAGAAAGATGGGTGCGCATTATCAGTGTTAGTGCAGGCACACGGGGATAAGCAGAGGCCCTGTGCGTACTTTTCAGCCATTCTTGATCCTGTAGCACGAGGTTTGCCTGGGTGTTTCCGAGCAGTTGCAGCGACAGCAGTAGCTATACGACAGAGTGAGGGAATAGTTTTGTCACACAAACTGTTGGTGTTAGTTCCCCATGCACTGGACACTCTGCTAAATCAAACGAAAACACAGTATCTTACGAGCGCACGTTTAACAGGATATGAGCTCACACTTCTGGCGCCACATATCACACTGAAGAGATGTGCTACCCTGAACCCTGACAAAAAGGGGACTCAGTTGTTCCTTGGTGAAGAAGAGTAATGTGGTCAAGAAGGGAAGAAGAATAATAGGAGGGTAGTGCTCAGTGGAGGGCTACCCTGGGCATCCCATTAGTTGGAATGAATGGCCTCACACACTCTTGCAAGTGTCATGCTTCATCATCGGCCGTTGCTCCTCGTTGGACAGGCGGTGCAATGTCCAACGGGCTCACCTCTAGGAGGGGCTCTTTATCTGAGATCTTTTTTCCAACAGCCTGTGGGTGAAGTGCAAGTGAGGGGCCAGGTGAGGGGTGGATAGTGTAGGTGGATGCTTTAAAATATAGCACGGGGTACCTGAGATCAATTTATTCTGGTGGTTCTCATACTATAAGTTAAAACCAGTGGGTAGCCTATGATCGCCAGAAGTTAGGTTCCGTATCACGATCTAGGACTACAAAGTGTTCTGTGTGGTCGACATGTTTCTCGCTTATGCAATTATGCTGCGATTCTTCAGGACCTAATATAATTATACATCTATCACATTGTACTATCCGGATCCCGGTAGCGATGGGTAGGCGTACTAGCTATGACCAAGGCTTTGAGAACCATTAAACCCCTATTGGCTCTCCCCCTTGAAGTCACACCTACCGGGTACTGTTGACACCTATACTCCTTGACCTGTAGGCAAGAGCAGTCTTAACCAGGTAGTACAACAGTATACATAATGTTTATAGGTTGACACTTTATTAGGTCTTCCCTTGTGATAGATGTATAATTATATTAGGTCCTGAAGAATCGCAGCATAATTGCATAAGCGAGAAACATGTCGACCACACAGAACACTTTGTAGTCCTAGATCGTGATACGGAACCTAACTTCTGGTGATCATAGGCTACCCACTGGTTTTAACTTATAGTATGGGAACCACCAGAATAAATTGATCTCAGGTACCCCGTGCTATATTTTAACGCATCCACCTACACTATCCACCCCTCACCTGGCCCCTCACTTGCACTTCACCCACAGGCTGTTGGAAAAAAGATCTCCGATAAAGAGCCCCTCCTAGAGGTGAGCCCGTTGGACATTGCACCGCCTGTCCAACGAGGAGCAACGGCCGATGATGAAGCATGACACTTGCAAGAGTGTGTGAGGCCATTCATTCCAACTAATGGGATGCCCAGGTAGCCTTCCACTGAGCACTACCCTCCTATTAACCTTCTTCCCTTCTTGACCACATTACTCTTCACCAAGGAACAACTGAGTCCCCTTTTTGTCAGTCATTGCTATTTGGGGCTCTGACTCAGGTTGGACCTTCCATTCTATTTCTCTGGAATGGTAATTTGAGCCTTAGGATCAACATTTGATCCAATTCCTTTACCCCTCCTTTGCTACCTACCCTGAACCCTGCCACTTTATTGCCGTATCCGGTTGTTGAGGGCCAGGAGGAAGAACACCATGATTGTGTTTTCCTGACTGAAGAACAAACAAAGGGTCGTGTCGACTTACAGGATATGCCACTTCCAGATGTGGATGGGGAACTGTGGGTTGATGGATCGTATTTAAGGCTGCCAGATGGCACGACTTCTGCAGCATATGCGATCACAACGCTTAAGACAGTGGTAGAAACAGCTAGAATACCACAGAAATCGGCCCAAGCAGCGGAATTAATAGCTTTGACAAGAGCCTGCGAATTGAGTGCTGGCTTATGTGTGAACATCTACACAGACAGCCGGTACACCTTCGGAGTAGCGCATGACTTTGGCCTACTCTGGAGAGAACGTGGGTTTTTGACTTCACATGGAGTACACATTATGCACGGAGAGCTAGTGCGTGATTTCCTAAATGCGTTACTTTGTCCAAAGAAAGTGGCGATAATCAAATGCAGCGCACATAAAAAGGTCACTGACAAAGTGGGACAAGGTAATGCTTTTGCAGACAGTATAGCAAGGCAAACGGCTATGTCACGAAATGACTCCCCTATGTATGTAGTGAAATCGCAGGATGAGCAATGGCATGACGCTAGAGCGGAGATATTAGACATCCAGAAATCAGCAACTGAAGCAGAACTCGCAACCTGGGCGGCGGAGGGAGTGCTGGATGACGAGGGTTGTTGGAGGAGCAAAGATATTGAACGATGGAAATTGCCTGCAGCTTACTTGCAAGCGATGGTTCAAATGACACATGGATTGGCACATGTTGGAGCTCTGGCAATTACTCGATTGCTAACGCGAGTTTGGGAGCATCCTGAGATTGCCAATACGGCCAAGAGAGTAGTGCAGACCTGTCTGATATGTTTACAGCACAATCCTGCAAAAGGGACGCATACTCCGAAAGGAGGGTTTGTTCCACCTACTGCACCGTTTGAGGTACTGCAAATGGATTACATCCAGCTTGAGCGTTGCAATAACCTTAAGTATGTCTTAGTGGTGGTGTGTGCTTTGTGGTAAATATTTGATTTACCGTCTTAATTTCTATGCAGGTAAGTACTTAAACAAAAATAACTCAATCGGAAAGAAAGACGCAGAGTCCGTGGTGTTAGAGTTCTTAGGGGTTTTATTCCTTAAAAAGGAATGGTTCTGGTACCGGATATCGGGTTCCTGCCACCACTGGGGTGCAGGAAGGGATAGAGCATACTTTATTGACATTACATTACTTTTATACTTAATATACACAATAGAAGTCAATGCAGAAGGCGTAACAGCTGAGAGAAACAAGATAAGGATACACACGTGTTAGCAATACGTAATCAGAAGGCGTGAACTAAGGCGTGCACAGAGGTGTGTTCTAGAAACGTCACATGTAAGTGTCAGAAGTGGGTGGCTCTATGACAGAATAGTGCAGAGTCAGCAGGAATCGGTAGCTAGGATGCGCGCGCAGCTGCATGACGTGGGATTGACGTAAAGTTGGAGGGTGCAGGGGACTTGACATTTACACTAGAGGAAAGAGACAGAAGTCTGGCATGTCAGATCAACTCGTTCCTATATCATATCTGATATCTGATGTTTGGGAACCATATTATCTGGAAGGAAAAGGTCTCTCGGACAGAGGCTATTCTATACTGACTGTGAGTGCGTGTATAAGCGTCTAGGTGTCTGCATGAGATGCGAGGGGGCATGGGCCTACCATGGTAACAGAGACTATGAATTACTTGGACGGAGACAGTGAGGCCGGGCCCTTTGCTCTGCAGCTGGAAGGATGTTTACTTAAACTAGTAGGCAGGAATGTATTTTTGAGGAGCGGAACAGATAATTCGAAGGTTGGATACAGTCTTGGCAGGCAACAGGCTGAGCTAAGCGCCGTGAGCCGCGCAGGGAGTAAGGCAGAGGTCACGGGTACAGAGGCCGGCCCAGGCTGAGGCATTTCAGAGTCTGAAGGCAGGAAAAGGCTCGATGGCAGAATTCAGGGCCTACTTCGCCTGGGCTGGAAAACGTGTAAAGTACACCACAAAAAGACGTTGGCAAGGCATACTTAGAAACGGAATATTCCACCCGTTCAGGGTGGGTCTGAAAGAGGACATGTTAACGTTGGACGCAAATGTAATTGCGTCTTCATAGCTGGCACAGGAGGGAAGTTACATGCACTTTAAGCTGGTACATGGAGACGGTGGGGTACACGTTAGGGAACATTTCTTGACCATAAAATTTACATTTCCTCATTCCCTCCTTGTTCCCTACGGACCCTTCATGATATATCGATCCTCATGAACCGATCAGTCTGTTCACGTAACATCATTTGCTCTTCTTTCTTCTTTTCGCGTTTTGCATGAAAACTGGAATGCGGAATACATGACGTGGCGCACAGACCGCAAATCGCTGGCCCACATTGTAGACATAGGCAACAACTGAATACTATGAGAAGACCAATGCCTAGGAAGGATAGAATCTTCCATCCCCAAGCAGTCAACGTTGTCCAGAACCAACCGGACCAAGTCCAGGTGCCTGGATTCTGATGTATCAAACTTGCAATTTTATGAAGACGTGTGATAGCTTTATATACAGTTGGCGCGTTTTCTGGAATGAAAACACAGCAACTTGACCCGATGACCTTACAAGCTCCGCCTCTATCTGCCAAGATGACGTCAATAACAAGACGATTCTGAAGAACAACAACCCGCATGGCGGACTGCTCCTCTGTTAAGTTGCCTAGAGCGGAAGTAGTTTCATTCACTACTGCTTCGAGGGTTCTAGTTAATTTGCGTATCAGTTTACTATTAAAAACAGCACCTAAGTAGGGGAAGAAACCTTTATTAAAGTCTGTATATTGCTCCCATGCCGTTTCAGTATAGTCGACAATCGGGAGATCTCTTCTGAGTCTACTGTTTACTAGATTTGTATTTCTGTGATAATCAGGAGGAGCTAGGAAAACAGGGGGCAGAAGGAAGGCAATATAACAGGTACCATCCCAATCTGGAGGTAAGCGTATGTATGCAGTATGGCCACAAACAAAGTAGGAATGACGAGTAGCTCTAAATGTAGACCTGCCCTGATCACTGAATTCGACCACAGTGGTACATTTACTATGACCTAAGTGTACTGAACCCTTTTTTCTGAGACATAAATCACCAGTGACTGGTAAAACTGACATAGCAGGGAGAACTGGTGCAGCTTCGGATTCAACAGTAAGAATCATGAGGTTAATTGTGTAATTACCTAATCCATATACTTCATTTTCTAGATCAGTTCCTGTCCTAGTGGGAAGTCCCTTCTTGTCAGGGTAGCAGGCGTTAAGCAGAACTAAGTTCAGGTTTCCCCAAACCCAATTTCCTTCGAAAATAGCAATATCAGAATCTAAAGAATTAATTAATCTGAACCATGCACCACAGGAGCCATTGTGAGTGAACGGGTACGGAAAAAGAGGCAGAACTCCCTTGTATTTCTGGTAGGGAGGGAGTCGGCCACATATCCAACAGTTGGTAGCATTGTTAGTCTGATGGGAGTGATGTAACATACTAATGAATGTATTGTTGCGCAGCGCAAGTCTGTAAGATAACTCATGTAAGGGTAATTCACTAAAAGAATGTTCGGCAGAGACATTGTAAGCAGATTGTGTATGCTTGAAGATAGGGTAATATACAGGCAGCAATATACTAGCAGCAATAATCAGAAGGCTTAGAAAAAACAAAATCAATAATGTCACTATACAGTGACTACGGAGTGATTTACAATATGCACGTTTCTTGAGTTGTCTCTCTCTCTCTCTATCTCGATCTAGGGGATACATGTCAGAAACTAATTTAACCGATTCACCTAGGGGAGGACTTAAACAATTAAACTGTCTGACTTACTAGATCGTAATTTTGTTTTATACTCCTCTTGCGGAGTTTTCTCTCTCTTGGGAACTTTAAAGTCACTAGATTCTGGGCAGTCCTTTGAGGGGGTGGAGGAGTCAGTTTCTGGTAAAAGTTCATTGCATTTTTTTATATGACTCGTATGGATCCACCCCTTTCGGCCCTCAACCTTGATGGTGGTCCTCGTGGTCAGAAGGACGAGCTTCGGCTCCTGCCAGCGGGGCTCCAGCGGACTCCTCCTATCGAAGTTGCGGATCAGCACAGTATCACCTGGACGGACATCGTGTGGCTTTACATCAGTGTTGTCGGGAAAGGCTGCGGCAACCTGTGAACGACATGATTGGAGTGCAGACATCAAGGAGGCAAGGTAATCTGTCAGCATATTACAATCAACATCAGTTATTTTCTTAGGCATGGGCGTCCCCACATATTTGGTGGTCTGCCAAAGACCACCTCATACGGGGATAGTCCGGATCTCGAATGGGGGACCATTCTCATATAGAATAGTGCAACTGGCAGGGCGACTATCCAGTCGACCCCTTTCTCTTTACATATTTTCGCGAGTCGTGTTTTCAGTGTCTGGTTATGTCTTTCTACAAGGCCAGCTGCCTCGGGATGTCGGACGCAATGGAATTTCCACTGGTATCCTAGCAGGAGTGAAACCTGCTTCATGAGCTCGGACGAGAAGGGCTGTCCGTTATCTGAGTACACGATACGAGGCAAGCCGTACCGTGGGAAGAATTCTCGAACCAGCTGCCTGGCAGTGGTCGGAGCAGTGTAGTCTGGGACTGGATATGCTTCGGTCCAACAGGAAAGTGCACAAACCACTACGAGGACATACTTGAATCCTCGACATCGGTCCATCTGGATATAATCCATCTGGAGGACTTCAAAAGGGTGATCGGGAGGATGAAATCCACCTTGCTCTACAGGGACGCTTTTACCTGGATTGAACTGACAACAGATCATGCAAGTACGCACTTTCTGTTTTGCTGCTGCTCGTAAATGTTTGTTGTACCAGAGATTCTGTAAACTGTCTAACATGGCTTTTTCTCCTAGGTGGGCTGGACTATGTGCGGTATTTATTATGACTTGAACCATAGAGTCGGGGAGAAACCATGTAGATTTTCCCTTCGTCACCCATCCCTGATCTGTCTGGATCCCTCCTAGTTCAGTCCATTTCTTGATTTCATCTGAAGTGGCATGTGTCTGAATATCGATTACATCTAGTGTGGGATCCTTAACAGTCATACAATGTGTCGGTACTATAATCTTTGTTACATCAGTTGTCTGGGTGTGAGTCAATGCTGTATGTTTTGCTGTTTGGTCTGCCAGGTCATTACCCTGGGAAACAGAGTCTGTAACTTTAGTATGTGCTTTACACTTCATGATGGATATGCCCGAAGGCAGATGTATTGCTTCTAACAGTGCTTGAATGAGGGGACCGTGTTGAATCTTGGCTCCGTGGAAAGTCAAGAAACCTCGTTCTTGCCATAACATTCCGAAGTCGTGTACGACTCCGAAAGCATAACGAGAATCAGTGTATATGTTAGCATTTCTGTTCTTGGCTAGTATACAGGCTCGGGTCAGAGCGATGAGCTCTGCTGCTTGAGCGGACAGTGTGTCAATACGATGTGTTTCTTTGACTTCGGTTTCAGTGGTTACTGCGTACGCGGCCACTAACTCTCCTGTACTTGTTCTCATGCATGAACCGTCCACATAAAGTGTCAGGTCTGGGTTGGTCAGTGGAACATCTGCTAAATCTCGTCGGGGCTTTGTTACTGCATTAATGATCTCTATACAATCATGCGGGGCTGAATCTGTTATAATCGAGGGTAACAATGTGGCAGGATTTAGAATGTTACAGCGTCTGATTTCTATGTGGGGCTGGAATAGTGTCAATTCATAAACTGTCAATTGTGCTATAGTCAAGTGTTGAGTCTGGGTTCGGTTTAGAAGGACCTCTACAGAATGTGGAACTTGTACTGTCAATGGATGTCCTAATACAATTGAGTCGCTCTGTCTGATTGCTAGGGCTGTCGCTGCAACTGACTTTAAGCACGCAGGGAGTGCCTGGGCTACTGAATCCAATGTACTCGAAAAATAAGCGCAAGGGGCAAGCCAACCTCCCTCTCTAGGCTGTTTCATGTGTATCGCTGATAATCGGGATAATCAGATTGGGCAGATTGGGCATACTGGTACATTTGCTGTGAAACTTGCTGAGTCGCGGCAATGGGCTGTGGCTGTGATACCGCTACGGTCTGGGCGGTGTGTGATGAAGCATGTATAGGCTGTGTGTTCTGTGAAGTCTGTGGCTGGACCTGGTCTTGTCTAGGCTGACGCGGTCTTTCTTTAGTTTTACCTGTCGCTATATTGTGTTTCAGGACTGGACATTCATTTACGTAGTGGCCTGGCTGCTTGCAATAGTTGCATGTCCCTTTAACAGGAGCTGCTGAATTATTTGTCTGCGTCCCACCCTTTTTCTGACCGTCAGCTGGGACTGACTGGGCAACTAGTATTTTCATTTTCGTGTCTTTCATACGTCTTTGTTCATGTTCTTGTTCTTCTCTAATTCTGTTCTGATGATATTGTAACATTTGTAACATCTGGGATGGCGTATTTGCTTGCCATGTACTTTCGACTTTATATACACGATTCTTAACCTGTGTTAGGGAATTTTCTACTAATTTACTTACAAAAAGGTGTGGGTATGACTCGCTACTTGGTTTCAGGCCACTATTAATAATGAAACATTTCTCGAATCCTGAATAGAAGTCACTAGTATCTTCATCGTGTTTCTGTTTACAGGCTGAGATCGCGTCCCAGTCTTCCTTTTTAGTTGTCAATAATCTTGGCAAAACCTGTACTATCAAACCTGGTAATGCTTTAGCTTTCTCCCCAAGGCCTAGCCCTGGAGTACGAATTTTTTCCTCGTCTTCTATTTCTAAACTGCCCAAGAACTCTCTGAATCTTTCAATTTCTTACACAACTCGGGAAGCATATTGTGTACAAACTTGTCAACGAACAACCGTTGACCACCTTCTGTACTCATATCTTGACCACTGTGGTCGATAAACGTTTCTTCAAACCTGGTAAAGAAATCAGACACTGTTTCCTCTTTCTTCTGCTTACAAGCAGACAATTTATCCCAATTTACACGCATCGCAGGCATTAAAGTCTTCATATAAGTAATGATTCTACCAGGCAATTCAGCAACTAAAGGCTCGGGTTTAGCACCACCAACTTGTCTGTCATTCGCAGCGCTAATATTAGTCCATGTGTCACCTAACTCCTGTGCATGATCCGTATGACGAATCAAACCCCACAAAGGCTGTGGAACCACGTTTCCAAACAACATGTCTATATCAGCTAGATTCATAATACATGAGTCTGCAGTCTGAGATAATTCCTTATAGTACCCTGCAGGGTTTTTGCGGGGGTCAGGTAATGTCTGTTTAAGAGCCAAAACTTCAGCCCGCTTCCAAGGAACATGTACCCAAACACGCTGAAAGTGAGCCAGTACAGCTAGAATACCATGAGCAGCATCAGCCTGAACTGCTTCCTTCCATACCGGGGGGACTTCTCTCATGGGATATTGCCGTGCTTTTCTCCTAGCAGAAGCGGCATGCTCAAACAACGGCTGAGAAGGAGACTCACACCTAAACGACAACAACGTCGCAACTGCTTTCTCAACATTGGAACCCACAATAGTTCCCTTCACAAATTCAGACTGTACATTGACCAATTCAGAAGGAGCCTGTCCCACATCATCATCTTCCCATTCCTCACGAAGGAAAGTACACACTTTATCAAAAACATATCTCTGCTTCGGCGCTTCCCATTGATGGAAGACATCCATAACAGATTCCACATCATATCTAAAAGGATGAGTGACCCATTTACGCGCCAGGCGGTCCAATATTTCTTTCTCTCGCGAGTCAGGCAGTTGGCTACGCAACTGTTTACGCTCTGCATCAGGGGTCGTGCTAGGCGACCCAAAGAAAAGAGGAAGAAGACTAGTAACAGTGTTTGTCATCCTCTGTCGAACAGAAGGAGAGGTCGACAAGACGGGAGATAAGGCGGACTGAGAAAAGGTCAACGTAGGAGCAGTAGTAGGGTAGGTAGCAAGCACAGGTGGAAAGGTTGCAGTAGTTAAAGGTGGAGCAGGTAGCGAAGTCAGTGGCCCTTGAGAAGGCTGCACCAGAGGAGTAGGAGCCGGCTGAAGAGGAGCTGGCGGCTATTGGATAGCAAGGGGCAAAGTAACCAGAGGTTGCACCACTAAAGGTTGCGGAGGTGCTGTAGCACTCTGCGCATAAGGGGGTGGCGAACTCAATAAGTGTGTCATTAAAGGATCTTTTTCAAGTTCTTTTGCTGCGTCTTGCTGGAGAGTTGGCAATACTGGATAACATTTATAAATCGCCATTTTATGTTGCCTGTGCAACTGCTCACTAACCTGTACTTCTTCATTATCTTTAAACTGCATAGCAGCTTGTATTATCGAGATACCCCTTTCTCTCTTATTTCTCTTTGCTAATTTAATTTCCTTCTGTTTGGCTTCCTTACGCCATAGGCGGAAAGAGTCAAACATTGCCGGCCGGGCTTTCTTCTTGAAAAGTTTAACCTCCAGATTATCCAAAATCTCTGTGTCAAAACTACCATATTGGGGCCATTTTAAAACACCATCCTTTCTGGTGCATCGGATCCATACTTCATTATATGCGATGGGGCCTTCGCCATGTTTCACATATAGTTCATAGGTTGGAGTTCCAATCGGAGGAACCGGACACGAGTCCTCCAATCGGGAATCCCTATTACAACCAAGACAAAACAAATTTCCAAGTCTGCTAAGACCAGGCATCTTCGCTCACTAGTCTAGCTTCAAACTTCAAAGGATTATCGAATACGATAGTCTCGTGAATACACGAGTACCTCGGCTTTGGCACTTGCAAGTTCCAAATCAAAGCGATCCCAAGGGGATACCAAACTAAAAACCAAACTAAGGACTGGGAGACGCTCCACTCATACTTAACTGAGGTATCGATGACGTCACCAGAAGACTCGTCTATCGTTTCGCTCTACCAATCATCAATGGTCCAAAACAGGGCGATAGTCAGGGCAGCAGTCCTTCGTAGCCGTCGGGAAGCGGGGAACCTCGCAGCAAAGACTTTCGGACCACGTCGACATACAGGGGTCGATGAAGTGGCGGCCTTCCTCCAGAATTTCCACACGAAGCTCCTCACGAACCTCTGGCTTGGACCGGTACCGCTGAAATCGCCCCACGTTGGGCGCCAACTGAAGTACCGGGCTTTTAAGAACCCAGCGGTGCCAGGGAACACACCCGAAGACTTTGAGTCCTTCCTGTCGATTGCTTAAGGGTTCTCCTCAAGACCATAAACTATCTTCAGTTCAACAGAAAATGGATGGCAGAGATGGCATCGCTGCAAAAACGAGGATAGAATCCACTAACCACTCGGTGAATAGAAGTCCCGCAAGGTTAACAGCGGACGCTACGTGCAAACGTGGACTGCCGAATCCAGTAATACGGGAAATCGGGGATATTTTGGTGTCTGCATATGATATAAGTCGGAAGACAGCAGACGATCAGTTATAGATGGCGAGTCATACATTGAAAGGAATAACCGTGCATCACACGTGATTTTGTTGATGTGTGACTTATTGATTGTGGCATACGAACCCTAACCATTTTCTGTTGAACTAGTGGTTCGAAACGCGTCGACCGACCAGGTCCCTTGTCACCCAGAAGTTGACCTTATATATAAAGAAAACGTCTTTCCTTTTTGAAAAAACTTGAATTACTGTAATTCTAAGACTTTTGTGTTTTTCATATGTGAAAAATTTTCTTTAATGTGGCATAGGGACCTTTTTGTTTTTGTTTGTGGTATGGATGTTTTGTTTGAATGTGATACGAATGTGGAATTGGCGAATTGTTGTCAAAAGTTTTGTAAATATTTTACAATGTATGCAGACTTTGTCTTATTGTAGTGTTTATGTTTGGTTTGTACTGAAATGCACAACAAAGAATACTGTCTTTTGAAAAAAATAAATGAAAATTGAATAGCTTACGCATGACTAAGGTGCAATCTCTAAAGCGGGATTTCATGTTTGGTTTCATGAAACCACCAAACAAATTATAGGAATAGTTAGTCTCAGCACTGACAACTTACAAAAGCCAGCCTTCTCTTTTTATACAAAATATTAAGCTTTAGGCAAACATTCCTTATTTTACAGTTGACCATTCACATATTTTTGTTAGGATTCGGTCCCCAGTCCTCTTTTGATGACCATATCCTAGCCATCACATGACACGCCAGTTGTATAAAAGAGAGTCCTACTATAGTGTTGATGCTTCTTATTGCAAACCTGTGGGTTCCTGTATTCTGGTTCCTGTGTATCCTGTTGGCTGTTGCTGTTTCTCACGGGCTCGTGAGATTCATTGGAGTATTCCCTTCCTTTTTCTCCCCCTTCCCGTGTCCTGGAGTCCCGTTTTGTATTTGCCTGTTCCCTCCCTCCCCTTTCCTTAATGGTCGCCCCTTGTAGGTTGTAGTCAGTTAGATAGTGTGTCCTTTTTTGTTCCGTTTCCAATTGCCCCTTAAATTGTATTGCCAACGACATCCAGGGGCTCCTGTTTGGTCGTCACCTTTTCAGCGCCTTGTTTCATGTTTTTTGAGACGCTGCGAGGCAAGACATTGTACGCGCGATATTGCGCTGTACACCCGTTTAGACGGTGATCGGTCCGCCTCGTTATGGGCGGAAGTGACGTTTGAGACCCAGCTGGGTATTGCCATTCGATTATTCAGTGAATAGAGCCATCGCGTCACTCGGATTTTTTCCTTAGACCCTGTTACTATTTCAGGAATTACAGGGGGTTTTTGTTCATGCCATCTATTTAGGCGTGTTTTTTACCCTGCAATTCTTACACGCCCAAACCAATCACCCACAAGACTAGTCCTGATTTTAATTCAGCTCAAGAGAAGTTATCTTGGGATAGTGTAACCTTGGACTAGTACCTCCTCGAAGCAAACCCTGCATTCGTTTCTGGTAAGTGTATGTGTGGTTGTTTTCTGAATATGGTCATGTTGTACAGAGGTAGGATTGGGGACTGAGAGATTATTGTGAGGTGTATTTTTTTCTCACTGTTTATGCAGGTGCGGAAGCGAGGAGGAGGGTGTTCATCAACCTGCGTTATACAGGGGTGGAAGGTTTGGTGCCTTCACATATATTCCACCCCCTTTTCTGGGTCATCTGCTTACTCATATGTACCATCAAGTGAGTGGCTGGTGAGTCGGGAAAGTGGACTGGGACATACCTCGTTCCTGCAGTATGTGGGTTGGGCAGGAGCCTAACAGAATAACAAGCCCACGTTTAAATACACTGCCCGAACTAGGATGGATATTGAGGCAGGGGCTATGGCAGGTGTTTGACGCATCATGTGTTCCGTACACCGCTGAATGTGTTTTAGGCGTCAGGTGTCGCCCTGGCTGAATGTATGTTAAGTTGTATCCCGGTCAAGGAAGACCTGCTGGCTCGGCCGCGGCTTGCCTTAGGGGAGAGCTGAACACTGGGGCCTGCTGGCGCTGCCGCGGCTCATCTTGTTGAATATATGTTAAGTTGTATCCCGGACAAGGAAGACCTGCTGGCTCGGCCGCGGCTTGCCTTGGGGAGAGCTGAACACTGAGACCTGCTGGCGCTGCCGCGGCTCATCTTGTTGAATGTATGTTAAGTTGTATCCCGGACAAGGAAGACCTGCTGGCTCGGCCGCGGCTTGCCTTGGGGAGAGCTGAACGCTTAGTTCCCAGGTGGAAGACCAGTGGAGGGAGGAAGTTCCAAGACTGGTAGGAGAGTGTGTTCTGAGGGTGTTTCTCCTGGGAGAGCGCGGAACCTCAGAAGTAGAGGTAGGGTGGGGCATTCTTGCCCGTGATCTCTGGCAAGCCTGAGGGTGCGGACCCTAGGTGGAAGGAACAGTGGTAGTCGTGGCTACACTGAGAAAGGGAGTGGAGAATGGCTATTGTGGGCCAGGGGTTACCACCCCCCACTTCGGATTAGCAGGGACCAGTGGTATCTGGGTGGCCTAGGGCCTGGTCCTAGTCATGGACAACTAAGGAGTGCTAGTGGGGTAGCCTGGTTGGGCCTATGTCTTTATTATTATTTTTTTTTAATTTTTAGTCTGTGTGGGCCTATAGGTCAATGTGGCGTAGAACTGGAGGGTGTCCCTGCCGTGCGGGCCCGCGTCCATGTTCTATCGCCCTGCAGCAGGGAAGTCCATCACGGTGGTGATTGGTCTACCCTGCGTGTGACCCAAACTGCCTGTTAACTCTGAATTGATGCATAGGGCCGCTGCTAAATTAGCAGGTTGTAAGGGTATATTAACACTCGATTATCAGAGGGCTGTACTCATTGTCAGCTGTGTTGCACTCGACTATCAGAGTGCTGCACTCATTGTCAGCTGCGTTGCGCTTCTTCTTTGTACATACCCATTTCACTAAGCTTGCCTTGCTGCCCCAGGAGTACCAGTACTCTCTTTGACCAAGGAGAAGTTACGATACTCAAGTGACAAAAAATCAGAAGTGCTGTACTTAGTAGTGTGTGTGCCAACACATTTAAAGCACTGTTTACAAGGCTACGTAAAAAACGAAACAACCAGATTTAAAAGTAAAGCTAACAAGCATTTACAATGCAATCGGTTCGCCTTTGGAAAAGTTAGAGCTATTGGCAGTGTAAATGACAAAATTTGTATTTATGTGTTGGTTTTGAAAACAGATAAATAAATGGCATTGTCATTTACATTGCCATTAGCTTAATCTCTGCAGTCACTCTGTAGTCCCTAGCACTCCATAGCACTCCCTAGTCACTCTGCACTCCCTAGCACTCCCTAGTCACTCTGCACTCCCTAGCCCTCCCTAGTCACTCTGCACTCCCTAGCACTCTGCACTCCCTAGCACTCCCTAGTCACTCTGCACTCCCTAGTCACTCTGCACTCCCTAGTCACTCTGCACTCCCTCGCACTCCCTAGAACTCTGCACTCCCTAGCACTCTGCACTCCCTTGCACTCTGCACTCCCTTGCACTCTGCACTCCCTAGCACTCCCTGGCAGTCCCTAGTCACTCTGCACCCCCTAGCACTCCCTAGTCACTCTGCACTTCTCTAGCACTCCCTGGTCACTCTGCACTCCCTAGCACTCCCTAGCATTCTGCAGTCACTCTGCACTCCCTAGCAGTCACTCTGCAGTCACTCTGCAGTCACTCTTCAGGCAGTCACTCTGCAGTCCCTAGCACTCCCTAGCACTCTGCAGTCACTCTGCACCTCCTAGCACTCCCTAGCACTCTGCAGCCACTCTCCATTCCCTAGTCACCCTCCACTCCCTAGCACTCCCTAGTCACTCTCCACTCCCTAGCACTCCCTAGTCACTCTGCACTCCCTAGCACTCCCTAGTCACTCTGCACTCCGTAGCACTCCCTAGTCACTCTGCACTCCCTAGCACTCCCTAGTCACTCTGCACTCCCTAGCACTCCCTAGTCACTCTGCACTCCCTAGCACTCTGCAGTCACTCTGCACTCTCTAGCACTCCCTAGTCACTCTGCACTCCCTAGCACTCCCTAGCACTCTGCACTCCCTAGCACTCCCTAGCACTCTGCAGTCACTCTGCAGTCCCTAGCACTCCCTAGCACTCCCTAGTCACTCTGCACTCCCTAGCTCTCCCTAGTCACTCTGCACTCCCTAGTCACTCTGCACTCCCTAGCACTCTGCACTCCCTAGCACTCCCTAGTCACTCTGCACTCCCTAGCACTCCCTAGCTCTCCCTAGCACTCTGCAGTCACTCTGCACTCCCTAGCTGTTAGACGGACCGGGAGGGTCGGCCGAGGATAATGGGAGCGGTCTCTAGGGAGAGCCGGCTCCAGCGATCGTACAGACAAGTAACTTCTCCCCCCCCACAGACGGACACCACACAAGGGTAAGGTTCAACGAGATTTTATAGGCGGTTCTTAAGGTACGATAAACTGGTACAAGGAGGTCTGGACTCAGGGGTCCCCTCGATTCTGGTCTCTAGTTTGGGGAAAGGGTAGCGGGACAGTCTTGGTTACCAAAAGATGGAAATAGCTCTCAATCCTCACTCTGCACTCCCTCGCACTCCCTAGAACTCTGCACTCCCTAGCACTCTGCACTCCCTTGCACTCTGCACTCCCTTGCACTCTGCACTCCCTAGCACTCCCTGGCAGTCCCTAGTCACTCTGCACCCCCTAGCACTCCCTAGTCACTCTGCACTTCTCTAGCACTCCCTGGTCACTCTGCACTCCCTAGCACTCCCTAGCATTCTGCAGTCACTCTGCACTCCCTAGCAGTCACTCTGCAGTCACTCTGCAGTCACTCTGCAGGCAGTCACTCTGCAGTCCCTAGCACTCCCTAGCACTCTGCAGTCACTCTGCACCTCCTAGCACTCCCTAGCACTCTGCAGCCACTCTCCACTCCCTAGTCACCCTCCACTCCCTAGCACTCCCTAGTCACTCTCCACTCCCTAGCACTCCCTAGTCACTCTGCACTCCCTAGCACTCCCTAGTCACTCTGCACTCCGTAGCACTCCCTAGTCACTCTGCACTCCCTAGCACTCCCTAGCACTCCCTAGTCACTCTGCACTCTGCAAAGGGTAGCGGGACAGTCTTGGTTACCAAAAGATGGAAATAGCTCTCAATCCTCGAGCTCGGCGTTCTAGATGATCGGGCCGCGGCGGAGCCAGCAGGTCCCGAGATGGACGAAGGAAGCGACGGTCCGCGGCGGAGCCAGCAGGTCCCGATGAAGAAGATGGTTGCAAACGGTCCGCGGCCACGCCAGCAGGTCCCGACGACGATGAAGGATTACGAAGGTTGCGAAGGTTGCGGCAGCGCCAGCAGGCAGGACGATGGTGCACCCGGCAGAGCTACGGCAGCGCCAGTAGTCCGTCAGGGATGAGTTCTTCTTTGCGTCTCTCGACTCCAAGATACAACTGCCTTCCTGCTCTGGAGCTGCCCCAGTTATAGGGCTGCTGTTCTTTGATGTCCGGACCCTCGCACTTGGAGGTCGGGAGGTCCGGGATGGGGGAGTCCAGACGCCCAGCAGGGGGGTGGGGCCAGCGCCCGGGGAGGCGACGGGCGAGCGGTACTTGGCGGGGGAGAGCCATCGACACCTCTTTCTCCCATTGACTTGCCAAGTAGCCTGCTCACCTCCTGGGTGGATGGTGGTGCCGGGATGTCTGAGGCCTGACCAGGCCCCGGGTTGAGGTCGATCGGGGGCCAGGCGGCCTCGTGGTGGAGTGTCCAAGATGGCGCCCAGGATGGGCGCGCGGGCCAGCCGTGGATCGGGTCCACGAGGTCGACATGTTCGAGGGCAGGGGTCCCTGAGGGGACGGAGGACGTGCAATGGTGGTGTGTGGTACCTGTGTGACCGGGCTCGGGCCGGGGGAGAGCGGCCCTTCATGTGGCCTGTCCAACATGCGTCCCCCCCAGCTGAAGGCGGGGAGAGTTACCCATCCTCTTGGGGACTCTCCTCGTCGAGGCGGAAGAACCGGGACAGGCCGTCTGCGTTGGCGTGATCCGGCCCAGGCCGGTGTTCAACTGTGAAGTCCATCCCTTGTAGGGAGATGGACCAACGTAGTAACTTCGGGTTTTCCCCCCGCATCTGCATCAGCCACTGCAGGGGTCGGTGGTCGGTCTGCACCCGAAAGTGTGTGCCAAAGAGGTAGGGCCGGAGCTTCTTGAGGGCCCATACCACAGCGAAGGCCTCCCTCTCTATGGTGCTCCAGCGTTGTTCCCGTGGTAGTAGTCGCCTGCTGATGAAGGCCACTGGCTGATCAAGGCCTTCGGTGTTCACTTGAGACAGGACTGCCCCAATGCCATGGTCGGAGGCATCCGTCTGGACGACGAATTCCCGGCTGTAGTCGGGGGCCTGGAGCACAGGGGCGGAACACATGGCGGCTTTCAATTGTTCGAACGCTGTTTGACACTCTGGGGTCCAGTTGACTTTCTTGGGTTGATTTTTTGACGTGAGTTCTGTGAGGGGCCCCACGATGGTACCATAGTCTTTCACGAACCTTCGGTAATAGCCCGTGAGGCCCAGGAAGGCTCGTACCTCGGTCTGGGTGATGGGTGGCTGCCAGGACTGGATGGCGGTAATTTTGAGCTGCAGAGGGGCCACCTGGCCGCTTCCCACCTGGTGCCCGAGGTAGGTTACAGACCCTTGACCAATTTGACATTTGCTGGCCTTGATCGTGAGGCCAGCTCGCTGAAGGGCTTGTAGCACTGCTCGGAGGTGGTGGAGGTGCTCGGACCAATGGTGGCTGTATACAGCGATGTCGTCTAGGTAGGCGGCACTGAACCCTTCGAGCCCCGCCAGGACCTGATTGACGAGCCGCTGAAATGTTGCTGGGGCATTTTTCATGCCGAAGGGCATGACCTTGAAATGGTAATGCCCATCGGGGGTGGAAAAGGCAGAACGTTCTTGGGCCCGGGGTGTGAGGCCGATTTGCCAGTAGCCCGCCGTCAGGTCGAAAATACTGAGGTAGCGGGCAGCTCCCATGCGGTCGATTAGTTCATCTGCCCGGGGGATGGGATGTGCGTCTGTTCTGGTGACCGCATTCAAGCCCCGGTAGTCGACGCAGAACCGGAGTTCCGGTGTGGTGCCAGGGGCGGCCGCTTTGGGGACCAGTACTACTGGGCTGGCCCAGGGGCTGTCTGAGGGCTCAATGACCCCGAGCGTGAGCATTTTTGCTACCTCTTCCTGGATGCAGGCCCGTACCCGATCTGGCACGCGGTAAGCCCGGTGGCGGATAGGGGGGCTGTCCCCCGTGTCCACATCGTGCACACACCAGGAAGTGACACCTGGGGTGAGGGAGAACAGGTTGGCGAACTGTGACAGGAGGACTCGACACTCCTGGTGTTGCTCTCGGGTGAGTGCCTCCGAGAGCCGGACCCCATCCATGGAGCCGTCTTTCTCCTGAGTCCGTAGGAGGTCAGGGAGGGGCTCGGAGTCTTCTTCAACCCCATTGTCTGTGGCCATCAGGAGGCTGAGTTCGGAACGCACAAAGTGGGGTTTCAGTCTGTTAGCGTGGAGGACCCGGAGGGGGTTCCGGGAAGATTCCATGTCGATGAGATAGGTGGCAGGACCCTTGCGCTCGACTACTCTGAAGGGCCCCGTCCACTTGTCTTGCAGGGCGCAGGGTTCGGTGGGGGACATCACCCATACCTGTTGCCCAGGTTCAAATTCGATGGAGGAGGCATTCCGGTCATACCACTTTTTCATGTCCTCTTGACTGGTCTCTAGGTTGGCTTTTGCCAGCTCTCTGAACCGCCGGGTCTGGTTGCGGAGGGTTAGGAGGTACCGGAAGACATCTGGTGGGTTCTTTAGAGGGGGCATCTCCCAGCCTTCTTTGACTAGGCTGAGCGGCCCCCGCACTGGGTGTCCATATAGCAGTTCAAACGGGCTGAAGCCCAGGGACTTCTGGGGAACCTCTCGATATGCGAAGAGGAGGCACGGCAGCAGTACATCCCACTGGCGACGGAGGGGCTCTTCCAACCCCCCGATCATTCCTTTGAGCGTGCGGTTGAACCGCTCAACGAGTCCGTTTCCTTGCGGGTGATAGGGGGTCGTGAATCGGTAGGTAACCCCGCACTGTTGCCAGAGGGACTTCATATATTTAGAGATAAAGTTCGTGCCTCTGTCGCTGACGACTTCTCGGGGGAAGCCCACACGGGAGAAGATCCCCATTAGAGCCCGGCCGACTACTGGGGCTGTCACAGTTCGCAGGGGAACAGCCTCGGGGTAGCGGGTGGCGTGGTCCACTAGCACCAAGATGAATCGATGACCTTGTTTTGTGCATGGGTCCAGGGGCCCCACGATGTCTATCCCGACCCTCTCGAACGGGGTGGTGACCACGGGAAAAGGTTGCAGGGGGGCTTTCAGTTTGCGTCCGCTCTTTCCACTGGCTTGGCACGTGGGGCAAGATCGGCAATGCTGGTGTACATCGTTCCTCATTTTGGGCCAGAAGAAGTGGGTCACCAGACGACTGTAGGTTTTATCTTGACCCAGGTGTCCCGCCAGGGGAACATCGTGGGCCAGGTTTAGCAGAAAGTCTCTAAAACGGAGGGGTACCACCAGTACTCGGCTGGCCCCCAGCTCCGCGATTCTTTGCTCACTGTACAGCAGGTCATTCTCCCAGTAGACCCAGTGAGTGCCGGAGGTATCCCCTGCGCTTTGGGCGCGCGCTTGCTGGCGGAGTCCCTCGAGGGAGGGACAGGTCTTCTGTTCTTGGCGAAATTGTTCTTGTGTGGGCCCCCCCTCTTGAGGCCACTGGTCGAGGTCAGCGAGGTCTGGAGGTTGAGCTTGTTCTGGGGGGACGTCACGGTCGGTGGTTTCGGCTGAGGCAACCGGAGGCGGTGGCGCCGGCCACTCGGGTTCCTCTGGGCGGGGGTTGGCACGGGCGGCCATGGACCGGGTGGTGACGCACGCCCAGTCCGGGACGCCTAACATCCCCAGGTGTTCTCTTCGTTCTACGGCTGCCCACGGGGAGCTTTCCAGGTCATTCCCCAGGAGGCAGTCTACGGGGGCATCGTCTCGGACCGTGACTTTCAACATGCCGGAGACCCCCCCCCATTCGAAGGGGACGCAGGCCATCCGACACAGACTTTCCGAGTTATCGGCTGAACGTACAGGGCAGAGAATGTTTGGTAGATACTGTTCCGGGGTCACCAGGTGACAGCGGACGGCTGTTATACTGGCCCCAGTGTCACGAAGGGCTTCGGCCCGGCGTCCATTGATGCTCACCCATTGGCTGTACTTCTGGGTGTTAGCGGGTAGGGGGACCCGCGGGACCATGTCTTTCCCCCCTAAGCAGGCTAGAGCCATGGCGGCTGGCTCCCATTCCTGATGCTCTTGCTCATATTCTTCTTGCTCCTCGGAGATCTGTTCTTCCCCCAGGGCAGCAGCAGCCACCTGGCGGGGTCTTGGGCTCTGGTACTGTGGGCAATTTGGGTCGTTTGCATAGTGGCCGACTCGTTGGCATCGATGGCACGTAACATTAGCTCGGTATCCCGGTCGCGCCGGGGCGCTGCCCCGGTTGGCCGGGGGGGTGGTGCTGGTAGCGGGGGCGACCGGAGCGTTGTCTCTTCCGCGTCCTTGGCCTCCTCCTCCTCCTCGGGGACGGTGCTGACCATTATTGTTCCGGTTCTGTTCGTAGGACCCATTCCGGCCCACTCTGGTGATTTCCCATCGGTCAGCTTCGGCTGCGAGCTGCCGGGGATCGGTTAACTTGCTGTCGAGGAGGTGCTGGCGGAGTTCAATAAAGCAATTGTTTGATAGGTGCTCCCATACCATGAGATTGAACAGTTGTTCGTAGGTTGTAACCTTGCTTCCTTTGATCCAGCCCTCGAAGGCTCGGCTAAAGTAGGTTACATAGTCCACCCAAGTTGTACCCGGGATGCGGGTGCAGTCTCGGAACCTCTGACGGTACATTTCGGGTGTGAGGCCATAGCGGGTGAGGAGGGCAGCTTTCATATGGTCATAGGAGGTCATCTGGTGGTCCGGGAGCTGTAGCAGGGTGTCGCGGCCCTCATTGAGGAATCTCCCCCATAGGCCGGCTCCCCAGTCGTTTCTGTCGATCCGGTGGGCAGTCATAGCGATTTCGTAGGCCTTAAACCATTGCTGGATGTCGTCCTCTCGGAAGTATTCTCGAACGACATCCTTGGGGATGTGTACCTTTTTCTCCGTTGTCCCTGGGATGTGGGGTTGCTCGGACACCCCTACTTCTTTATTCTGCTTGCGTAAATCAATCTCAGCTAGTCGTCGCTCGTGTTCATATGCCAGTTTCTTTTCCTCGAGCTCCCTTTGTCTCTGTTTCTCCTCTCTTTCTTCTCGGAGACGCAGGTGCTCTAAGTTTATTTTCTGTTCGGCCAACTTAAGTTCAATGTCCATTTTGAGCCGAGCCATTTCTAGCTCGTGTAGTCGGGTTTTTTCTCGTTCCTGGATCTCGTCTTGCGAGAGACCCGTCCTTCGCTCTTCAGGGGCCGTGGTGGTTTTTGCTGCGATGCTTCGATCGGGGTTTCCTGCAACCCCGGTCTCTGCCCAAGACTCTAGGGCATGCTTGAAATCGTCTTTGGTACTTAGTCCGGTGGTAGCGATACCTAGTTCGATGCAGAATTGTTTTAGTTCACGATGGTTGTACTCGTCCAATTTCTCCATCTGGAATTTCTCGGTGGATCCGCTTTCTTTAGTTGTCATCGTGATTTCGTCGTGGGGTGAGCTACTGTCTGTACGATTATGCGGTGATTCGGATCGCGCCGCTGGCCACCAATGTTAGACGGACCGGGAGGGTCGGCCGAGGATAAGGGGAGCGGTCTCTAGGGAGAGCCGGCTCCAGCGATCGTACAGACAAGTAACTTCTCCCCCCCCCACAGACGGACACCACACAAGGGTAAGGTTCAACGAGATTTTATAGGCGGTTCTTAAGGTACGATAAACTGGTACAAGGAGGTCTGGACTCAGGGGTCCTCTCGATTCTGGTCTCTAGTTTGGGGAAAGGGTAGCGGGACAGTCTTGGTTACCAAAAGATGGAAATAGCTCTCAATCCTCGAGCTCGGCGTTCTAGATGATCGGGCCGCGGCGGAGCCAGCAGGTCCCGAGATGGACGAAGGAAGCGACGGTCCGCGGCGGAGCCAGCAGGTCCCGATGAAGAAGATGGTTGCAAACGGTCCGCGGCCACGCCAGCAGGTCCCGACGACGATGAAGGATTACGAAGGTTGCGAAGGTTGCGGCAGCGCCAGCAGGCAGGACGATGGTGCACCCGGCAGAGCTACGGCAGCGCCAGTAGTCCGTCAGGGATGAGTTCTTCTTTGCGTCTCTCGACTCCAAGATACAACTGCCTTCCTGCTCTGGAGCTGCCCCAGTTATAGGGCTGCTGTTCTTTGATGTCCGGACCCTCGCACTTGGAGGTCGGGAGGTCCGGGATGGGGGAGTCCAGACGCCCAGCAGGGGGGTGGGGCCAGCGCCCAGGGAGGCGACGGGCGAGCGGTACTTGGCGGGGGAGAGCCATCGACACCTCTTTCTCCCATTGACTTGCCAAGTAGCCCGCTCACCTCCTGGGTGGATGGTGGTGCCGGGATGTCTGAGGCCTGACCAGGCCCCGGGTTGAGGTCGATCGGGGGCCAGGCGGCCTCGTGGTGGAGTGTCCAAGATGGCGCCCAGGATGGGCGCGCGGGCCAGCCGTGGATCGGGTCCACGAGGTCGACATGTTCGAGGGCAGGGGTCCCTGAGGGGACGGAGGACGTGCAATGGTGGTGTGTGGTACCTGTGTGACCGGGCTCGGGCCGGGGGAGAGCGGCCCTTCATGTGGCCTGTCCAACACTAGCACTCCCTTGCACTCCCTTGCACTCCCTTGCACTCTGCACTCCCTTGCACTCTGCACTCACTTGCACTCTGCACTCCCTAGCACTTCCTTGCACTCCCTAGCACTCCCTTGCACTCCCTAGTCACTCTGCACTCCCTAGCACTCCCTAGTCACTCTGCACTCCCTAGCACTCCCTAGTCACTCTGCACTCCCTAGCACCCCCTAGTCACTCTGCACTCCCTAGCACTCCCTTGCACTCTGCACTCCCTAGCACCCCCTTGCACTCCCTTGCACTCTGCACTCCCTAGCACTCCCTTGCACTCTGCACTCCCTAGCACTCCCTAGTCACTCTGCACTCCCTACCACTCCCTAGTCACTCCGCACTCCCTAGCACACCCTAGTCACTTTGCACTCCCTAGCACTCCCTAGTCACTCTGCACTCCCTAGCACTGCCTAGTCACTCTGCACTCCCTGGCACTCCCTAGCACTCCCTAGTCACTCTGCACTCCCTAGCACTCCCTATCCCTCCCTAGTCACTCTGCACTCCCTAGCACTCTGCACTCCCTAGCATTCTGTACTCCCTAGCACTCTGCACTCTGCACTCCCTAGCACTCCCTAGTCACTCTGCACTCCCTAGCACTCCCTAGTCACTCTGCACTCCCTAGTCACTCTGCACTCCCTAGTCACTCTGCACTCCCTCGCACTCCCTAGCACTCTGCACTCCCTAGCACTCTGCACTCTGCACTCCCTAGTCACTCTGCACTCCCTAGCACTCCCTAGTCACTCTGCACTCCCTAGCACTCCCTAGTCACTCTGCACTCCCTAGTCACTCTGCACTCCGCACTCCCTTGCACTCTGTACTCCCTAGCACTTCCTAGCAGTCCCTAGTCACCCTGCACCCCCTAGCACTCCCTAGTCACTCTGCACTCCCTTGCACTCTGCACTCCCTAGCACTCCCTAGTCACTCTGCACTCCCTAGCACTCCCTAGTCACTCTGCACTCCCTACCACTCCCTAGTCACTCCGCACTCCCTAGCACACCCTAGTCACTTTGCACTCCCTAGCACTCCCTAGTCACTCTGCACTCCCTAGCACTGCCTAGTCACTCTGCACTCCCTGGCACTCCCTAGCACTCCCTAGTCACTCTGCACTCCCTAGCACTCCCTATCCCTCCCTAGTCACTCTGCACTCCCTAGCACTCTGCACTCCCTAGCATTCTGTACTCCCTAGCACTCTGCACTCTGCACTCCCTAGCACTCCCTAGTCACTCTGCACTCCCTAGCACTCCCTAGTCACTCTGCACTCCCTAGTCACTCTGCACTCCTTAGTCACTCTGCACTCCCTCGCACTCCCTAGCACTCTGCACTCCCTAGCACTCTGCACTCTGCACTCCCTAGTCACTCTGCACTCCCTAGCACTCCCTAGTCACTCTGCACTCCCTAGCACTCCCTAGTCACTCTGCACTCCCTAGTCACTCTGCACTCCGCACTCCCTTGTACTCTGTACTCCCTAGCACTTCCTAGCAGTCCCTAGTCACCCTGCACCCCCTAGCACTCCCTAGTCACTCTGCACTCCCTGGTCACTCTGCACTCCCTAGCATTCTGCAGTCACTCTGCACTCCCTAGCACTCCCTAGCAGTCACTCTGCAGTCCCTAGCAGTCCCTAGCACTCCCTAGCACTCTGCAGTCACTCTGCACTCCCTAGCACTCCCTAGCACTCTGCAGTCACTCTCCACTCCCTAGCACTCCCTAGTCACCCTCCACTCCCTGGCACTCCCTAGTCACTCTCCACTCCCTAGCACTCCCTAGTCACTCTGCACTCCCTAGCACTCCCTAGTCACTCTGCACTCTGTAGCACTCCCTATTCACTCTGCACTCCCTAGCACTCCCTAGTCACTCTGCACTCCCTAGCACTCCCTAGTCACTCTACACTCCCTAGCACTCCCTAGTCACTCTGCACTCCCTAGCACTCTGCAGTCACTCTGCACTCTCTAGCACTCCCTAGTCACTCTGCACTCCCTAGCACTCCCTAGCACTCTGCAGTCACTCTGCCCTCCCTAGCTCTCCCTAGCACTCTGCAGTCACTCTGCACTCCCTAGCACTCTGCAGTCACTCTGCAGTCACTCTGCAGTCTCTAGCACTCCCTAGTCACTCTGCACTCCCTAGCTCTCCCTAGTCACTCTGCACTCCCTAGCACTCCCTAGTCACTCTGCACTCCCTAGCACTCCGCACTCCCTAGCAATCCATAGTCACTCTGCACTCCATAGCAGTCCCTAGCTCTCCCTAGCACTCTGCAGTCACTCTAAACTGCCTATCACTCCCTTGCACTCCCTTGCACTCCCTTGCACTCTGCACTCCCTTGCACTCTGCACTCCCTTGCATTCTGCACCCCCTTGCACTCCCTTGCACTCTGCACTCCCTAGTAGCTCTGCACTCCCTAGCACTCCCTAGTCACTCTGCACTCCCTAGCACTCCCTAGTCACTCTGCACCCCCTAGCACTCCCTAGCAGTCCCTAGTCACTCTGCACTCCCTAGCACTCCATTGCACTCCGCACTCCCTTGCACTCTGCACTCCCTAGCACTCCCTTGCACTCTGCACTCCCTAGTCACTCTGCACTCCCTAGCACTCCCTAGTCACTCTGCACTCCCTAGCACTCCCTAGTCACTCTGCACTCCCTAGCACTCCCTAGTCACTCTGCACTCCCTAGTCACTCTGCACTCCCTAGCACTGCCTAGTCACTCTGCACTCCCTGGCACTCCCTAGCACTCCCTAGTCACTCTGCACTCCCTAGCACTCCCTAGTCACTCTGCACTCTGCACTCACTACTCTGCACTCTGCGCTCACCACGTCGCACCCACCACTCACAGCTCTGCACTCACCACTCTGCACTCACTACTCTGCACTCCCTAGCACTCCCTAGTCACTCTGCACTCCCTAGTCTCTCCCTAGTCACCCTGCACTCCCTAGTCACTCTGCACTCCCTAGTCACTCTGCACTCCCTAGCACTCCCTAGCACTCCCTTGCACTCTGCACTCCCTTGCACTCTGCACTCCCTTGCACTCTGCACTCCCTAGTCACTCTGCACTCCCTAGTCACTCTGCACTCCCTAGCACTACCTAGTCACTCTGCACTCCCTATCACTCCCTAGTCACTCTGCACTCCGTAGCACTCCCTTGCACTCTACACTCCCTTGCACTCTGCACTCCCTAGCACTCCCTTGCACTCTGCACTCCCTAGCACTCACTAGTCACTCTGCACTCCCTAGCACTCCCTAGTCACTCTGCACTCCCTAGCACTGCCTAGTCACTCTGCACTCCCTAGTCACTCTACACTCCCTAGTCACTCTGCACTCCCTAGCACTCCCTAGTCACTCTGCACTCCCTAGCACTCCCTTGCACTCCCTTGCACTCTACACTCCCTTGCACTCTGCACTCCCTAGCACTCCCTAGTCACTCCACACTCCCTAGCACTCTCTAGTCACTCTGCACTCCCTTGCACTCCTGTTGGACAGGCCACGTGAAGGGCCGCTCCCCCTCTGCCCGACCAGGCCCGAGCCCGGTCCCTCAGGTGTCACACACCACCACTTCACGCTTTCCGTCCCCTCCGGGACCCTTGCCTCTGAACATATCGACCTCGTGGGCCCGATCCCTCACTGGCCCGCGCGCCCAGCCTGGGCGCCATCTTGGACACTCCGCCACGAGGCCGCGTGGCCCCCGATCGACCCCAACCCTGGGCCTGGCCAGGCCTCAGACATCCCGGCACCATCATCCACCCAGGAGGTGAGCGGACTACTTGGCAGGTCAATGGGAGAAAGAGGTGTCGATGGCTCTCCCTCGCCAGGTGCCGCTCACCCACCATCTCCCCGGGCGCTGGCTCCACCCCCCTGCTGGGTGTCTGGACCCCTTCATCCCGGACCCCCCAACCTCCAAGGGCGAGGGTCCGGACATCAAAGAGGATCAGCCCTATAACTGGGGCAGCTCCAGAGCAGGAAGGCAGTTGTATCCTGGAGTCGAGAGACGCAGTGAAGAACTCATCCTTGACGGACTACTGGCGCTGCCGTAGCCCTGCCTTGCGAACCATCGTCCTGCCTGTTGGCGCTGCCAAGACCTTCGTAATCATCATCGTCGTCGGGACCTGCTGGCGTGGCCGCGGACCGTTTGTAACCACCATCTTCATCGGGACCAGCTGGCTCCGCCGCGGACCGTCGCTTCCTTCATCCATCTCGGGACCTGCTGGCTCCGCCGCGGCCCGATCATCTAGAACGCCGAGCTCGAGAGCTATTTTCATCTATTGGTAACAAGACTGTCCCGCTACCCTTTTCCCAATCCAGAGACCAGAATCGAGGGGACCCCTGAGTCCAGACCTCCTTGTATAATTTTACCGTAACTAAAGAATTGCTGATAAAGTATCGTTGAACCTTATCCTGGTGTGGTGTCCGTCTGTGGGGGGGAAGTTACTTGTCTGTACGATCGCTGGAGACGGCTCTCCCCGGAGACCTCTCCCCTTGTCCTCGGCCGACCCTCCCGGTCCGTCTAACATTGGTGGCCAGCGGCGCGATCCGAATCACCGCATAATCGTACAGAGAGTAGCTCACCCCGCGACGAAATCACGATGACAACTAAAGAAAGCGGATCCACCGAGAAATTTCAAATGGAGAAATTGAACGAGTACAGCCATCGTGAACTAAAACAATTCTGCATCGAACTAGGTATCGCTACCACCGGTCTAAGTACCAAAGACGATTTTAAGCAGGCCTTAGAGTCCTGGGCAGAAACCGGGGCCGTGGAAACCACCGACCAAAATATCGCAGCAGTAGAAAAAAACACCACGGCACCCGAGGAGCAAAGAACGGGTCTCTCACAAGACGAGATCCAGGAACGAGAGAAAACACGACTACACGAACTAGAAATGGCCCGGCTCAAAATGGAGGTTGAACTTAAACTGGCCGAACAAAAAATAAGCTTAGAGCACCTGCGTCTCCGAGAAGAAAGAGAGGAAAAACAGAGACAAAGGGAGCTCGAGGAAAAGAGGCTGGCGTATGAACATGAGCGCAAACTAGCGGAGATAGACTCACGCAAGCAGAACAGAGAATTAGGGGTGCCCGAGCAACCCCGCGACCCAGGGGCAACAGAGAAAAAGGTACACATCCCCAAGGATGTCGTCCGAGAATACTTCCGAGAGGACGACATCCAGCAATGGTTCAAGGCCTACGAAATCGCTATGACCGCCCACCGGATCGATCGAAGCGATTGGGGAGCCGGTCTCTGGGGGAGATTCCTCAATGAGGGCCGCGATGCCCTGCTACAGCTCCCGGACCATCAGATGACCTCCTATGACCACATGAAAGCTGCCCTCCTCACCCGCTATGGGCTCACACCCGAGATGTACCGTCAGAGGTTCCGAGACTGCACCCGCATCCCGGGTACAACTTGGGTGGACTACGTGAACTATTTTAGCCGAGCCTTCGAGGGCTGGATCAAAGGAAGCAATGTCACAACGTACGAACAACTCTTCAACCTCATGGTGTGGGAGCATCTATCAAACAATTGCTTCATTGAGCTCCGGCAGCACCTCCTCGACAGCAAATTGACTGATCCACGGCAGCTCGCAGCCGAGGCTGACCGGTGGGAAATCACCAGAGTGGGCCGAAATGGATCCTATGAACAGAACCGGAACAACAACGGTCAGCACCGTCCCCGAGGAGGAGGAGGGGGCCAAGGGCGAGGAAGAGACAACGCTCCGGTCGCCCCCGCTACCAGCTCCACCCCCCCGGCCAACCGGGGCAGCACCCCGGCGCGACCGGGATACAGAGCCAATGTCACATGACACCGATGCCAACGAGTCGGCCACTATGCAAACGACCCAAATTGCCCGCAGTACCAGAGCCCAAGACCCCGCCAAGTGGCCGCTGCTGCCCTAGGGGAAGAACAGATCTCCGAGGAGCAGGAAGAATACGAACAAGAGCATCAAGAATGGGAGCCAGCCGCCATGACTTTGGCATGCTTAGGGGGGAAAGACATGGTCCCGCGGGTCCCCCTACCCGCTAACACCCGGAAGTACAGCCAATGGGTGAGCATCAATGGACGCCGGGCCGAAGCCCTCCGTGACACCGGGGCCAGTGTAACAGCCGTCCGCTGTCACCTGGTGACCCCAGAACAGTTCATACCAAACATTCTCTGCCCTGTCCGTTCAGCCGATAACTCAGAAAGTCTGTGTCGGATGGCCTGCGTCCCTTTCGAATGGGGAGGGGTCTCCGGCATGTTGAAAGTAACGGTCCGAGATGATGCTCCCGTAGACTGTCTCCTGGGAAATGACCTTGAAAGCTCGCCCTGGGCAGCCGTAGAACGAAGAGAACACCTGGGGATGTTGGGCGTCCCGGACTGGGCGTGCGTCACCACCCGGTCCATGGCCGCCCGTGCCAATCCCCGACAAGAGGAACCCGAATGGCCGGCACCTCCTCCCCCGGTCGCCCCAGTCGAAGACACCGACCGTGCCGTCCCCCCAGAACCAGCTCAACCTCCGGACCTCGCTGGCCTCGACCAGTGGCATCAAGAGGGGGGACCCACACAGGAACAGTTTCGCCAAGAGCAAAAGACCTGTCCCTCCCTCGAGGGACTCCGCCAACAAGCCCTCGCCCAGAGCGCAGGGGATACCTCCGGAACACATTGGGTCTACTGGGACAATGATCTGCTATACAGTGAACAAAGGATCGCGGAGTTGGGGGCCAGCCGAGTGCTAGTGGAGCCCCTCCGTCGCCAGTGGGATGTGCTGCTGCCGTGCCTCCTCTTCGCATATCGAGAGGTCCCCCAGAAGTCCCTCGGCTTCAGCCCGTTTGAGTTGTTGTATGGACACCCCGTACGGGGGCCTCTCAGTCTAGTCAAGGAAGGCTGGGAAATGCCCCCTCTAAAGAACCCCCCGGATGTCTTCAAATACCTCCTGACCCTCCGCAACCAGACCCGACGGTTCAGGGAACTGGCAAAAGCAAACCTGGAGGCCAGTCAAGAGGACATGAAAAAGTGGTATGACCAAAATGCCTCCTCCATCGAATTTGAACCCGGACAACAGGTATGGGTCATGTCCCCCACCGAGCCCTGCGCCCTGCAAGACAAGTGGACGGGGCCCTTCAAAGTAGTCAAACGTAAGGGTCCTGTCACCTATCTCATCGACATGGAATCTTCACGGAACCCCCTCCGAGTCCTCCACGCTAATAGGCTGAAACCCCACTTTGTGCGTTCAGAACTCAGCCTCCTGATGGCCACAGACAATGGAGCCGAAGAAGACTCCGAACCCCTTCCTGACCTCCTACGGACTGGGGAGAAAGATGGCTCCGTGGATGGGGTCCGACTCTCGGGAGCCCTCACCCTGGACCAACGCCAGGAATGTCGGGACCTCCTGTTGCAGTTCGCCGACCTGTTTTCCCTCACCCCAGGTGTCACTTCCTGGTGTGTGCACGATGTGGACACGGGGGACAGCCCCCCTATACGCCACCGGGCCTACCGCGTACCAGATCGGGTACGGGCTTGCATCCAGGGAGAAGTAACCAAAATGCTCACCCTCGGGGTCATTGAGCCCTCAGACAGCCCCTGGGCCAGCCCAGTAGTACTGGTCCCCAAAGCAGCCGCTCCCGGCACCACACCGGAACTCCGGTTCTGCGTCGACTACCGGGGCTTGAATGCGGTCACCAGGACGGACGCACACCCCATCCCCCGGGCAGATGAACTAATCGACCGCATGGGAGCTGCCCGCTACCTCAGCATTTTCGACCTGACGGCGGGCTACTGGCAGATCGGCCTCACACCCCGGGCCCAAGAACGATCTGCATTTTCCACTCCTGATGGCCATTATCATTTCAAGGTCATGCCCTTCGGCATGAAGAATGCCCCCGCAACATTTCAGCGGCTAGTCAACCAGGTCTTGGCCGGGCTCGAAGGATTCAGCGCCGCCTACCTAGACGACATCGCTGTGTACAGCCACCACTGGTCCGACCACCTCCACCACCTCCGAGCGGTGCTACAGGCCCTTCAGCAAGCTGGCCTCACGATCAATGCCAGCAAATGCCAAATTGGTCAGGGGTCCGTAACCTACCTCGGACACCAGGTGGGAAGCGGCCTGGTGGCCCCCCTGCAGCTTAAGATTGCCGCCATCCAGTCCTGGCAGCCCCCCATCACCCAGACCGAGGTCCGCGCCTTTTTGGGACTCACGGGCTATTACAGACGGTTCGTGAAAGACTATGGTACCATAGTGGGGCCCCTCACGGAGCTCACGTCCAAAAATCAACCCAAGAAGGTCAACTGGACCCCAGATTGTCAAACAGCCTTCGAACAACTGAAGGCCGCCATGTGCTCCGCCCCTGTGCTCCAGGCCCCCGACTACAGCCGGGGATTCGTCGTACAGACGGACGCCTCCGACCACGGCATTGGGGCGGTCCTGTCTCAATTGAACACCGAAGGCCTTGATCAGCCAGTGGCCTTCATCAGAAGGCGACTCCTACCTCGAGAACAACGCTGGAGCACCATCGAGAGAGAGGCCTTCGCCGTGGTATGGGCCCTCAAAAAGCTCCGGCCCTACCTCTTTGGCACCCACTTCCGGGTGCAGACCGACCATCGACCCCTGCAGTGGCTGATGCAGATGCGGGGGGAAAACCCAAAGCTACTACGTTGGTCCATCTCACTACAAGGGATGGACTTCACTGTTGAACACCGGCCTGGGCCAGACCACGCCAACGCAGATGGCCTGTCCCGGTTTTTCCGCCTCGACGAGGAGAGTCCCCAAGAGGATGGGTGACTCTCCCCGCCTTCAGCTGGGGGGGACGCATGTTGGACAGGCCACGTGAAGGGCCGCTCCCCCTCTGCCCGACCAGGCCCGAGCCCGGTCCCTCAGGTGTCACACACCACCACTTCACGCTTTCCGTCCCCTCCGGGACCCTTGCCTCTGAACATATCGACCTCGTGGGCCCGATCCCTCACTGGCCCGCGCGCCCAGCCTGGGCGCCATCTTGGACACTCCGCCACGAGGCCGCGTGGCCCCCGATCGACCCCAACCCTGGGCCTGGCCAGGCCTCAGACATCCCGGCACCATCATCCACCCAGGAGGTGAGCGGACTACTTGGCAGGTCAATGGGAGAAAGAGGTGTCGATGGCTCTCCCTCGCCAGGTGCCGCTCACCCACCATCTCCCCGGGCGCTGGCTCCACCCCCCTGCTGGGTGTCTGGACCCCTTCATCCCGGACCCCCCAACCTCCAAGGGCGAGGGTCCGGACATCAAAGAGGATCAGCCCTATAACTGGGGCAGCTCCAGAGCAGGAAGGCAGTTGTATCCTGGAGTCGAGAGACGCAGTGAAGAACTCATCCTTGACGGACTACTGGCGCTGCCGTAGCCCTGCCTTGCGAACCATCGTCCTGCCTGTTGGCGCTGCCAAGACCTTCGTAATCATCATCGTCGTCGGGACCTGCTGGCGTGGCCGCGGACCGTTTGTAACCACCATCTTCATCGGGACCAGCTGGCTCCGCCGCGGACCGTCGCTTCCTTCATCCATCTCGGGACCTGCTGGCTCCGCCGCGGCCCGATCATCTAGAACGCCGAGCTCGAGGATTGAGAGCTATTTTCATCTATTGGTAACAAGACTGTCCCGCTACCCTTTTCCCAATCCAGAGACCAGAATCGAGGGGACCCCTGAGTCCAGACCTCCTTGTATAATTTTACCGTAACTAAAGAATTGCTGATAAAGTATCGTTGAACCTTATCCTGGTGTGGTGTCCGTCTGTGGGGGGGAAGTTACTTGTCTGTACGATCGCTGGAGACGGCTCTCCCCGGAGACCTCTCCCCTTGTCCTCGGCCGACCCTCCCGGTCCGTCTAACAACTCCCTTGCACTCGTCACTTCCTTGCACTCTGCACTCCCTAGCACTCCCTTGCACTCTGCACTCCCTAGCACTCCCTAGTAACTCTGCACTCCCTAGCACTCCCTAGTCACTCTGCACTCCCTAGCACTCCCTAGTCACTCTGCACTCCCTAGAACTCCCTAGCACTCTCTAGTCACTCTGCACTCCCTGGCACTCCCTTGCACTCCATTGCACTCAGCACTCCCTTGCACTCTGCACTCCCTAGCAGTCCCTTGCACTCTGCACTCCCTAGTCACTCTGCACTCCCTAGCACTCCCTAGTCACTCTGCACTCCCTAGCACTCCCTTGCACTCTGCACTCCCTAGCACTCCCTAGTAACTCTGCACTCCCTAGCACTCCCTAGTCACTCTGCACTCCCTAGCACTGCCTAGTCACTCTGCACTCCCTGGCACTCCCTAGCACTCCCTAGTCACTCTGCACTCCCTAGCACTCCCTAGTCACTCTGCACTCTGCACTCACTACTCTGCACTCTGCACTCACCACTCTGCACTCACCACTCACAGCCCTGCACTCACCACTCTGCACTCACTACTCTGCACTCCCTAGCACTCCCTAGTCACTCTGCACTCCCTAGTCTCTCCCTAGTCACTCTGCACTCCCTAGTCACTCTGCACTCCCTAGCAACCCCGTGCACTCCCTTGCACTCCCGCCACTCTGCACTCCCTTGCACTCTGCACTCCCTAGCACTCCCTTGCACTCTGCACACCCTAGTCACTCTGCACTCCCTAGCACTCCCTAGTAACTCTGCACTCCCTAGCACTCCCTAGTCACTCTGCACTCCCTAGCACTCCATAGTCACTCTGCACTCCCTAGCACTCCCTTACACTCTACACTCCCTTAAGCTCTGCACTCCCTAGCACTCCCTTGCACTCTGCACTCCCTAGCACTCACTAGTCACTCTGCACTCCCTAGCACTCCCTAGTCACTCTGCACTCCCTAGCACTGCCTAGTCACTCTGCACTCCCTAGTCACTCTGCACTCCCTAGCACTCCCTAGTCACTCTGCACTCCCTAGCACTCCCTAACACTCCCTAGTCACTCTGCACTCCCTAGCACTCCCTTGCACTCCCTTGCACTCTCAACTCCCTTGCACTCTGCACTCCCTAGCACTCCCTAGTCACTCCACACTCCCTAGCACTCACTAGTCACTCTGCACTCCCTAGCACTCCCTAGCACTCCCTAGTCACTCAGCACTCCCTAGCACTGCCTAGTCACTCTGCACTCTCTGGCACTCCCTAGCACTCCCTAGTCACTCTGCACTCCCTAGCACTCCCTAGCCCTCCCTAGTCACTCTGCACTCCCTAGCACTCTGCACTCCCTAGCAATCTGCACTCCCTAGCACTCCCTAGTCACTCTGCACCCCCTAGCACTCCCTAGTCTCTCTGCACTCCCTAGTCACTCTGCACTCCGTCGCACTCCCTAGCACTCTGCACTCCCTAGCACTCTGCACTCCCTAGCACTCTGCACTCTGCACTCCCTAGGACTCCCTAGCACTCCCTAGTCACTCTGCACTCCCTAGTCACTCTGCACTCCGTAGTCACTCTGCACTCCCTAGCACTCTGCACTCCCTTGCACTCTGCACTCCCCTGCACTCTGCACTCCCTAGCACTCCCTAGCAGTCCCTAGTCACTCTGCAGCCCCTAGCACTCTCTGGTCACTACGCACCCCCTAGCACTCCCTGGTCACTCTGCACTCCCTAGCACTCCCTGGTCACTCTGCATTCCCTAGCTTTCCCTAGCATTCTGCAGTCACTCTGCACTCCCTGGCACTCCCTAGCAGTCACCCTGCAGTCACTCTGCAGTCACTCTGCAGTCCCTAGCAGTCCCTAGCACTCCCTAGCACTCCCTAGCACTCTGCAGTCACTCTGCACCCCCTAGCACTCCCTAGCACTCTGCAGTCACTCTCCACTCCCTGGCACTACCTAGTCACCCTCCACTCCCTAGCACTCCCTAGTCACTCTCCACTCCCTAGCACTCCCTAGTCACTCTGCACTCCGTAGCACTCCCTAGTCACTCTGCACTCCCTAGCACTCCCTAGCACTCCCTAGCACTCCCTAGCACTCTCTAGTCCCTCTGCATTCCCTAGCACTCCCTGGTCACTCTGCACTCCCTAGCCCTCCCTAGTCACTCTGCACTCCCTAGCGCTCTTCAATCACTCTGCACTCTCTAGCACTCCCTAGTCACTCTGCACTCCCTAGCACTCCGTGGCACTCTGCACTCCCTAGCACTCCCTAGCACTCCGCAGTCACTCTGCACTCCCTTGCACTCCCTAGCACTCTGCAGTCACTCTGCAGTCACTCTGCAGTCCCTAGCACTCCCTAGCACTCCCTAGTCACTCTGCACTCCCTAGCTCTCCCTAGTCACTTGTTAGACGGGGACCCGGAGGGTCGGCCGAGGACAGGGGGAGAGGCCTCCGGTGAGGGCCGTCTCCAGCGATCGTACAGACGAGTAACTTCCCCCCCACAGATGGACACCACACAAGGATGAGGTTAACACTCTTTATATGTGATTCTTGAAGCAGGGGGCCGCGGCAGCGCCAGCAGGCAGGAACGATGGTTTACGAGAATGGGCCGCGGCAGCGCCAGCAGGCAGAAAAGATGGTTCACACGGATGGGCCGCGGCAGCGCCAGCAGGTCCCGACAAAGGTGTAGGTTGCAGAGGGCCGCGGCAGCGCCAGCAGGCAGGAACGATGATGCACAAGGATGGGCCGCGGCAGCGCCAGCAGGCAGGAACGATGATTCACAAGGCAGGGCTGCGGCAGCGCCAGCAGTCTGTCAAGGATGAGTTTGTCAAGGTGTCTCTCGACTCCAGGATACAACTGCCTTCCTGCTCTGGAGCTGCCCCAGTTATAGGTCTGGCCTCCTTTGATGTCCGGACCCTCGCGCTTGGAGGTCGGGAGGTCCGGGATGAGTGAGTCCAGACACCCAGCAGGGGGGTGGAGCCAGCGCCCAGGGAGACCGGGGGTGATCGGCACCTGGCTGGGGAGAGCCATCGACACCTCTCTCTCCTATTGACCTGCCAAGTGGTCTCTTCATCTCCTGGGTGGATGGTGGTGCCTCGATGTCGGGGCCTGGCCAGGCCCAGGGCTCGGGTCGAGCTGAGGCCACGCGGCCTCGTGGTGCAGTGTCCAAGATGGCGGCTGGGCCGGGGTAATGCTGCCGATGGAGGCCCGGGCCAGCCGATGTCGGGGTGTTCGGGAGCAGGCGTCCCGTTGGGGGACGGGTTGCTTCGATGGGTTGCCGGGGTGGTTCTTCTGGAGACACCGGGAGAGCCGGTGTTCGGGCCTTATCATGCGGGGAGGGAGCGGCCCCTTCACGAGGCCTGTCCAACATGCGTCCCCCCCAGCTGAAGGCAGGGAGAGTCACCCATCTTCCTGGGTACTCTCCTCGCCGAGGCGGAAAAAGCGTGACAGGCCGTCCGCGTTGGCGTGGTCCTGGCCAGGGTGATGCTCCACAGAGAAGTCCATCCCCTGCAAGGAGATGGACCATCGCAACAGTTTTGGGTTCTCCCCCCGCATCTGCATCAGCCATTGCAGGGGTCTGTAGTCGGTCTGTACCCTGAAATGGGTACCGAAGAGGTAGGGCCGGAGTTTCTTGAGGGCCCATACTACTACGAAGGCCTCCCGCTCGATGGTGCTCCAGCGCTGTTCTCGAACCAGCAGGCGTCGGCTGATGAAGGCCACTGGTTGGTCGACTCCCTCGGCGTTGAGTTGAGAGAGTACTGCCCCAACGCCATGATCTGAGGCGTCAGTCTGGACGATGAATTCCCGGCTGTAGTCGGGGGCCTGGAGCACGGGGGCGGTGCACATGGCGGCCTTCAACTTCTCGAAGGCCGCTTGACAGTCCGGAGTCCAGTTGACGGTTTTGGGGTTTTTGTTCGATGTGAGTTCTGTGAGGGGCCCCACTATGCTGCCATAGTCCTTCACAAACCGTCGGTAGTATCCGGTGAGCCCCAGGAAGGCCCGGACCTCGGTTTGGGTGACAGGAGGTTGCCAGGACTGGATGGCAGCGATCTTGAGCTGAAGGGGGGCCACCAGACCGCTTCCCACTTGGTGTCCGAGGTAGGTCACGGACCCCTGGCCAATCTGACATTTGCTGGCTTTGATGGTGAGACCGGCCTGCTGGAGGGCGAGCAGGACTTCTCGGAGGTGGTGAAGATGGTCTGCCCAGCGACGACTGTACACAGCGATATCGTCCAGGTAGGCGGCGCTGAACTCTTCGAGGCCCGCCAGTACCTGGTTCACGAGTCGTTGGAAAGTAGCTGGAGCGTTTTTCATGCCGAATGGCATCACTTTGAAGTGGTAGTGGCCATCCGGGGTAGAGAAGGCGGATCGTTCTTGGGCCCTGGGGGTGAGGCCGATTTGCCAGTAGCCCGCTGTTAGATCGAAGATGCTCAGGTAGCGGGCAGCCCCCATGTGGTCAACCAGCTCATCCGCCCGGGGGATGGGGTGAGCGTCGGTTCGGGTAACAGCGTTCAGGCCCCGATAGTCTACACAGAACCGGAGCTCGGGGGCAGCGCCTGGGGCAGCAGCCTTGGGGACCAGTACGACTGGGCTGGCCCAGGGGCTGTCAGATGGCTCGATTACTCCTAGGGCCAGCATTTTTGAGACTTCGTCCTGGATGCAGGTGCGCACCCGATCTGGCACTCGGTACGCCCTGTGTCGAACAGGTGGACTATCCCCTGTGTGTCCACGTCGTGAAGGCACCAGGGGGTGACCCCGGGGGTGAGGGAGAACAGGTTCGCAAATTGTAGCAGGAGAGCCCGACAGTCTTGGCGTTGTTCCGGGGACAAGGCTTCGAAGAGTCTGACCCCTTCCACTGAGCCATCTTTTTCACGGGTCCTCAGTAGGTCAGGGAGGGGCTCGGAGTCTTCTTCCGTCCCACTATCTGTTGCCATCAGTAGGCTGAGTTCCGAGCGTACGAAGTGGGGTTTGAGTCTGTTAGCGTGGAGAACTCGCAGGGGGTTCCGGGAGGACTCCATGTCTATTAGGTAGGTGACAGGGCCCTTGCATTCTATCACCTTGAAGGGTCCTGTCCATTTGTCCTGCAGGGCACAGGGTTCGACTGGAGACATCACCCAGACTTGCTGGCCTGGTTCGAACTCGATGGAGGAGGCATGCTGATCGTACCATTTTTTCATGTCCTCCTGACTGGCCTCAAGGTTGGCTTTGGCGAGTTCCCTGAATCGCCGGGTCTGGTTGCGGAGGGTCAGGAGATACTTATATACGTCCGGAGGTGTCTTCTGGGGGGCCATCTCCCATCCTTCCTTGACCAGGCTGAGGGGGCCCCGGACGGGGTGTCCGTACAGGAGCTCGAAGGGACTGAAGCCGAGGGATTTCTGGGGGACTTCTCGGTAGGCGAAGAGGAGGCACGGGAGCAGCACGTCCCATTGGCGACGTAGGGGTTCTTCCAGGCCCATGATCATCCCTTTGAGAGTGCGGTTGAACCGCTCGACCAGTCCGTTTCCTTGCGGGTGATAAGGGGTCGTGAACCGGTAGGTGACCCCGCACTGTTGCCAGAGAGACCTCATGTACTTCGAGATAAAGTTTGTGCCCCTGTCGCTGACGACTTCCCGGGGGAAGCCCACCCGAGAGAAGATCCCCATTAGGGCTTGGCCTACCACGGGTGCTGTCACGGTCCGAAGAGGAATGGCCTCGGGATAGCGGGTGGCGTGGTCCACCAGGACTAGGATGAACCGGTGCCCTTGGGCCGTTCGAGGGTCTAGGGGCCCCACAATGTCTATTCCCACCCGTTCGAACGGGGTGGTGACGACGGGAAAGGGTTGCAAGGGTGCTTTGATCTTTCGGCCGCTCTTCCCGCTGGCCTGGCAGGTGGGGCAGGCCCGGCAGTGGTTGGAGACATCATTTCGCATTTTGGGCCAGTAGAAGTGGGTTACCAGGCGGCTGTATGTTTTGTCTTGCCCCAAGTGCCCAGCAAGGTGGACATCGTGTGCCAAGTTCAAAAGGAAGTCTCTGAAGCGGAGGGGCACCACCAGCACCCGACTGGCCCCCCAGCTCAGCAATTCTTTGCTCACTGTAGAGCAGGTCATTGTCCCAATAAATCCAGTGGGCCCCTGCGGTATCTCCCGCGCTCTGGGCGAGGGCTTGCTGCCGGAGTCCCTCGAGGGAGGGACAGGTCTTCTGTTCTTGTCGGAATTGTTCCTGGGTGGGGCCACCCTCTTGAAGCCACTGGGCCAGTTCGGGAAGGTCCTGGAGTTGAACGGGCCCTTCTTTGTTTTGCTCTGGGGGATTGGCACTTAAGTCGTCCCCCTCCGGGACGATCGAGGGAGGAGGTTCTGGCCATTCGGGTTCCTCGGGACTGGAGATAGCGCGGGCGACCATGGACCGGGTCGTTATGCAGGCCCATTCAGGGAGGCCCAGCATCCCCAGGTGCTCTCTTCTTTCGACGGCTGCCCAGGGGGAACTTTCAAGGTCGTTCCCCAAGAGGCAGTCCACTGGGGCATCATCGCGGACAGCCACCTTCAGCATTCCGGACACTCCTCCCCACTCGAAGGGGACGCAGGCCATCCGACACAGGCTTTCTGAGTTGTCGGCTGACCGGACAGGGCAAAGGACGTTCGGCAAGATCTGTTCCGGGGTTACCAGGTGACAGCGGACTGCCATCACACTGGCCCCGGTGTCGCGTAGGGCTTCAGCCCGGCGCCCATTTATGTTGACCCACTGGCTGTATTTTCTCGTATTAGCGGGTAGGGGAGCCCGCGGAATCATGTCTCTTTCCCCTAGGCAGACCAGGGACATGGCGGCTGGTTCCCACTCGGGCTGGTCCGGTTTGTACTCTCCATAATCCTCTGGGGTTTGCTCTTCTCCCAGGACGGCGGCAGCGACCTGGCGGGGTATAGGATTTTGGTTCTTCGGGCAATTAGGGTCGTTGGCATAGTGGCCGGGCCGCTGGCACCGGTGGCAAGTAACGTTCGCTCGGAACCCTGGACGCATCGGGGGGTTTCCCCTGCCGGCCGGGGGCGGGGTGTTGCTGGCGGGGGTCGCCGGCATGGCGTCTCTGCCCCGACCCTGGCCTCCTCCTCCTCGGGGGCGATGGGGACCTTGGTTGGTTCTGTTTGGCTCGCTGGGCCCATTTCGGGCAACTCGGGTGCTTTCCCAGCTGTCAGCTTCAGCGGCGAGTTGCCGAGGTTCAGTCAGTTTACTGTCGAAGAAGTGCTGCCTGAGCTCGACGAAGCAGTTGTTGGAGAGGTGCTCCCACACAATGAGGTTAAAGAGTTGTTCGTAGGTGGTTACCTGGCTGCCCTTGATCCACCCCTCGAATGCTCTGCTGAAAAAGTTCACGTACTCCACCCAAGTTGTACCCGGGATCCGTTTGCAGTCGCGGAACCGCTGGTGGTACATCTCGGGCGTGAGTCCGTCTCGAGTGAGGAGGGCGGCCTTCATGTGGTCGTAGGAGGTCATCTGATGGTCCGGGAGTTGCAGCAGGGCATCTCGCCCTTCGTTGACGAACCTCCCCATAACCCGGCTCCCCAGTCACTTCGAGAAATCCGGTGGGAGGTCATGGCTATCTCATAGGCTTTGAACCAAAGCTGGATATCGTCGTTCCGGTAATATTCTCTGACCACATCCTTGGGGATGTGGACTTTCGGGTCTGTAGTGCCAGGAGTGTTCGGGCGCTCGGGCACCCCGAGATCTTTATTCTGTTTCCGAAGCTCTATCTCTGCTAGATTGCGCTCATGTTCGTAGGCTAGTTTTTTCTCTTCTAACTCCCTCTGTCTTTGCTTCTCTTCCCGCTCCTCTCGGAGCCGCAAGTGTTCCAACGTTATTTTTTGTTCCGCCAATTTCAGTTCTCCATCCAAACGCAGTCGAGCCAGCTCCAATTCATGGAGTCGGCTTTTTTCCCGTTCTCGGATCTCCTCCGGGGAGAGACCCGATCTCCTTCCTTCTGTAGAAGTGGTGTTTGTTTCCGGCGCCTCGAGGTTTTGGTTCTGGGGTACGGCCGTACCCGTCTCCGCCCAAGACTCCAGGGCCTTTTTGAAGTCTTCCTTCGTGCTCAGTCCTGTGGTAGCAATGCCTAGTTCTATGCAAAATTGTTTTAGCTCTCTGTGGTTGTAGTCTTCTAGTTTCTCCATCTGAAAGTTTTCTGTGGTTCCGCTCTCTTTTGTTGTCATTGTGGTTGAGTCGTGGGGTGAGTTACTCTCTGTACGATTACGCGTTGGTTCGGATCGCGCCACTGGCCACCAATGTTAGACAGGGACCCGGAGGGTCGGCCGAGGACAGGGGGAGAGGCCTCCGGTGAGGGCCGTCTCCAGCGATCGTACAGACGAGTAACTTCCCCCCCACAGATGGACACCACACAAGGATGAGGTTAACACTCTTTATATGTGATTCTTGAAGCAGGGTTATCAACGATACAGTGAGGTCGGGACACGAGGGTCCTCTCAATTCTAGTCTCTGAAGGGGAAAGGGTAGCGGGACAGTCTTGGTACCGGTCTGGTACAGGTGGGGCAAGATGAGGAGCTCACAATCCTCGAGCTCGGAGGTCTGGAAGGTCGGGCCGCGGCAGCGCCAGCAGGCAGAAAAGATGGTTCACACGGATGGGCCGCGGCAGCGCCAGCAGGTCCCGACGACGGTGTAGGTTGCAGAGGGCCGCGGCAGCTCCAGCAGGCAGGAACGATGGTTTACGAGAATGGGCCGCGGCAGCGCCAGCAGGCAGAAAAGATGGTTTACACGGATGGGCCGCGGCAGCGCCAGCAGGTCCCGACGAAGGTGTAGGTTGCAGAGGGCCGCGGCAGCGCCAGCAGGCAGGAACGATGATGCACAAGGATGGGCCGCAGCAGCGCCAGCAGGCAGGAACGATGATTCACAAGGCAGGGCTGCGGCAGCGCCAGCAGTCCGTCAAGGGTGAGTTTGTCAAGGTGTCTCTCGACTCCAGGATACAACTGCCTTCCTGCTCTGGAGCTGCCCCAGTTATAGGTCTGGCCTCCTTTGATGTCCGGACCCTCGCGCTTGGAGGTCGGGAGGTCCGGGATGAGTGAGTCCAGACACCCAGCAGGGGGGTGGAGCCAGCGCCTAGGGAGACCGGGGGTGATCGGCACCTGGCGGGGGAGAGCCATCAACACCTCTCTCTCCTATTGACCTGCCAAGTGGTCTCTTCATCTCCTGGGTGGATGGTGGTGCCTCGATGTCGGGGCCTGGCCAGGCCCAGGGCTCGGGTCGAGCTGAGGCCACGCGGCCTCGTGGTGCAGTGTCCAAGATGGCGGCTGGGCCGGGGTAATGCTGCCGATGGAGGTCCGGGCCAGCCGATGTCGGGGTGTTCGGGAGCAGGCGTCCCGTTGGGGGACGGGTTGCGGGTTGCTTCGATGGGTTGCCGGGGTGGTTCTTCTGGAGACACCGGGAGAGCCGGTGTTCGGGCCTTATCATGCGGGGAGGGAGCGGCCCCTTCACGAGTCCTGTCCAACATCACTCTGCACTCCCTAGCACTCCCTTGTTATTCCACACTCCCTAGCACTCTGCACTCCCTAGCACTCCCTAGTCACTCTGCACTCCCTAGCTCTCCCTAGCACTCTGCAGTCACTCTGCATTCCCTAGCACTCCCTAGCACTCCCTTGCACTCTGCACTCCCTTGCACTCTGCACTCCCTAGCACTCCCTTGCACTTTGCACTCCCTAGCACTCCCTAGTAACTCTGCACTCCCTAGCACTCCGTAGTCTCTCTGCACTCCCTAGCACTCCCTAGTGACTCTGCACTTCCTAGCACTCCCTAGCACTCCCTAGTCACTCTGCACTCCCTTGCACTCCCTTGCACTCTGCACTCCATTGCACTCTGCACTCCCTAGCACTCCCTTGCACTCTGCACTCCCTAGTCACTCTGCACTCCCTAGCACTCCCTAGTCACGCTGCACTCCCTAGCACTCCCTAGTCACTCTGCACTCCCTAGCACTCCCTGGTCACTCTGCACTCCCTAGCACTGCCTAGTCACTCTGCACTCCCTGGCACTCCCTAGCACTCCCTAGTTACTCTGCACTCCCTAGCACCCCCTAGTTACTCTGCACTCTGCACTCACTACTCTGCACTCACCACTCTGCACTCTGCACTCACCACTCTGCACTCACCACTCACAGCTCTGCACTCACCACTCTGCACTCACTACTCCGCACTCCCTAGCACTCCCTAGTCACTCTGCACTCCCTAGCACTCCCTAGTCACTCTGCACTCCCTAGTCACTCTGCACTCCCTAGTTACTCTGCACTCCCTAGCACTCCCTAGCACTCCCTAGCACTCCCTTGCACTCTGCATTCCCTTGCACTCTGCACTCCCTTGCACTCTGCACTCCCTAGCACTCCCTAGTCACTCTGCACCCCCTAGCACTCCCTAGTCACTCTGCACTCCCTAGCACTCCCTAGTCACTCTGCACTCCCTAGCACTCCCTAGTCACTCTGCACTCCCTAGCACTCCCTAGTCACTCTGCACTCCCTAGCACTCTGCAGTCACTCTGCACTCCCTAGCACTCCCTAGTCACTCTGCACTCCCTAGCACTCTGCAGTCACTCTGCACTCCCTAGAACTCCCTAGCACTCTGCAGTCACTCTGCACTCCCTAGCACTCCCTAGCACTCTGCAGTCACTCTGCACTCCCTAGCACTCCCTAGTCACTCTGCACTCCCTAGCACTCCCTAGTCACTCTGCACTCCCTAGCACTCTGCACTCCCTAGCACTCCCTTATCACTTTGCACTCACTAGTCACTCTACACTCCCTAGCACTCCCTAGCTCTCCCTAGCACTCTGCAGTCACTCTGCACTCCCTAGCACTCCCTAGTCACTCTGCACTCCCTAGCACTCCCTAGCACTCTGCAGTCACTCTGCACTCCCTAGCATTCCCTAGTCACTCTGCACTCCCTAGTTACTCTGCACTCCCTAGCACTCCCTAGTCACTCTGCACTCCCTAGCTCTCCCTAGTCACTCTGCACTCCCTAGCACTCCCTAGTCACTCTGCACTCCCTAGCACTCTGCAGTCACTCTGCACTCTCAAGCACTCCCTAGTCACTCTGCACTCCCTAGCACTCTGCAGTCACTCTGCACTCCCTAGCACTCTGCAGTCACTCTGCACTCCCTAGCACTCCCTAGCACTCTGCAGTCCCTAGCACTCCATAGCGCTCCCTAGTCACAGTGCACTCCCTAGTTCTCCCTAGTCACTCTGCACTCCCTAGCACTCCCTAGTCACTCTGCACTCCCTAGCACTCTGCACTCCCTAGCACTCCCTAGTCACTCTGCACTCCCTAGTCACTCTGCACTCCCTAGCACTCCCTAGCTCTCCCTAGCATTCTGCAGTCACTCTGCACTCCCTAGCACTCCCTAGTCACCCTGCACTCCCTAGCACTGCCTAGTCACTCTGCACTCCCTAGCACTCCCTAGCACTCCCTAGTCACTCTGCACTCCCTAGCACTCCCTAGTCACTCTGCACTCCCTAGCACTCTGCACTCCCTAGCACTCCCTAGTCACTCTGCACTCCCTAGCACTCCATAGCTCTCCCTAGCATTCTGCAGTCACTCTGCACTCCCTAGCACTTCCTAGACACCCTGCACTCCCTAGCACTGCCTAGTCACTCTGCACTCCCTAGCACTCCATAGCTCTCCCTAGCATTCTGCAGTCACTCTGCACTCCCTAGCACTTCCTAGACACCCTGCACTCCCTAGCACTGCCTAGTCACTCTGCACTCCCTACTCACTCTGCACTCACTACTCTGCACTCTGCAGTCACCACTCTGCACTCATCACTCTGCACTCACAACTCTGCACTCACAATTCTGCACTCACTACTCTGCACTCACTACTCTGCACTCCCTAGTACCTCTGCACTCCCTAGTCACTCGGCACTCCCTAGTCACTCTGCACTCCCTAGCACTCTCTAGCACTCCCTTGCACTCCCTTGCACTCCCTAGCACTCCCTTGCACTCTGCAATCCCTTGCACTCTGCACTCCCTTGCACTCTGCACTCCCTTGCACTCTGCACTCCCTAGCACTCCCTAGTCACTCTGCACTCCCTAGCACTCCCTAGTCACTCTGCACTACCTAGCACTCCCTAGTCACTCTGCACTCCCTAGCACTCCCTAGCACTCTGCAGTCACTTTGCACCCCCTAGCACTCCCTAGCACTCTGCACTCCCTAGCCTTCCCTAGCCCTCCCTAGTCACTCTGCACTCCCTTGCACTCTGCACTCCCTAGCACTCCCTAGCACTCCCTAGTCACTCTGCACTCCCTAGCACTCCCTAGTCACTCTGCACTCCCTAGTCACTCTGCACTTCCTCGCACTCCCTAGCACTCTGCACTCCCTAGCACTCTGCACTCCCTAGCACTCTGCACTCTGCACTCCCTAGGACTCCCTAGCACTCCCTAGTCACTCTGCACTCCCTAGTCACTCTGCACTCCCTAATCACTCTGCACTCCCTAATCACTCTGCACTCCCTTGCACTATGCACTCCCCTGCACTCTGCACTCCTTAGCACTCCCTAGCAGTCCCTAGTCACTCTGCAGCCCCTAGCACTCTCTGGTCACTACGCACCCCCTAGCACTCCCTGGTCACTCTGCACTCCCTAGCACTCCCTGGTCACTCTGCACTCCCTAGCTTTCCCTAGTCACTCTGCACTCCCTAGTCACTCTGCACTCCCTAGCACTCCCTAGTCACTCTGCACTCCCTAGCACTCCATTGCACTCCCTTGCACTCTACACTCCTTTGCACTCTGCACTCCCTAGCACTCCCTAGTCACTCCGCACTCCCTAGCACTCACTAGTCACTCTGCACTCCCTTGCACTCCCTTGCACTCTGCACTCCCTTGCACTCCGCACTCCCTAGCACTCCCTTGCACTCTGCACTCCCTAGCACTCCCTAGTAACTCTGCACTCCCTAGCACTCCCTAGTCACTCTGCACTCCCTAGCACTCCCTAGTCACTCTGCACCCCCTAGCACTCCCTAGCACTCCCTAGTCACTCTGCACTCCCTAGCACTCCCTTGCACTCCATTGCACTCTGCACTCCCTTGCACTCTGCACTCCCTAGCACTCCCTTGCACTCTGCACTCCCTAGTCACTCTGCACTCCCTCGCACTCTCTAGTCACTCTGCACTCCCTAGCACTCACTAGTCACTCTGCAATACCTAGCACTCCCTAGCACTCCCTAGTCACTCTGTACTCCCTAGCACTGCCTAGTCACTCTGCACTCCCTGGCACTCCCTAGAACTCCCTAGTCACTCTGCACTCCCTAGCACTCCCTAGTCACTCTGCACTCCCTACCCTGCACTCTGCACTCACCACTCTGCACTCACCACTCACAGCCCTGCACTCACCACTCTGCACTCACTACTCTAGACTCCCTAGCACTCCCTAGTCACTCTGCACTCCCTAGTCTCTCCCTAGTCACTCTGCACTCCCTAGTCACTCTGCACTCCCTAGTCACTCTGCACTCCCTAGTCACTCTGAACTCCCTAGCACTCCCTAGCACTCCCTTGCACTCCCTTGCACTCCCTTGCACTCCCTTGCACTCCCTTGCACTCTGCACTCCCTTGCACTCTGCACTCCCTAGCACTCCCTTGCACTCTGTACACCCTAGTCACTCTGCACTCCCTAGCACTCCCTAGTCACTCTGCACTCCCTAGCACTCCCAAGTCACTCTGCACTCCCTAGCACTCCCTTGCACTCTACAATCCCTTGCACTCTGCACTCCCTAGCACTCCCTTGCACTCTGCACTCCCTAGCACTCACTAGTCACTCTGCACTCCCTAGCACTCCCTAGTACTCCCTAGTCACTCTGCACTCCCTAGCACTGCCTAGTCACTCTGCACTCCCTAGTCACTCTGCACTCCCTAGCACTCCCTAGTCACTCTGCACTCCCTAGCACTCCCTAACACTCCCTAGTCACTCTGCACTCCCTAGCACTCCCTTGCACTCTGCACTCCCTAGCACTCCCTAGTCACTCCGCACTCCCTAGCACTCACTAGTCACTCTGCACTCCCTAGCACTCCCTAGTCACTCTGCACTCCCTAGCACTGCCTAGTCACTCTGCACTCTCTGGCACTCCCTAGCACTCCCTAGTCACTCTGCACTCCCTAGCACTCCCTAACCCTCCCTAGTCACTCTGCACTCCCTAGCACTCTGCACTCCCTAGCACCCTGCACTCCCTAGCACTCCCTAGTCACTCTGCACTCCCTAGCACTCCCTAGTCACTCTGCACTCCCTAGTCACTCTGCACTCCCTCACACTCCCTAGCACTCTGCACTCCCTAGCACTCTGCACTCCCTAGCACTCTGCACTCCCTAGCACTCCCTAGCAGTCCCTAGTCACTCTGCAGCCCCTAGCACTCTCTGGTCACTACGCACCCCCTAGCACTCCCTGGTCACTCTGCACTCCCTAGCCCTCCCTGGTCACTCTGCACTCCCTAGCTTTCCCTAGCATTCTGCAGTCACTCTGCACTCCCTAGCACTCCCTAGCAGTCACCATGCAGTCACTCTGCAGTCACTCTGCAGTCACTCCGCAGTCCCTAGCACTCCCTAGCACTCCCTAGCACTCTGCACTCCCTAGCACTCCCTAGTCACTCTGCACTCCCTAGTCACTCTGCACTCCCTAGCACTCCCTAGCTCTCCCTAGCATTCTGCAGTCACTCTGCACTCCCTAGCACTCCCTAGTCACCCTGCACTCCCTAGCACTGCCTAGTCACTCTGCACTCCCTAGCACTCCCTAGCACTCCCTAGTCACTCTGCACACCCTAGCACTCCCTAGCACTCTGCAGTCCCTAGCACTCCCTAGTCACTCTGCACTCCCTAGCACTCTGCACTCCCTAGCACTCCCTAGTCACTCTGCACTCCCTAGCACTCCATAGCTCTCCCTAGCATTCTGCAGTCACTCTGCACTCCCTAGCACTCCCTAGTCACCCTGCACTCCCTAGCACTGCCTAGTCACTCTGCACTCCCTAGCACTCCCTAGCACTCCCTAGTCACTCTGCACTCCCTAGCACTGCCTAGTCACTCTGCACTCCCTAGCACTCCCTACTCACTCTGCACTCACTACTCTGCACTCTGCAGTCACCACTCTGCACTCATCACTCTGCACTCACAACTCTGCACTCACCACTCTGCACTCACTACTCTGCACTCACTACTCTGCACTCCCTAGTAACTCTGCACTCCCTACTCACTCTGCACTCCCTAGTCACTCTGCACTCCCTAGCACTCTCTAGCACTCCCTTGCACTCCCTTGCACTCCCTAGCACTCCCTTGCACTCTGCAATCCCTTGCACTCTGCAATCCCTTGCACTCTGCACTCCCTTGCACTCTGCACTCCCTAGCACTCCCTAGTCACTCTGCACTCCCTAGCACTCCCTAGTCACTCTGCACTACCTAGCACTCCCTAGTCACTCTGCACTCCCTAGCACTCCCTAGCACTCTGCAGTCACTTTGCACCCCCTAGCACTCCCTAGCACTCTGCACTCCCTAGCCTTCCCTAGCCCTCCCTAGTCACTCTGCACTCCCTAGCACTCTGCACTCCCTAGCACTCTGCACTCTGCACTCCCTAGCACTCCCTAGCACTCTCTAGTCACTCTGCACTCCCTAGCACTCCCTAGTCACTCTGCACTCCCTAGTCACTCTGCACTTCCTCGCACTCCCTAGCACTCTGCACTCCCTAGCACTCTGCACTCCCTAGCACTCTGCACTCTGCACTCCCTAGGACTCCCTAGCACTCCCTAGTCACTCTGCACTCCCTAGTCACTCTGCACTCCCTAATCACTCTGCACTCCCTAGCACTCTGCACTCCCTTGCACTCTGCACTCCCCTGCACTCTGCACTCCTTAGCACTCCCTAGCAGTCCCTAGTCACTCTGCAGCCCCTAGCACTCTCTGGTCACTACGCACCCCCCAGCACTCCCTTGTCACTCTGCACTCCCTAGCACTCCCTGGTCACTCTGCACTCCCTAGCTTTCCCTAGTCACTCTGCACTCCCTAGTCACTCTGCACTCCCTAGCACTCCCTAGTCACTCTGCACTCCCTAGCACTCCCTTGCACTCCCTTGCACTCTACACTCCCTTGCACTCTGCACTCCCTAGCACTCCCTAGTCACTCCGCACTCCCTAGCACTCACTAGTCACTCTGCACTCCCTTGCACTCCCTTGCACTCCCTTGCACTGTGCACTCCCTTGCACTCTGCACTCCCTTGCACTCCGCACTCCCTAGCACTCCCTTGCACTCTGCACTCCCTAGCACTCCCTAGTAACTCTGCACTCCCTAGCACTCCCTAGTCACTCTGCACTCCCTAGCACTCCCTAGTCACTCTGCACCCCCTAGCACTCCCTAGCACTCCCTAGTCACTCTGCACTCCCTAGCACTCCCTTGCACTCCATTGCACTCTGCACTCCCTTGCACTCTGCACTCCCTAGCACTCCCTTGCACTCTGCACTCCCTAGTCACTCTGCACTCCCTCGCACTCTCTAGTCACTCTGCACTCCCTAGCACTCACTAGTCACTCTGCAATACCTAGCACTCCCTAGCACTCCCTAGTCACTCTGTACTCCCTAGCACTGCCTAGTCACTCTGCACTCCCTGGCACTCCCTAGAACTCCCTAGTAACTCTGCACTCCCTAGCACTCCCTAGTCACTCTGCACTCCCTACCCTGCACTCTGCACTCACCACTCTGCACTCACCACTCACAGCCCTGCACTCACCACTCTGCACTCACTACTCTAGACTCCCTAGCACTCCCTAGTCACTCTGCACTCCCTAGTCTCTCCCTAGTCACTCTGCACTCCCTAGTCACTCTGCACTCCCTAGTCACTCTGCACTCCCTAGTCACTCTGAACTCCCTAGCACTCCCTAGCACCCCCTTGCACTCCCTTGCACTCCCTTGCACTCCCTTGCACTCCCTTGCACTCTGCACTCCCTTGCACTCTGCACTCCCTAGCACTCCCTTGCACTCTGCACACCCTAGTCACTCTGCACTCCCTAGCACTTCCTAGTCACTCTGCACTCCCTAGCACTCCCAAGTCACTCTGCACTCCCTAGCACTCCCTTGCACTCTACAATCCCTTGCACTCTGCACTCCCTAGCACTCCCTTGCACTCTGCACTCCCTAGCACTCACTAGTCACTCTGCACTCCCTAGCACTCCCTAGTACTCCCTAGTCACTCTGCACTCCCTAGCACTGCCTAGTCACTCTGCACTCCCTAGTCACTCTGCACTCCCTAGCACTCCCTAGTCACTCTGCACTCCCTAGCACTCCCTAACACTCCCTAGTCACTCTGCACTCCCTAGCACTCCCTTGCACTCTGCACTCCCTAGCACTCCCTAGTCACTCCGCACTCCCTAGCACTCACTAGTCACTCTGCACTCCCTAGCACTCCCTAGTCACTCTGCACTCCCTAGCACTGCCTAGTCACTCTGCACTCTCTGGCACTCCCTAGCACTCCCTAGTCACTCTGCACTCCCTAGCACTCCCTAGCCCTCCCTAGTCACTCTGCACTCCCTAGCACTCTGCACTCCCTAGCACCCTGCACTCCCTAGCACTCCCTAGTCACTCTGCACTCCCTAGCACTCCCTAGTCACTCTGCACTCCCTAGTCACTCTGCACTCCCTCACACTCCCTAGCACTCTGCACTCCCTAGCACTCTGCACTCCCTAGCACTCTGCACTCCCTAGCACTCCCTAGCAGTCCCTAGTCACTCTGCAGCCCCTAGCACTCTCTGGTCACTACGCACCCCCTAGCACTCCCTGGTCACTCTGCACTCCCTAGCCCTCCCTGGTCACTCTGCACTCCCTAGCTTTCCCTAGCATTCTGCAGTCACTCTGCACTCCCTAGCACTCCCTAGCAGTCACCATGCAGTCACTCTGCAGTCACTCTGCAGTCACCCCGCCTCCCCTAGCAGTCCCTAGCACTCCCTAGCACTCTGCACTCCCTAGCACTCCCTAGTCACTCTGCACTCCCTAGTCACTCTGCACTCCCTAGCACTCCCTAGCTCTCCCTGGCATTCTGCAGTCACTCTGCACTCCCTAGCACTCCCTAGTCACCCTGCACTCCCTAGCACTGCCTAGTCACTCTGCACTCCCTAGCACTCCCTAGCACTCCCTAGTCACTCTGCACACCCTAGCACTCCCTAGCACTCTGCAGTCCCTAGCACTCCCTAGTGCTCCCTAGTCACGGTGCACTCCCTAGCTCTCCCTAGTCACTCTGAACTCCCTAGCACTCCCTAGTCACTCTGCACTCCCTAGCACTCTGCACTCCCTAGCACTCCCTAGTCACTCTGCACTCCCTAGTACTCCATAGCTCTCCCTAGCATTCTGCAGTCACTCTGCACTCCCTAGCACTCCCTAGTCACCCTGCACTCCCTAGCACTGCCTAGTCACTCTGCACTCCCTAGCACTCCCTAGCACTCCCTAGTCACTCTGCACTCCCTAGCACTGCCTAGTGACTCTGCACTCCCTAGCACTCCCTACTCACTCTGCACTCACTACTCTGCACTCTGCAGTCACCACTCTGCACTCATCACTCTGCACTCACAACTCTGCACTCACCACTCTGCACTCACTACTCTGCACTCACTACTCTGCACTCCCTAGTAACTCTGCACTCCCTACTCACTCTGCACTCCCTAGTCACTCTGCACTCCCTAGCACTCTCTAGCACTCCCTTGCACTCCCTTGCACTCCCTAGCACTCCCTTGCAATCTGCAATCCCTTGCACTCTGCAATCCCTTGCACTCTGCACTCCCTTGCACTCTGCACTCCCTAGCACTCCCTAGTCACTCTGCACTCCCTAGCACTCCCTAGTCACTCTGCACTCCCTAGCACTCCCTAGTCACTCTGCACTCCCTAGCACTCCCTAGTCACTCTGCACTCCCTAGCACTCCCTAGCACTCTGCAGTCACTTTGCACCCCCTAGCACTCCCTAGCACTCTGCACTCCCTAGCCTTCCCTAGCCCTCCCTAGTCACTCTGCACTCCCTAGCACTCTGCACTCCCTAGCACTCTGCACTCTGCACTCCCTAGCACTCCCTAGCACTCTCTAGTCACTCTGCACTCCCTAGCACTCCCTAGTCACTCTGCACTCCCTAGTCACTCTGCACTTCCTCGCACTCCCTAGCACTCTGCACTCCCTAGCACTCTGCACTCCCTAGCACTCTGCACTCTGCACTCCCTAGGACTCCCTAGCACTCCCTAGTCACTCTGCACTCCCTAGTCACTCTGCACTCCCTAATCACTCTGCACTCCCTAGCACTCTGCACTCCCCTGCACTCTGCAATCCTTAGCACTCCCTAGCAGTCCCTAGTCACTCCGCAGCCCCTAGCACTCTCTGGTCACTACGCACCCCCCAGCACTCCCTTGTCACTCTGCACTCCCTAGCACTCCCTGGTCACTCTGCACTCCCTAGCTTTCCCTAGTCACTCTGCACTCCCTAGTCACTCTGCACTCCCTAGCACTCCCTAGTCACTCTGCACTCCCTAGCACTCCCTTGCACTCCCTTGCACTCTACACTCCCTTGCACTCTGCACTCCCTAGCACTCCCTAGTCACTCCGCACTCCCTAGCACTCACTAGTCACTCTGCACTCCCTTGCACTCCCTTGCACTCTGCACTCCCTTGCACTCTGCACTCCCTTGCACTCCGCACTCCCTAGCACTCCCTTGCACTCTGCACTCCCTAGCACTCCCTAGTAACTCTGCACTCCCTAGCACTCCCTAGTCACTCTGCACTCCCTAGCACTCCCTAGTCACTCTGCACTCCCTAGCACTCCCTAGTCACTCTGCACTCCCTAGCACTCCCTTGCACTCCATTGCACTCTGCACTCCCTTGCACTCTGCACTCCCTAGCACTCCCTTGCACTCTGCACTCCCTAGTCACTCTGCACTTGTTAGACGGACCGGGAGGGTCGGCCGAGAATAAGGGGAGAGGTCTCCGGGGAGAGCCGTCTCCAGCAATCGTACAGGCGAGTAACTTCCCCCCCACAGATGTACACCACACAAGGATAAGGTTTAACGTCCTTTATAAGCAATTCTTTAAGTACGGTGAAATGGTACAAGGAGGTCTGGACTCAGGGGTCCCCTCGGTTCTAGTCTCTTGATTGGGAAAAGGGTAGCGGGACAGTCTTGTTACCAATCTGGTAGATGAAATAGCTCACAATCCTCGAGCTCGGCGTTCTAGATGATCGGGCCGCGGCGGAGCCAGCAGGTCCCGGGATGGTGTAAGGTAGCGACGGTCCGCGGCGGAGCCAGCAGGTCCCGATGAAGGTGGTGGTTACAAACGGTCCGCGGCCACGCTAGCAGGTCCCGACGACGATGAAGGTTTCAGAAGGTTGCGGCAGCGCCAGCAGGCAGGACGATAGTTCGCAAGGCAGGACTACGGCAGCGCCAGTAGTCCGTCAAGGATGAGTTCTTCACTGCGTCTCTCGACTCCAGGATACAACTGCCTTCCTGCTCTGGAGCTGCCCCAGTTATAGGTCTGGCCCCCTTTGATGTCCGGACCCTCGCACTTGGAGGTCGGGAGGTCCGGGATGAGGGAGTCCAGACACCCAGCAGGGGGGTGGAGCCAGTGCCCGGGGGAGCCGGGGGCGATCGGCACCTGGCGGGGGAGAGCCATCGACACCTCTTTCTCCCATTGACCTGCCAAGTAGTCCGCTCACCTCCTGGGTGGATGGTGGTGCCGGGATGTCGGGGCCTGGCCAGGCCCAGGGTTAGGGTCGATCGGAGGCCACGCGGCCTCGTGGTGCTGTGTCCAAGATGGCGCCCAAGCCGGGCGAGGGGGCCGGTAGTGATTCGGGTCCAGGATGTGGAGATGTCCAGGGGCAGGGGTCCCATATGAGACGGGAACCGGGTGGTTGTTGCGTGTCACACCTGAAGAGCCGGGCTCGGGCCTTGTCGTGCGGGGAGGGAGCAAGCCCTTCACGTGGCCTGTCCAACAGCACTTCCTCGCACTCTCTAGTCACTCTGCACTCCCTAGCACTCCCTAGTCACTCTGCAATCCCTAGCACTCCCTAGCACTCCCTAGTCACTCTGTACTCCCTAGCACTGCCTAGTCACTCTGCACTCCCTGGCACTCCCTAGCACTCCCTAGTCACTCTGCACTCCCTAGCACTCCCTAGTCACTCTGCACTCCCTACCCTGCACTCTGCACTCACCACTCTGCACTCACCACTCACAGCCCTGCACTCACCACTCTGCACTCACTACTCTAGACTCCCTAGCACTCCCTAGTCACTCTGCACTCCCTAGTCTCTCCCTAGTCACTCTGCACTCCCCAGTCACTCTGCACTCCCTAGTCACTCTGCACTCCCTAGTCACTCTGAACTCCCTAGCACTCCCTAGCACTCCCTTGCACTCCCTTGCACTCCCTTGCACTCTGCACTCCCTTGCACTCTGCACTCCCTTGCACTCTGCACTCCCTAGCACTCCCTTGCACTCTGCACACCCTAGTCACTCTGCACTCCCTAGCACTCCCTAGTCACTCTGCACTCCCTAGCACTCCCAAGTCACTCTGCACTCCCTAGCACTCCCTTGCACTCTACAATCCCTTGCACTCTGCACTCCCTAGCACTCCCTTGCACTCTGCACTCCCTAGCACTCACTAGTCACTCTGCACTCCCTAGCACTCCCTAGCACTCCCTAGTCACTCTGCACTCCCTAGCACTGCCTAGTCACTCTGCACTCCCTAGTCACTCTGCACTCCCTAGCACTCCCTAGTCACTCTGCACTCCCTAGCACTCCCTAACACTCCCTAGTCACTCTGCACTCCCTAGCACTCCCTTGCACTCTACACTCCCTTGCACTCTGCACTCCCTAGCACTCCCTAGTCACTCCGCACTCCCTAGCACTCACTAGTCACTCTGCACTCCCTAGCACTCTCTAGTCACTCTGCACTCCCTAGCACTGCCTAGTCACTCTGCACTCCCTAGCACTCTGCACTCCCTAGCACCCTGCACTCCCTAGCACTCCCTAGTCACTTTGCACTCCCTAGCACTCCCTAGTCACTCTGCACTCCCTAGTCACTCTGCACTCCCTCGCACTCCCTAGCACTCTGCACTCCCTAGCACTCTGCACTCCCTAGCACTCTGCACTCCCTAGCACTCCCTAGCAGTCCCTAGTCACTCTGCAGCCCCTAGCACTCTCTGGTCACTACGCACCATGTTGGACAGGCCACGTGAGGGGCTTGCCTCCTCCCCACATGACAGGACCCGGGCCCCGGTCCTCCAGATGTTACCCACAAAGGCAACCCGCACCCCGTCCCATGCGGGACTCCTGCCGCGGACATCTTTGTATCATGGGGCCGAATTCCTTCCCGCTCCCTCGGCCGGCCCGGCCGCCATCTTGGACACTGCACCACGAGGCCGCGTGGCCTCAGATCGACCCTAACCCTGGGCCTGGCCAGGCCCCGACATCCCGGCACCACCATCCACCCAGGAGGTGAACGGCCCACTTGGCAGGTTGATGGGAGAAAGAAGTATCGATGGCTCTCCCCCGCCAGGTGCCGATCGCACCCAGCTCCCCCGGGCGCTGGCTCCACCCCCCTGCTGGGTGTCTGGACTCCCTCATCCCGGACCTCCCGACCTCCAAGTGCGAGGGTCCGGACATCAAAGGGCACCAGACCTATAACTGGGGCAGCTCCAGAGCAGGAAGGCAGTTGTATCCTGGAGTCGAGAGACGCAGTGAAGAACTCATCCTTGACGGACTACTGGCGCTGCCGTAGTCCTACCTTGCGAACTATTGTCCTGCCTGCTGGCGCTGCCGCAACCTTCTGAAACCTTCATCGTCGTCGGGACCTGCTGGCGTGGCCGCGGACCGTTTGTAACCACCACCTTCATCGGGACCTGCTGGCTCCGCCGCGGACCGTCGCTACCTTCAACCATCCCGGGACCTGCTGGCTCCGCCGCGGCCCGATCATCTAGAACGCCGAGCTCGAGGATTGTGAGCTATTTCCTCTACCAGATTGGTAACAAGACTGTCCCGCTACCCTTTTCCCAATCGAGAGACTAGAACCGAGGGGACCCCTGAGTCCAGACCTCCTTGTACCATTTCACCGTACTTAAAGAATTGCTTATAAAGAACGTTAAACCTTATCCTTGTGTGTGGTGTACATCTGTGGGGGGGAAGTTACTCGTCTGTACGATCGCTGGAGACGGCTCTCCCCGGAGACCTCTCCCCTTATTCTCGGCCGACCCTCCCGGTCCGTCTAACATTGGTGGCCAGCGGCGCAATCCGAATCAACGCGTAATCGTACAGAGAGTAGCTCACCCCACGACAAAACCACGATGACAACCAAAGAGAGCGGATCCACCGAGAAATTCCAGATGGAGTACAGCCATCGTGAGTTGAAGCAATTCTGCATTGAACTAGGTATCGCTACCACCGGTCTGAGTACTAAGGATGATTTCAAGCACGCCATTGAGTCATGGGCAGAAACCGGGGCCGACAGAACCCCGGACCGAAATATCACAGCAGCCGAGAAAAACGCCACGGCTCCCGAGGAGCGAAGAACGGGTCTTTCGCAAAACGAAATCCAAGAGCGAGAGAAAAGCAGACTACATGAACTCAAAGTAGCCGAACAAAAACTGAACCTAGAACATCTACGGCTCCGAGAAGAAAGGGAAGAAAAACAGAGACAAAGAGAGCTCGAAGAGAAGAGACTGGCGTATGAACACGAACGCAACATAGCAGAGATCGAATTACGTAAGCAGAACAAAGAATTAGGGGTGCCCGAGCAACAGCGCACCCCGGGAGCAACAGAAAAGAAAGTACACATCCCCAAGGATGTCGTGCGAGAATATTTCCGAGATGACGACATACAGCAGTGGTTCAAGGCCTACGAGATCGCTATGACCTCCCACCGGATCGACCGAAGCGACTGGGGAGCCGGCCTATGGGGGAGGTTCGTCAATGAGGGCCGCGATGCCCTGTTACAGCTCCCCGACCATCTCATGACCTCCTATGACCACATGAAAGCTACCCTCCTCACCCGCTATGGGCTCACACCCGAAATGTACCGCCAGAGGTTCCGAGACTGCACCCGGATCCCGGGTACAACTTGGGTGGAGTACGTGAACTATTTCAGCCGAGCCTTTGAGGGTTGGATCAAGGGGAGCAATGTAACGACCTATGAGCAACTCTTCAATCTCATGGTATGGGAGCATCTATCTAACAACTGCTTCGTCGAGCTCAGGCAGCACCTCCTCGACAGTAAATTGACCGATCCACGACAGCTCGCCGCCGAGGCTGACCGGTGGGAAATCACCCGAGTGGGCCGAAATGGGTCACATGAACAGCACCGGAACCCCCCAGGTCAGCACCGTCCCCGAGGGGGAGGAGGAGGCCAGGGACGAGGAAGAGACAACGCCCCGGCCGCTCCCGCTGCCAGCACTCCACCCCCGGCCAACCGGGGCAACACCCCGGCGCGCCCGGGGTACAGAGCCAATGTCACGTGTCACCGATGCCAGCGAGTCGGCCACTACGCCAATGACCCGAACTGTCCACAGAACCAGAGCCCGAGACCCCGCCAGATGGCTGCCGCCGCCCTGGGGGAAGAACAAATCTCCGAAGAACACGAGGAACATGAGCAAGAACACCCAGAATGGGAACCGGCCGCCATGGTTCTAGCATGCCTAGGGGGAAAAGACATGGTCCCGCGGGCCCCCCTACCCGCCAACACCCGGAAGTACAGTCAGTGGGTGAGCATTAATGGGCGCCGGGCCGAAGCCCTACGTGACACCGGGGCCAGTGTGACAGCCGTCCGCTGTCACCTGGTGACCCCAGAACAGATCCTGCCGAACGTTCTCTGCCCTGTCCGCTCAGCCGACAACTCGGAGAGTCTCTGTCGGATGGCCTGCGTCCCCTTCGAGTGGGGAGGAGTCTCCGGCATGTTGAAGGTGACGGTCCGAGATGATGCCCCCGTAGACTGCCTCTTGGGAAATGATCTGGAGAGTTCCCCGTGGGCGGCCGTAGAGAGAAGAGAGCACCTGGGGATGTTGGGTCTCCCGGACTGGGCGTGCGTAACCACCCGGTCCATGGCCGCCCGTGCCATCCCCAGACCCGAAGAACCCGAATGGCCGGCACCTCCTCCCCCGGTCGCTCCAGTCGAAGACACCGTCCGTGCCGACCTTCCCGAGCAAACCCCCGAAGGGCTCGCCCAGCTCCAGGACCTTCCCGACCTGGCTCAGTGGCGTCAGGAAGGGGGGCCCACCCAAGAACAGTTTCGTCAAGAGCAGAAGACCTGTCCCTCCCTCGAGGGACTCCGCCAACAAGCCCTCGCCCAAAGCGCCGGGGATACCGCCGGAACCCATTGGGTCTATTGGGACAATGACCTGCTGTACAGTGAACAGAGAATCGCGGAGTTAGGGGCCAGTCGAGTGCTAGTGGTGCCCCTCCGCTTTAGAGACTTTTTGCTAAACCTGGCCCACGATGTCCCCCTGGCTGGTCACCTGGGTCAGGACAAAACCTACAGTCGCCTGGTGACCCACTTTTTTTGGCCAAAGATGAGGAACGACGTACTCCAGCACTGCCGGTCTTGCCCCACGTGCCAGGCCAGCGGGAAGAGCGGCCGCAAGCTGAAAGCCCCTCTGCAACCTTTTCCAGTGGTCACCACCCCGTTCGAGAGGGTGGGAATAGACATTGTGGGGCCCCTGGACCCCCGTACAGCACAAGGACATCGGTTCATCCTGGTACTGGTGGACCACGCCACCCGCTACCCCGAGGCTGTTCCCCTGCGAACTGTGACAGCCCCGGTGGTTGGCCGGGCCTTGATGGGAATCTTCTCCCGGGTGGGCTTCCCCCGAGAAGTCGTCAGCGACAGAGGCACGAACTTTATCTCAAAATACATGAAATCCCTCTGGCAACAGTGTGGGGTCACCTACCGATTCACGACCCCCTATCACCCTCAAGGAAACGGCCTAGTTGAGCGGTTCAACCGCACGCTCAAAGGGATGATTGGGGGGTTGGAAGAGCCCCTCCGTCGCCAGTGGGATGTGCTACAGCCGTGCCTCCTCTTTGCCTATCGAGAAGTTCCCCAGAAGTCCCTCGGCTTCAGCCCGTTCGAACTCTTATATGGACACCCGGTGCGAGGGCCGCTCAGCCTAGTCAAAGAAGGTTGGGAAATGCCCCCTCTGAAGAACCCTCCAGATGTTTTCAAGTACCTCCTGACCCTACGCAACCAGACCAGAAGGTTCAGAGAAATGGCTAAAGCGAACTTGGAGGCCAGCCAGGAAGACATGAAAAGGTGGTACGATCAAAATGCCTCCTCCATCGAATTTGAACCCGGCCAACAGGTATGGGTGATGTCTCCCACCGAACCATGCGCCCTGCAAGACAAATGGACAGGGCCCTTCAAAGTGGTCGAGCGCAAGAGCCCTGTCACCTATCTCATCGATATGGAATCCTCACGGAACCCCCTCCGGGTCCTCCACGCCAATAGACTAAAACCCCACTTTGTGCGCTCGGAGCTCAGCCTCCTGATGGCAACAGACAGCGGAACCGAAGAGGATTCCGAGCCACTCCCTGATCTCCTACGGACTCGAGAGAAGGACGGCTCCGTGGATGGGGTCCGACTCTCGGAGGCCCTCACCCAGGAGCAACGTCAAGGCTGCCGAGACCTCCTACTGCAGTTTGCCGCTCTGTTCTCCCTCACCCCAGGGGTCACCCCCTGGTGCTCCCATGATGTAGACACGGGAGACAGTCCCCCTGTCCGACATCGGGCCTACCGCGTACCAGATCGGGTACGGGCCTGCATCCAAGAGGAGGTGTCCAAGATGCTCACGCTCGGGGTCATCGAGCCCTCAGACAGCCCTTGGGCCAGCCCAGTGGTACTGGTCCCCAAAGCCGCCGCCCCCGGCACCACTCCGGAGCTCCGGTTCTGCGTTGACTACCGGGGCCTCAATGCGGTCACCAGAACCGACGCACATCCCATTCCCCGAGCAGATGAACTCATCGACCGTATGGGAGCTGCCCGCTACCTCAGCATCTTCGACCTGACAGCGGGCTACTGGCAGATCGGTCTCACACCCCGAGCCCAAGAACGATCTGCCTTCTCCACCCCTGATGGCCACTACCACTTCAAGGTCATGCCATTCGGCATGAAGAATGCTCCAGCAACATTCCAGCGGCTAGTAAATCAGGTCCTGGCGGGACTCGAAGAATTCAGCGCCGCCTATCTGGACGATATCGCTGTGTACAGCCGCCACTGGTCCGACCACCTCAACCACCTCCGAGAGGTCCTGCAGGCCCTCCAACGCGCCGGCCTCACGATCAAGGCCAGCAAGTGTCAGATTGGCCAAGGGTCCGTGACCTACCTCGGACACCAGGTGGGAAGCGGTCTGGTGGCCCCGCTGCAACTCAAAATCGCTGCCATCCAGTCTTGGCAGCCCCCCATCACCCAGACCGAGGTCCGCGCCTTCTTGGGGCTCACAGGCTACTACAGGCAGTTCGTGAGGGACTATGGCAGCATTGTGGGGCCCCTCACGGAGCTCACCTCCAAAAACCACCCAAAGAAGGTCAACTGGACCCCAGACTGTCAAGCGGCCTTCGAGAAACTGAAGGCCGCCATGTGCACTGCCCCTGTGCTCCAGGCCCCCGACTACAGTCGGGAATTCATCGTCCAAACGGATGCCTCCGACCATGGCACTGGGGCAGTCCTCTCCCAGTTGAACCCCGAAGGACTTGACTAACCAGTGGCCTTCATCAGCAGACGTCTCCTGGCCCGAGAACAACGCTGGAGCACCATCGAGAGGGAGGCCTTCGCAGTGGTGTGGGCTCTCAAAAAGCTCCGACCCTATCTCTTCGGCACCCACTTCCGGGTGCAAACAGATCATCGGCCCCTGCAGTGGCTGATGCAGATGCGGGGGGAAAACCCAAAACTGTTGCGTTGGTCCATCTCCCTGCAGGGGATGGACTTCACCGTGGAACATCGACCCGGCCAAGACCACGCCAACGCAGATGGCCTGTCAAGATTTTTCCGCCTCGACGAGGAGAGTCCCCAAGAGGATGGGTGACTCTCCCCGCCTTCAGCTGGGGGGGACGCATGTTGGACAGGCCACGTGAGGGGCTTGCCTCCTCCCCACATGACAGGACCCGGGCCCCGGTCCTCCAGATGTTACCCACAAAGGCAACCCGCACCCCGTCCCATGCGGGACTCCTGCCGCGGACATCTTTGTATCATGGGGCCGAATTCCTTCCCGCTCCCTCGGCCGGCCCGGCCGCCATCTTGGACACTGCACCACGAGGCCGCGTGGCCTCAGATCGACCCTAACCCTGGGCCTGGCCAGGCCCCGACATCCCGGCACCACCATCCACCCAGGAGGTGAACGGCCCACTTGGCAGGTTGATGGGAGAAAGAAGTATCGATGGCTCTCCCCCGCCAGGTGCCGATCGCACCCAGCTCCCCCGGGCGCTGGCTCCACCCCCCTGCTGGGTGTCTGGACTCCCTCATCCCGGACCTCCCGACCTCCAAGTGCGAGGGTCCGGACATCAAAGGGCACCAGACCTATAACTGGGGCAGCTCCAGAGCAGGAAGGCAGTTGTATCCTGGAGTCGAGAGACGCAGTGAAGAACTCATCCTTGACGGACTACTGGCGCTGCCATAGTCCTACCTTGCGAACTATTGTCCTGCCTGCTGGCGCTGCCGCAACCTTCTGAAACCTTCATCGTCGTCGGGACCTGCTGGCGTGGCCGCGGACCGTTTGTAACCACCACCTTCATCGGGACCTGCTGGCTCCGCCGCGGACCGTCGCTACCTTCAACCATCCCGGGACCTGCTGGCTCCGCCGCGGCCCGATCATCTAGAACGCCGAGCTCGAGGATTGTGAGCTATTTCCTTTACCAGATTGGTAACAAGACTGTCCCGCTACCCTTTTCCCAATCGAGAGACTAGAACCGAGGGGACCCCTGAGTCCAGACCTCCTTGTACCATTTCACCGTACTTAAAGAATTGCTTATAAAGAACGTTAAACCTTATCCTTGTGTGTGGTGTACATCTGTGGGGGGGAAGTTACTCGTCTGTACGATCGCTGGAGACGGCTCTCCCCGGAGACCTCTCCCCTTATTCTCGGCTGACCCTCCCGGTCCGTCTAACACACCCCCTAGCACTCCCTGGTCACTCTGCACTCCCTAGCCCTCCCTGGTCACTCTGCACTCCCTAGCTTTCCCTAGCATTCTGCAGTCACTCTGCACTCCCTAGCACTCCCTAGCAGTCACCATGCAGTCACTCTGCAGTCACTCTGCAGTCACTCTGCAGTCCCTAGCAGTCCCTAGCACTCCCTAGCACTCTGCAGTCACTCTGCACCCCCTAGCACTCCCTAGCACTCTGCAGTCACTCTCCACTCCCTGGCACTACCTAGTCACCCTCCACTCCCTAGCACTCCCTAGTCATTCTCCACTCCCTAGCACTCCCTAGTCACTCTGCACTCCCTAGCACTCCCTGGTCACTCTGCACTCCGTAGCACTCCCTAGTCACTCTGCACTCCCTAGCACTCCCTAGCACTCTCTAGTCACTCTGCATTCCCTAGCACTCCCTGGTCACTCTGCACTCCTTAGCCCTCCCTAGTCACTCTGCACTCCCTAGCACTCTGCAGTCACTCTGCACTCTCTAGCACTCCCTAGTCACTCTGCACTCCCTGGCACTCTGCACTCCCTAGCACTCCCTAGCACTCCGCAGTCACTCTGCACTCCCTAGCACTCCCTAGCACTCTGCAGTCACCCTGCAGTCCCTAGCACTCCCTAGTAACTCTGCACTCCCTATCTCTCCCTAGTCACTCTGCACTCCGTAGCACTCCCTAGTCATTCTGCACTCCCTAGCACTCTGCACTCCCTAGCACTCCCTAGTCACTCTGCACTCCCTAGTCACTCTGCACTCCCTAGCACTCCCTAGCTCTCCCTAGCACTCTGCAGTCACTCTGCACTCCCTAGCACTCCCTAGCACTCCCTCGCACTCTGCACTCCCTTGCACTCTGCACTCCCTAGCACTCCCTTGCACTCTGCACTCTCTAGCACTCCCTAGTAACTCTGCACTCCCTAGCACTCCCTAGTCTCTCTGCACTCTCTAGCACTCCCTAGTCACTCTGCACTCCCTAGCACTCCCTAGTCACTCTGCACTCCCTAGCACTCCCTCACACTCCCTCACACTCCCTTGCACTCTGCACTCCCTTGCACTCTGCACTCCCTAGCACTCTTTTGCACTCTGCACTCCCTAGTCACTCTGCACTCCCTAGCACTCCCTAGTCACGCTGCACTCCCTAGCACTCCCTAGTCACTCTGCACTCCCTAGCACTCCCTGGTCACTCTGCACTCCCTAGCACTGCCTAGTCACTCTGCACTCTCTGACACTCCCTAGCACTCCCTAGTCACTCTGCGCTCCCTAGCACCCCCTAGTCACTCTGTACTCTGCACTCACTACTCTGCACTCACCACTCTGCACTCACCACTCTGCACCCACCACTCACAGCTCTGCACTCACCACTCTGCACTCACTACTCTGCACTCCCTAGCACTCCCTAGTCACTCTGCACTCCCTAGCACTCCCTAGTCACTCTGCACTCCCTAGTTACTCTGCACTCCCTAGCACTCCCTAGCACTCCCTTGCACTCCCTTGCACTCTGCACTACCTTGCACTCTGCAATCCCTAGCACTCCCTAGTCACTCTGCACTCCCTAGCACTCCCTAGTCACTCTGCACTCCCTAGCACTCCCTAGTCACTCTGCACTCCCTAGCACTCCATAGTCACTCTGCACTCCCTAGCACTCCATAGTCACTCTGCACTCCCTAGCACTCTGCAGTCACTCTGCACTCCCTAGAACTCCCTAGCACTCTGCAGTCACTCTGCACTCCCTAGCACTCCCTAGCACTCTGCAGTCACTCTGCAGTCACTCTGCACTCCCTAGTCACTCTGCAGTCACTCTGCACTCCCTAGCACTCCCCAGTCACTCTGCACTCCCTATCACTCCCTAGCACTCCCTAGCACTCCCTAGTCACTCTGCACTCCCTAGCACTCTGCACTCCCTAGCACTCCCTTATCACTCTGCACTCACTAGTCACTCTGCACTCCCTAGCACTCCCTAGCTCTCCCTAGCACTCTGCAGTCACTCTGCACTCCCTAGCACTCCCTAGTCACTCTGCACTCCCTAGCACTCCCTAGCACTCTGCAGTCACTCTGCACTCCCTAGCACTCCCTAGTCACTCTGCACTCCCTAGTTACTCTGCACTCCCTAGCACTCCCTAGCACTCCCTAGTCACTCTGCACTCCCTAGCTCTCCCTAGTCACTCTGCACTCTCTAGCACTCCCTAGTCACTCTGCACTCCCTAGCACTCTGCAGTCACTCTGCACTCTCAAGCACTCCCTAGTCGCTCTGCACTCCCTAGCACTCCCTAGCACTCTGCAGTCACTCTGCACTCCTGTTGGACAGGCCTCGTGAAAGGCCCGCTCCCTCCCCGCATAACGGGCACCAGGCCCTTGCTCATCCCGTATCCCCGACCGAGTCATCCCAGCAAGCCCACGGGTTCAACCTCCGACCCGTCCCCAACAGAACTCCAGGCCCCGAACACCCCAGCAACGGCGGGCCCGGGCCTCTATCAGTACCACGGCCCCGGCCCGCTGCCATCTTTGGACACAACGTAACCAGGCCGCGTGGCCTCGGCCCGACCCTGGGCCTGGCCAGGCCCCGACATCGAGGCACCACCATCCACCCAGGAGGTGAAGAGACCACTTGGCAGGTCAATGGGAGGAGGAGTGTCAATGGCTCCCCTCCGCCAGGTGTCAATCGCCCCGGCCTCCCCGGGCGCTGGCTCCACCCCCCTGCTGGGTGTCTGGACTCCCTCATCCCGGACCTCCCGACCTCAAAGAGCGAGGGTCCGGACATCAAAGGAGACCAGACCTATAACTGGGGCAGCTCCAGAGCAGGAAGGCAGTTGTATCCAGGAGTCGAGAGACACCGCGAAGAACTCATCCTTGCCGACCTGCTGGCGCTGCTGCGGTCCGTCCTTGTGAACTATTGTCTTGGCCTGCTGGCGCTGCCGTGGCCCTTTGCAACGTGAACCATCGCCTTGGCCTGCTGGCGCTGCCGCGGCCCTCTGCAACGTGAACTATCGTCTTGGCCTGCTGGCGCTGCCGCGGCCCTCTGCAACGTGAACCATCGCCTTGGCCTGCTGGCGCTGCCGCGGCCCCTTTGCAACGTGAATCATCGCCTTGGCCTGCTGGCGCTGCCGCGGCCCTTTGCAACGTGAACTATCATCTTGGCCTGCTGGCGCTGCCGCGGCCCTCTGCAACGCGAACCATCGCCTTGGCCTGCTGGCGCTGCCGCGGCCCTCTGCAACGTGAACTATCGTCTTGGCCTGCTGGCGCTGCCGCGGCCCTCTGCAATGTGAACCATCGCCTTGGCCTGCTGGCGCTGCCGCGGCCCCTTTGCAACGTGAATCATCGCCTTGGCCTGCTGGCGCTGCCGCGGCCCTTTGCAACGTGAATCATCGTCTTGGCCTGCTGGCGCTGCCGCGGCCCTTTGCAACGTGAACTATCATCTTGGCCTGCTGGCGCTGTCGCGGCCCTCTGCAGCGTGCACCATCATCCTAGCCTGCCGGCGCTGCCGCGGCTCCTCACAACCGATCCCCTCTTGCCGCACCGTACCGGACCGGTACCACAGACTGTCCCGCTACCCCTTACCCCTACCGAGACTATAATTTGGGAGGATCCTCGTGTCCTGACCCCACTGTATCGTATTACTTTGCCTCAAGATCCTTATATAAAGAGTGTGATCTCATCCTTGTGTGGTGTCTATCTGTGGGGGGGGGGAGTTACTTGTCTGTACACTCACCGGAGGCGGCCCTCTCCGGAGGCCTCTCCCCCTGTACTCGGCCGACCCTCCGGGTCTCCGTCTAACATTCATGTTGGACAGGCCTCGTGAAAGGCCCGCTCCCTCCCCGCATAACAGGCACCGGACCCTTGCTCATCCCGTATCCCCGACCGAATCATCCCAGCAAGCCCACGGGGTCAACCTCCGACCCATCCCCAACAGAACTCCAGGCCCCGAACACCCCAGCAACGGCGGGCCCGGGCCTCTATTAGTACCACGGCCCCGGCCCCGCCACCATCTTTGGACACAACGTAACCAGGCCGCGTGGCCTCGGCCCGACCCCGACCCTGGGCCTGGCCAGGCCCCGACATCGAGGCACCACCATCCACCCAGGAGGTGAAGAGACCACTTGGCAGGTCAATAGGAGGAGGAGTGTCAATGGCTCCCCTCCGCCAGGTGTCGATCGCCCCGGCCTCCCCGGGTGCTGGCTCCACCCCCCTGCTGGGTGTCTGGACTCCCTCATCCCGGACCTCCGACCTCCAAGAGCGAGGGTCCGGACATCAAAGGAGACCAGACCTATAACTGGGGCAGCTCCAGAGCAGGAAGGCAGTTATATCCTGGAGTCAAGAGACACCGCGAAGAACTCATCCTTGCCGACCTGCTGGCGCTGCCGCGGTCCGTCCTTGTGAAGTATCGTCTTGGCCTGCTGGCGCAGCCGCGGCCCTCTGCAACGTGAACTATCGTCTTGGCCTGCTGGCGCTGCCGCGGCCCTCTGCAACGTGAACCATCGCCTTGGCCTGCTGGCGCTGCCGCGGCCCCTTTGCAACGTGAATCATCGTCTTGGCCTGCTGGCACTGCCGCGGCCCTTTGCAACGTGAACTATCATCTTGGCCTGCTGGCGCTGCCGCGGCCCTCTGCAACGCGAACCATCGCCTTGGCCTGCTGGCGCTGCCGCGGCCCTTTGCAACGTGAATCATCGTCTTGGCCTGCTGGCGCTGCCGCGGCCCTTTGCAACGTGAACTATCATCTTGGCCTGCTGGCGCTGCCGCGACCCTCTGCAGTGTGCACCATCATCCTAGCCTGCCGGCGCTGCCGCGGCTCCTCACCACCGATCCCCTCTTGCCGCACCGTACCGGACCGGTACCACAGACTGTCCCGCTACCCCTTACCCCTACCGTCCCTAGCACTCTGCAGTCACTCTGCACTCCCTAGCACTCCCTAGCACTCTGCAGTCCCTAGCACTCCCTAGCGCTCCCTAGTCACGGTGCACTCCCTAGCTCTCCCTAGTCACTCTGCACTCCCTAGCACTCCCTAGTCACTCTGCACTCCCTAGCACTCTGCACTCCCTAGCACTCCCTAGTCACTCTGCACTCCCTAGTCACTCTGCACTCCCTAGCTCTCCCTAGCATTCTGCAGTCACTCTGCACTCCCTAGCACTCCCCAGTCACTCTGCACTCCCTAGCACTCCCTAGCACTCCCTAGTCACTCTGTACTCCCTAGCACTCCCTCGCACTCCCTTGCACTCTGCACTCCCTTGCACTCTGCACTCCCTAGCACTCCCTTGCTCTCTGCACTCCCTAGTCACTCTGCACTCCCTAGCACTCCCTAGTCACGCTGCACTCCCTAGCACTCCCTAGTCACTCTGCACTCCCTAGCACTCCCTGGTCACTCTGCACTCCCTAGCACTGCCTTATCACTCTGCACTCCCTGGCACTCCCTAGCACTCCCTAGTCACTCCGCGCTCCCTAGCACCCCCTAGTCACTCTGCACTCTGCACTCACTACTCTGCCCTCACCACTCTGCACTCTGCACTCACCACTCTGCACCCACCACTCACAGCTCTGCACTCACCACTCTGCACTCACTACTCTGCACTCCCTAGCACTCCCTAGTCACTCTGCACTCCCTAGCACTCCCTAGTCACTCTGCACTCCCTAGTCACTCTGCACTCCCTAGTTACTCTGCACTCCCTAGCACTCCCTAGCACTCCCTAGCACTCCCTAGCACTCCCTTGCACTCCCTTGCACTCCCTTGCACTCTGCACTACCTTGCACTCTGCACTCGCTTGCACTCTGCACTCCCTAGCACTCCCTAGTCACTCTGCACTCCCTAGTCACTCTGCACTCCCTAGCACTCCCTAGTCACTCTGCACTCCCTAGCACTCCCTAGTCACTCTGCACTCCCTAGCACTCCATAGTCACTCTGCACTCCCTAGCACTCCCTAGTCACTCTGCACTCCCTAGCACTATGCAGTCACTCTGAACTCCCTAGCACTCCCTAGTTACTCTGCACTCCCTGGCACTCCCTAGCACTCTGCAGTCACTCTGCACTCCCTAGAACTCCCTAGCACTCTGCAGTCACTCTGCACTCCCTAGCACTCTGCAGTCACTCTGCAGTCACTCTGCACTCCCTAGTCACTCTGCAGTCACTCTGCACTCCCTAGCACTCCCTAGTCACTCTGCACTCCCTAGCACTCCCTAGCACTCCCTAGCACTCCCTAGTCACTCTGCACTCCCTAGCACTCTGCACTCCCTAGCACTCCCTTATCACTCTGCACCACTACTCTGCACTCTGCAGTCACCACTCTGCACTCATCACTCTGCACTCACAACTCTGCACTCACCACTCTGCACTCACTACTCTGCACTCACTACTCTGCACTCCCTAGTCACTCTGCACTCCCTAGCACTCCCTTGCACTCCCTAGCACTCCCTTGCACACTGCACTCCCTTGCACTCTGCACTCCCTTGCACTCTGCACTCCCTAGCTGTTGGACAGGCCACGTGAGGGGCTTGCCTCCTCCCCACATGACAGAACCCGGGCCCCGGTCCTCCAGTTGTTACCCGCAAAGGCAACCCGCACCCCGTCCCATGCGGGACTCCTGCCGCGGACATCTCTGTATCATGGGGCCAAATTCCTTCCCGCTCCCTCGGCCGGCCCGGCCGCCATCTTGGACACTGCACCACGAGGCCGCGTGGCCGCAGATCGACCCTAACCCTGGGCCTAGCCAGGCCCCGACATCCCGGCACCACCATCCACCCAGGAGGTGAACGGCCCACTTGGCAGGTTGATGGGAGAAAGAAGTATCGATGGCTCTCCCCCGCCAGGGGCCGATCACACCCAGCTCCCCCGGGCGCTGGCTCCACCCCCCTGCTGGGTGTCTGGACTCCCTCATCCCGGACCTCCCGACCTCCAAGTGCGAGGGTCCGGACATCAAAGGGCGCCAGACCTATAACTGGGGCAGCTCCAGAGCAGGAAGGCATTTGTATCCTGGAGTCGAGAGACGCAGTGAAGAACTCATCCTTGACGGACTACTGGCGCGGCCGTAGCCCTACCTTGCGAACTACTGTCCTACCTGCTGGCGCTGCCGCAACCTTCTGAAACCTTCATCGTCGTCGGGACCTGCTGGCGTGGCCGCGGACCGTTTGTAACCACCACCTTTATCGGGACCTGCTGGCTCCGCCGCGGACCGTCGCTACCTTCAACCATCCCGGGACCTGCTGGCTCCGCCGCGGCCCGATCATCTAGAACACCGAGCTCGAGGATTGTGAGCTATTTCATCTACCAGATTGGTAACAAGACTGTCCCGCTACCCTTTTCCCAATCAAGAGACTAGAACCGAGGGGACCCCGGAGTCCAGTCCTCCTTGTACCATTTCTCCGTACTTGAAGAATTGCTTATAAAGAACGTTAAACCTTATCCTTGTGTGGTGTACATCTGTGGGGGGGAAGTTACTCGTCTGTACGATCGCTGGAGACGGCTCTCCCCGGAGACCTCTCCCCTTATTCTCGGCCGACCCTCCCGGTCCGTCTAACACTAGCACTCTGCACTCCCTAGCACTCCCTAGTCACTCTGCACTCCCTAGCACTCCCTAGTCACTCTGCACTCCCTAGCACTCCCTAGTCACTCTGCAATCCCTAGCACCCCCTAGTCACTCTGCACTCCCTAGCACTCCCTAGTCACTCTGCACTACCTAGCACTCCCTAGTCACTCTGCACTCCCTAGCACTCTGCAGTCACTCTGCAATCCCTAGCACTCCCTAGTCACTCTGCGCTCCCTAGCACTCCCTAGTCACTCTGCACTCCCTAGCACTCCCTAGTCACTCTGCACTCCCTAGCACTCTGCAGTCACTCTGCACTCCCTAGCACTCCCTAGCACTCTCCAGTCACTCTGTACTCCCTAGCACTCCCTAGCACTCCCTAGCACTCTGCAGCCACTCTGCAGTCACTCTGCACTCCCTAGCACTCCCTAGTCACTTTGCACTCCCTAGCACTCCCTAGTCACTCTGCACTCCCTTGCACTCTGCACTCCCTAGCCCTCCCTAGTCACTCTGCACTCCCTAGTCATTCTGCACTCCCTAGCACTCTCTAGCTCTCCCTAGCAATCTGCAGTCACTCTGCACTCCCTAGCACTCCCTAGCGCTCCCTAGTCACTCTGCACTCCCTAGCACTTCCTAGCACTCCCTAGCACTCTGCAGTCACTCTGCACTCCCTAGCACTCCCTAGTGACTCTGCACTCCCTAGTCACTCTGCACTCCCTAGCACTCCCTAGCACTCCCTAGCACTCTGCACTCTGCACTCCCTAGCACTCCCTATATACTCTGCATTCCCTAGCACTCCCTAGTCACTCTGCACTCCCTAGCACTCCCTAGTCACTCTGCACTCCCTAGCACTCTGCAGTCACTCTGCACTCTCTATCACTCCCTAGTCACTCTGCACTCCCTAGTCACTCTGCACTACCTAGCACTCCCTAGTCACTCTGCACTCCCTAGCACTCTGCAGTCACTCTGCACTTCCTAGCACTTCCTAGTCACTCTGCACTCCCTAGCACTCTGCAGTCACTCTGCACTCCGTAGCACTCTGCAGTCACTCTGCAGTCCCTAGTCACTCTGCAGTCACTCTGCACTCCATAGCACTCACTAGTCACTTTGCACTCCCTAGCACTCCCTAGCACTCCCTAGTCACTCTGCATTCCCTAGCACTCTGCACTCCCTAGCACTCCCTGGTCACTCTGCACTCCCTAGTCACTCTGCACTCCCTGGTCAATCTGCACTCCCTAGTCACTCTGCACTCCCTAGTCACTCCCTGGTCACTCTGCACTCCCTAGTCACTCTGCACTCCCTAGTCACTCTGCACTCCCTGGTCACTCTGCACTCCCTAGTCACTCTGCACTCCCTAGCACTCCCTAGTCACTCTGCACTCCCTAGCACTCCCTAGTCACTCTGCACTCCCTAGCACTCCCTAGTCACTCTGCACTCCCTAGCACTCCCTAGTCACTCTGTACTCCCTAGCACTCTGCACTCCCTAGTCACTCTGCACTCCCTGGTCACTCTGCACTCCCTAGTCACTCTGCACTCCCTAGCACTCTGCACTCCCTAGCACTCCCTGGTCACTCTGCACTCCCTAGTCACTCTGCACTCCCTAGTCACTCTGCACTCCCTGGTCACTCTGCACTCCCTGGTCACTCTGCACTCCCTAGTCACTCTGCACTCCCTAGTCACTCTGCACTCCCTAGTCACTCTGCACTCCCTAGCACTCCCTAGTCACTCTGCACTCCCTAGCATTCCCTAGTCACTCTCCACTCCCTAGCACTCCCTAGTCACTCTGCACTCCATAGCACTCCATAGTCACTCTGCACTCCCTAGCACTCCCTAGTCACTCTGCACTCCCTAGCACTATGCAGTCACTCTGAACTCCCTAGCACTCCCTATTCACTCTGCACTCCCTAGCACTCCCTAGCACTCTGCAGTCACTCTGCACTCCCTAGAACTCCCTAGCACTCTGCAGTCACTCTGCACTCCCTAGCACTCTGCAGTCACTCTGCAGTCACTCTGCACTCCCTAGTCACTCTGCAGTCACTCTGCACTCCCTAGCACTCCCTAGTCACTCTGCACTCCCTAGCACTCCCTAGCACACCCTAGTCACTCTGCACTCCCTAGCACTCTGCACTCCCTAGCACTCCCTTATCACTCTGCACTCACTAGTCACTCTGCACTCCCTAGCACTCCCTAGCTCTCCCTAGCACTCTGCACTCCCTAGCACTCCCTAGTCACTCTGCACTCCCTAGCACTCCCTAGCACTCTGCACTCCCTAGCACTCCCTAGTCACTCTGCACTCCCTAGTTACTCTGCACTCCCTATCACTCCCTAGCACTCCCTAGTCACTCTGCACTCCCTAGCTCTCCCTAGTCACTCTGCACTCTCTAGCACTCCCTAGTCACTCTGCACTCCTAGCACTCTGCAGTCACTCTGCACTCTCAAGCACTCCCTAGTCACTCTGCACTCCCTAGCACTCCCTAGCACTCTGCAGTCACTCTGCACTCTGCAGTCACTCTGCACTCTTTAGCACTCTGCAGTCCCTAGCGCTCCCTAGTCACGGTGCACTCCCTAGCTCTCCCTAGTCACTCTGCACTCCCTAGCACTCCCTAGTCACTCTGCACTCCCTAGCACTCTGCACTCCCTAGCACTCCCTAGTCACTCTGCACTCCCTAGTCACTCTGCACTCCCTAGCTCTCCCTAGCATTCTGCAGTCACTCTGCACTCCCTAGCACTCCCTAGTCACCCTGCACTCCCTAGCACTGCCTAGTCACTCTGCACTCCCTAGCACTCCCTAGTCACTCTGCACTCCCTAGCACTCCCTAGTCACTCTGCACTCCCTAGCACTCCATAGTCACTCTGCACTCCCTAGCACTCCCTAGTCACTCTGCACTCCCTAGCACTATGCAGTCACTCTGAACTCCCTAGCACTCCCTAGTCACTCTGCACTCCCTAGCACTCCCTAGCACTCTGCAGTCACTCTGCACTCCCTAGAACTCCCTAGCACTTTGCAGTCACTCTGCACTCCCTAGCACTCTGCAGTCACTCTGCAGTCACTCTGCACTCCCTAGTCACTCTGCAGTCACTCTGCACTCCCTAGCACTCCCTAGTCACTCTGCACTCCCTAGCACTCCCTAGCACTCCCTAGCACACCCTAGTCACTCTGCACTCCCTAGCACTCTGCACTCCCTAGCACTCCCTTATCACTCTGCACTCACTAGTCACTCTGCACTCCCTAGCACTCCCTAGCTCTCCCTAGCACTCTGCACTCCCTAGCACTCCCTAGTTACTCTGCACTCCCTAGCACTCCGTAGCACTCTGCAGTCACTCTGCACTCCCTAGCACTCCCTAGTCACTCTGCACTCCCTAGTTACTCTGCACTCCCTATCACTCCCTAGCACTCCCTAGTCACTCTGCACTCCCTAGCTCTCCCTAGTCACTCTGCACTCTCTAGCACTCCCTAGTCACTCTGCACTCCTAGCACTCTGCAGTCACTCTGCACTCTCAAGCACTCCCTAGTCACTCTGCACTACCACCTTCACCGGGACCTGCTGGCGCTGCCGCGGACCGTCGCTACCTACGATCATCTCGGGACCTGCCGGCGCTGCCGCGACCCGTCCACCTAGAACGCCGAGCTCGAGGATTGTGAGCTATCCATCTTATCATCGCATCTACCAGATTGGTAACCAGACTGTCCCGCTACCCCCTTCCCATCCAAGAGACTAGAATCGAGGGGACCCCTGAGTCCAGACCTCCTTGTACCATTCCACCGTACTTAAAGATTGCTTATAAAGAACGTTAAACCTTATCTTTGTGTGGTGTACGTCTGTGGGGGGGGGGAGTTACTCGTCTGTACGATCGCTGGAGACGGCTCTCCCTGGAGACCTCTCCTCTTGTCCTCGGCCGACCCTCCCGGTCCGTCTAACATTGGTGGCCAGCGGCGCGATCCGAATCAACGCGTAATCGTACAGAGAGTAGCTCACCCCACGACGAAACCACAATGACAACCAAGAGGAGCGGATCCACCGAGAAATTCCAGATGGAGAAATTGGAAGAGTACAGCCATCGTGAATTGAAACAATTCTGCATTGAACTAGGCATTGCTACCACCGGTCTGAGTACTAAAGACGATTTCAAGCACGCCATTGAGTCATGGGCAGAAACCGGGGCCTTCAGACCCCCGGACCAAAACATTGCAGCATCAGAGAGGAACACCACGACTCCCGAGGAGCGAAGAACGGGTCTCTCGCAGGAAGAGATCCAAGAGAGAGAAAAAAGCAGACTACATGAGTTAGAAATGGCCCGACTCAAAATGGACGGTGAACTCAAATTAGCCGAACAAAAACTGAACCTAGAACATCTGCGGCTCCGAGAAGAACGGGAAGAAAAACAGAGGCAGAGAGAGCTCGAAGAAAAGAGGTTAGCGTACGAACACGAGCGCAATCTAGCAGAAATAAACCTACGGAAGCAGAACAAAGAACTGGGGGTGCCCAAGCAACCGCGCACCCCAGGAGCGACAGAAAAGAAAGTACACATCCCCAAGGATGTCGTTCGAGAGTATTTCCGAGATGACGACATACAACAGTGGTTCAAGGCCTACGAGATCGCCATGACCTCCCACCAGATCGATCGAAGTGACTGGGGAGCCGGTCTATGGGGGAGGTTCGTCAATGAAGGCCGCGATGCCCTGTTACAGCTCCCAGACCATCTGATGACGTCCTATGACCACATGAAGGCGGCCCACCTCACCCGATATGGGCTCACACCCGAAATGTACCGCCAGAGGTTCCGAGACTGCACCTGGATCCCGGGTACAACTTGGGAGGAATATGTAAACTATTTCAGCCGAGCCTTCGAGGGTTGGATCAAGGGAAGCCATGTAACGACCTACGAGCAACTTTTTATTCTCATGGTGTGGGAGCACCTCTCTAACAACTGCTCCGTCGAGCTCAGGCAGCACCTCCTCGACAGTAAATTGACTGATCCACGGCAGCTCGCCGCCGAGGCTGACCGATGGGAGAGCACCCGAGTAGGCCGGAGTGGGCCGCACGAACAGAACAGGAACAACCAAGGTCAGCACCGTCCCCAAGGAGGAGGAGGAGGCCAGGGATGAGGAAGAGACACCGTCCCGACTGCTCCCGCTGCCAGCACCCCGCCCCCGGCCAACCGGGGCAACCCCCCGGTGCGCCTGGGGTTCCGAGCCAATGTCACTTGTCACCGATGCCAGCGAGTCGGCCACTACGCCAATGACCCGAACTGTCCACAGAACCAGACTCCGAGACCCCGCTAGGTAGCTGCCGCCGCCCTGGGGGGAGAACAAATCTCCGAAGAACAGGAAGAATGCGAACAAGAACAACAAGAGTGGGAACCGGCCGCCAAGGTTCTAGCGTGCCTAGGGGGAAGAGACATGGTCCCGCGGGCTCCCCTACCCACCAACACCAGAAAATATAGTCAGTGGGTGAACATTAATGGGCGCATGGCCGAAGCACTACGTGACACAGGGGCCAGTGTGACGGCCGTCCGCTGTCACCTGGTTACCCCAGAGCAGATCCTGCCGAACATTCTCTGCCCCGTCCGTTCAGCCGACAATTCGGAGAGTCTATGTCGGATGGCCTGCGTCCCCTTCGAATGGGGAGGAGTCTCCGGCATGTTGAAGGTGACGGTCCGAGATGACGCCCCCGTGGACTGTCTCCTGGGTGTTAGACGGACCGGGAGGGTCGGCCGAGGATAAGGGGAGCGGTCTCTAGGGAGAGCCGGCTCCAGCGATCGTACAGACAAGTAACTTCTCCCCCCTCACAGACGGACACCACACAAGGGTAAGGTTCAACGAGATTTTATAGGCGGTTCTTAAGGTACGATAAAATGGTACAAGGAGGTCTGGACTCAGGGGTCCCCTCGATTCTGGTCTCTAGTTTGGGGAAAGGGTAGCGGGACAGTCTTGGTTACCAAAAGATGGAAATAGCTCTCAATCCTCGAGCTCGGCGTTCTAGATGATCGGGCCGCGGCGGAGCCAGCAGGTCCCGAGATGGACGAAGGAAGCGACGGTCCGCGGCGGAGCCAGCAGGTCCCGATGAAGAAGATGGTTGCAAACGGTCCGCGGCCACGCCAGCAGGTCCCGACGACGATGAAGGATTACGAAGGTTGCGAAGGTTGCGGCAGCGCCAGCAGGCAGGACGATGGTGCACCCGGCAGAGCTACGGCAGCGCCAGTAGTCCGTCAGGGATGAGTTCTTCTTTGCGTCTCTCGACTCCAAGATACAACTGCCTTCCTGCTCTGGAGCTGCCCCAGTTATAGGGCTGCTGTTCTTTGATGTCCGGACCCTCGCACTTGGAGGTCGGGAGGTCCGGGATGGGGGAGTCCAGACGCCCAGCAGGGGGGTGGGGCCAGCGCCCGGGGAGGCGACGGGCGAGCGGTACTTGGCGGGGGAGAGCCATCGACACCTCTTTCTCCCATTGACTTGCCAAGTAGCCCGCTCACCTCCTGGGTGGATGGTGGTGCCGGGATGTCTGAGGCCTGACCAGGCCCCGGGTTGAGGTCGATCGGGGGCCGGGCGGCCTCGTGGTGGAGTGTCCAAGATGGCGCCCAGGATGGGCGCGCGGGCCAGCCGTGGATCGGGTCCACGAGGTCGACATGTTCGAGGGTAGGGGTCCCTGTGGGGACGGAGGACGTGCAATGGTGGTGTGTGGTACCTGTGTGACCGGGCTCGGGCCGGGGGAGAGCGGCCCTTCATGTGGCCTGTCCAACATGCGTCCCCCCCAGCTGAAGGCGGGGAGAGTTACCCATCCTCTTGGGGACTCTCCTCGTCGAGGCGGAAGAACCGGGACAGGCCGTCTGCGTTGGCGTGATCCGGCCCAGGCCGGTGTTCAACTGTGAAGTCCATCCCTTGTAGGGAGATGGACCAACGTAGTAACTTCGGGTTTTCCCCCCGCATCTGCATCAGCCACTGCAGGGGTCGGTGGTCGGTCTGCACCCGAAAGTGTGTGCCAAAGAGGTAGGGCCGGAGCTTCTTGAGGGCCCATACCACAGCAAAGGCCTCCCTCTCTATGGTGCTCCAGCGTTGTTCCCGTGGTAGGAGTCGCCTGCTGATGAAGGCCACTGGCTGATCAAGGCCTTCGGTGTTCACTTGAGACAGGACTGCCCCAATGCCATGGTCGGAGGCATCCGTCTGGACGACGAATTCCCGGCTTTAGTCGGGGGCCTGGAGCACAGGGGCGGAACACATGGCGGCTTTCAATTGTTCGAACGCTGTTTGACACTCTGGGGTCCAGTTTACTTTCTTGGGTTGATTTTTTGACGTGAGTTCTGTGAGGGGCCCCACGATGGTACCATAGTCTTTCACGAACCTTCGGTAATAGCCCGTGAGGCCCAGGAAGGCTCGTACCTCGGTCTGGGTGATGGGTGGCTGCCAGGACTGGATGGCGGTAATTTTGAGCTGCAGAGGGGCCACCTGGCCGCTTCCCACCTGGTGCCCGAGGTAGGTTACAGACCCTTGACCAATTTGACATTTGCTGGCCTTGATCGTGAGGCCAGCTCGCTGAAGGGCTTGTAGCACTGCTCGGAGGTGGTGGAGGTGCTCGGACCAATGGTGGCTGTATACAGCGATGTCGTCTAGGTAGGCGGCACTGAACCCTTCGAGCCCCGCCAGGACCTGATTGACGAGCCGCTGAAATGTTGCTGGGGCATTTTTCATGCCGAAGGGCATGACCTTGAAATGGTAATGCCCATCGGGGGTGGAAAAGGCAGAACGTTCTTGGGCCCGGGGTGTGAGGCCGATTTGCCAGTAGCCCGCCGTCAGGTCGAAAATACTGAGGTAGCGGGCAGCTCCCATGCGGTCGATTAGTTCATCTGCCCGGGGGATGGGATGTGCGTCTGTTCTGGTGACCGCATTCAAGCCCCGGTAGTCGACGCAGAACCGGAGTTCCGGTGTGGTGCCAGGGGCGGCCGCTTTGGGGACCAGTACTACTGGGCTGGCCCAGGGGCTGTCTGAGGGCTCAATGACCCCGAGCGTGAGCATTTTTGCTACCTCTTCCTGGATGCAGGCCCGTACCCGATTTGGCACGCGGTAAGCCCGGTGGCGGATAGGGGGGCTGTCCCCCGTGTCCACATCGTGCACACACCAGGAAGTGACACCTGGGGTGAGGGAGAACAGGTTGGCGAACTGTGACAGGAGGACTCGACACTCCTGGTGTTGCTCTCGGGTGAGTGCCTCCGAGAGCCGGACCCCATCCATGGAGCCGTCTTTCTCCTGAGTCCGTAGGAGGTCAGGGAGGGGCTCGGAGTCTTCTTCAACCCCATTGTCTGTGGCCATCAGGAGGCTGAGTTCGGAACGCACAAAGTGGGGTTTCAGTCTGTTAGCGTGGAGGACCCGGAGGGGGTTCCGGGAAGATTCCATGTCGATGAGATAGGTGGCAGGACCCTTGCGCTCGACTACTCTGAAGGGCCCCGTCCACTTGTCTTGCAGGGCGCAGGGTTCGGTGGGGGACATCACCCATACCTGTTGCCCAGGTTCAAATTCGATGGAGGAGGCATTCCGGTCATACCACTTTTTCATGTCCTCTTGACTGGCCTCTAGGTTGGCTTTTGCCAGCTCTCTGAACCGCCGGGTCTGGTTGCGGAGGGTTAGGAGGTACCGGAAGACATCTGGTGGGTTCTTTAGAGGGGGCATCTCCCAGCCTTCTTTGACTAGGCTGAGCGGCCCCCGCACTGGGTGTCCATATAGCAGTTCAAACGGGCTGAAGCCCAGGGACTTCTGGGGAACCTCTCGATATGCGAAGAGGAGGCACGGCAGCAGTACATCCCACTGGCGACGGAGGGGCTCTTCCAACCCCCCGATCATTCCTTTGAGCGTGCGGTTGAACCGCTCAACGAGTCCGTTTCCTTGCGGGTGATAGGGGGTCGTGAATCGGTAGGTAACCCCGCACTGTTGCCAGAGGGACTTCATATATTTAGAGATAAAGTTCGTGCCTCTGTCGCTGACGACTTCTCGGGGGAAGCCCACACGGGAGAAGATCCCCATTAGAGCCCGGCCGACTACCGGGGCTGTCACAGTTCGCAGGGGAACAGCCTCGGGGTAGTGGGTGGCGTGGTCCACTAGCACCAAGATGAATCGATGACCTTGTTTTGTGCGTGGGTCCAGGGGCCCCACGATGTCTATCCCGACCCTCTCGAACGGGGTGGTGACCACGGGAAAAGGTTGCAGGGGGGCTTTCAGTTTGCGTCCGCTCTTTCCACTGGCTTGGCACGTGGGGCAAGATCGGCAATGCTGGTGTACATCGTTCCTCATTTTGGGCCAGAAGAAGTGGGTCACCAGACGACTGTAGGTTTTATCTTGACCCAGGTGTCCCGCCAGGGGAACATCGTGGGCCAGGTTTAACAGAAAGTCTCTAAAACGGAGGGGTACCACCAGTACTCGGCTGGCCCCCAGCTCCGCGATTCTTTGCTCACTGTACAGCAGGTCATTCTCCCAGTAGACCCAGTGAGTGCCGGAGGTATCCCCTGCGCTTTGGGCGCGCGCTTGCTGGCGGAGTCCCTCGAGGGAGGGACAGGTCTTCTGTTCTTGGCGAAATTGTTCTTGTGTGGGCCCCCCCTCTTGAGGCCACTGGTCGAGGTCAGCGAGGTCTGGAGGTTGAGCTTGTTCTGGGGGGACGTCACGGTCGGTGGTTTCGGCTGAGGCAACCGGAGGCGGTGGCGCCGGCCACTCGGGTTCCTCTGGGCGGGGGTTGGCACGGGCGGCCATGGACCGGGTGGTGACGCACGCCCAGTCCGGGACGCCTAACATCCCCAGGTGTTCTCTTCGTTCTACGGCTGCCCACGGGGAGCTTTCCAGGTCATTCCCCAGGAGGCAGTCTACGGGGGCATCGTCTCGGACCGTGACTTTCAACATGCCGGAGACCCCCCCCCATTCGAAGGGGACGCAGGCCATCCGACACAGACTTTCCGAGTTATCGGCTGAACGTACAGGGCAGAGAATGTTTGGTAGATACTGTTCCGGGGTCACCAGGTGACAGCGGACGGCTGTTATACTGGCCCCAGTGTCACGAAGGGCTTCGGCCCGGCGTCCATTGATGCTCACCCATTGGCTGTACTTCTGGGTGTTAGCGGGTAGGGGGACCCGCGGGACCATGTCTTTCCCCCCTAAGCAGGCTAGAGCCATGGCGGCTGGCTCCCATTCCTGATGCTCTTGCTCATATTCTTCTTGCTCCTCGGAGATCTGTTCTTCCCCCAGGGCAGCAGCAGCCACCTGGCGGGGTCTTGGGCTCTGGTACTGTGGGCAATTTGGGTCGTTTGCATAGTGGCCGACTCGTTGGCATCGATGGCACGTAACATTAGCTCGGTATCCCGGTCGCGCCGGGGCGCTGCCCCGGTTGGCCGGGGGGGTGGTGCTGGTAGCGGGGGCGACCGGAGCGTTGTCTCTTCCGCGTCCTTGGCCTCCTCCTCCTCCTCGGGGACGGTGCTGACCATTATTGTTCCGGTTCTGTTCGTAGGACCCATTCCGGCCCACTCTGGTGATTTCCCATCGGTCAGCTTCGGCTGCGAGCTGCCGGGGATCGGTTAACTTGCTGTCGAGGAGGTGCTGGCGGAGTTCAATAAAGCAATTGTTTGATAGGTGCTCCCATACCATGAGATTGAACAGTTGTTCGTAGGTTGTAACCTTGCTTCCTTTGATCCAGCCCTCGAAGGCTCGGCTAAAGTAGGTTACATAGTCCACCCAAGTTGTACCCGGGATGCGGGTGCAGTCTCGGAACCTCTGACGGTACATTTCGGGTGTGAGGCCATAGCGGGTGAGGAGGGCAGCTTTCATATGGTCATAGGAGGTCATCTGGTGGTCCGGGAGCTGTAGCAGGGTGTCGCGGCCCTCATTGAGGAATCTCCCCCATAGGCCGGCTCCCCAGTCGTTTCTATCGATCCGGTGGGCAGTCATAGCGATTTCGTAGGCCTTAAACCATTGCTGGATGTCGTCCTCTCGGAAGTATTCTCGGACGACATCCTTGGGGATGTGTACCTTTTTCTCCGTTGTCCCTGGGATGTGGGGTTGCTCGGACACCCCTACTTCTTTATTCTGCTTGCGTAAATCAATCTCAGCTAGTCGTCGCTCGTGTTCATATGCCAGTTTCTTTTCCTCGAGCTCCCTTTGTCTCTGTTTCTCCTCTCTTTCTTCTCGGAGACGCAGGTGCTCTAAGTTTATTTTCTGTTCGGCCAACTTAAGTTCAATGTCCATTTTGAGCCGAGCCATTTCTAGCTCGTGTAGTCGGGTTTTTTCTCGTTCCTGGATCTCGTCTTGCGAGAGACCCGTCCTTCGCTCTTCAGGGGCCGTGGTGGTTTTTGCTGCGATGCTTCGATCGGGGTTTCCTGCAACCCCGGTCTCTGCCCAAGACTCTAGGGCATGCTTGAAATCGTCTTTGGTACTTAGTCCGGTGGTAGCGATACCTAGTTCGATGCAGAAGTGTTTTAGTTCACGATGGTTGTACTCGTCCAATTTCTCCATCTGGAATTTCTCGGTGGATCCGCTTTCTTTAGTTGTCATCGTGATTTCGTCGTGGGGTGAGCTACTGTCTGTACGATTATGCGGTGATTCGGATCGCGCCGCTGGCCACCAATGTTAGACGGACCGAGAGGGTCGGCCGAGGATAAGGGGAGCGGTCTCTAGGGAGAGCCGGCTCCAGCGATCGTACAGACAAGTAACTTCTCCCCCCCCACAGACGGACACCACACAAGGGTAAGGTTCAACGAGATTTTATAGGCGGTTCTTAAGGTACGATAAAATGGTACAAGGAGGTCTGGACTCAGGGGTCCCCTCGATTCTGGTCTCTAGTTTGGGGAAAGGGTAGCGGGACAGTCTTGGTTACCAAAAGATGGAAATAGCTCTCAATCCTCGAGCTCGGCGTTCTAGATGATCGGGCCGCGGCGGAGCCAGCAGGTCCCGAGATGGACGAAGGAAGCGACGGTCCGCGGCGGAGCCAGCAGGTCCCGATGAAGAAGATGGTTGCAAACGGTCCGCGGCCACGCCAGCAGGTCCCGACGACGATGAAGGATTACGAAGGTTGCGAAGGTTGCGGCAGCGCCAGCAGGCAGGACGATGGTGCACCCGGCAGAGCTACGGCAGCGCCAGTAGTCCGTCAGGGATGAGTTCTTCTTTGCGTCTCTCGACTCCAAGATACAACTGCCTTCCTGCTCTGGAGCTGCCCCAGTTATAGGGCTGCTGTTCTTTGATGTCCGGACCCTCGCACTTGGAGGTCGGGAGGTCCGGGATGGGGGAGTCCAGACGCCCAGCAGGGGGGTGGGGCCAGCGCCCGGGGAGGCGACGGGCGAGCGGTACTTGGCGGGGGAGAGCCATCGACACCTCTTTCTCCCATTGACTTGCCAAGTAGCCCGCTCACCTCCTGGGTGGATGGTGGTGCCGGGATGTCTGAGGCCTGACCAGGCCCCGGGTTGAGGTCGATCGGGGGCCGGGCGGCCTCGTGGTGGAGTGTCCAAGATGGCGCCCAGGATGGGCGCGCGGGCCAGCCGTGGATCGGGTCCACGAGGTCGACATGTTCGAGGGCAGGGGTCCCTGAGGGGACGGAGGACGTGCAATGGTGGTGTGTGGTACCTGTGTGACCGGGCTCGGGCCGGGGGAGAGCGGCCCTTCATGTGGCCTGTCCAACACTGGGGAATGATCTTGAGAGTTCCCCGTGGGCCGCCGTAGAAAGAAGAGAGCACCTGGGGATGTTGGGCCTCGCGTAACCACCCGGTCCATGGCCGCCCGTACCATCCCCCGACCAGAAGAACCCGAATGGCCAGCACCTCCTCCCCTGATCGCTCCAGTAGAGGACACCGACTACACCGACCCCCCAGAGCAAACTCCCGAAGGGCTCGCTCAGCCCCAGGACCTTCCCGGCCTGGCTCAGTGGCGTCAAGAGGGGGGGCCCACCCAGGAACAGTTCCGTCAAGAGCAGAAGACCTGTCCCTCCCTTGAGGGACTCCGCCAGCAAGCCCTCGCCCAGAGCGCAGGGGACACCACCGGAGCCCATTGGATCTATTGGGACAACGACCTGTTGTACAGTGAACAGAGAATCGCGGAGTTAGGGGCCAGTCGAGTGCTGGTGGTGCCCCTCCGTTTTAGAGACTTCTTGTTAAATTTGGCCCACGATGTCCCCCTGGCTGGACACCTGGGTCAAGACAAAACCTACAGTCGCCTGGTGACCCACTTTTTCTGGCCCAAGATGAGGAACGACGTCCTCAACCACTGCCGGTCCTGCCCCACGTGCCAGGCCAGCGGGAAGAGCGGCCGCAAACGTAAAGCACCTCTGCAACCCTTCCCAGTTGTCACCACCCCGTTCGAGAGGGTGGGAATAGACATTGTGGGGCCCCTGGACCCCCGTACAGCACAAGGACATCGGTTCATCCTGGTACTGGTGGACCACGCCACCCGCTACCCCGAGGCTGTTCCCCTGCGAACTGTAACAGCCCCGGTGGTCGGTCGGGCCTTAATGGGGATCTTCTCCCGGGTGGGCTTTCCCCGAGAAGTCGTCAGCGACAGAGGCACAAACTTTATTTCAAAATATATGAAGTCCCTCTGGCAACAGTGCGGGGTCACCTACCGATTCACGACCCCCTATCACCCTCAAGGAAACGGACTAGTCGAGCGGTTCAACCGCACGCTCAAAGGGATGATTGGGGGGTTGGAAGAGCCCCTCCGTCGCCAGTGGGATGTGCTACTGCCGTGCCTCCTTTTCGCATATCGAGAAGTCCCCCAGAAGTCCCTCGGCTTCAGCCCGTTCGAACTCTTATACGGACACCCTGTGCGAGGGCCCCTCAGCCTAGTCAAAGAAGGTTGGGAGATGGCCCCCCTAAAGACCCCTCCAGATGTCTTCAAGTACCTCCTGACCCTACGCAATCAGACCAGGCGATTCAGAGAAATGGCGAAAGCGAACCTGGAGGCCAGTCAGGAGGACATGAAAAAATGGTACGATCAAAATGCCTCCTCCATCGAATTCGAACCTGGCCAACAAGTGTGGGTGATGTCCCCCACCGAACCATGTGCCTTGCAGGACAAGTGGACGGGGCCCTTCAAAGTGGTCGAGCGCAAGAGCCCCGTCACCTATCTCATCGATATGGAATCTCCACGGAACCCCCTCCGGGTCCTCCACGCCAATAGACTCAAACCCCACTTTGTGCGCTCGGAGCTCAGCCTCCTGATGGCTACAGACAGCGGAGCGGAAGAAGACTCCGAGCCTCTCCCTGATCTCCTAAAGACCCGGGAGAAAGATGGTTCCGTGGACGGGGTCCCACTCTCAGATGCCCTCACCCCGGAAGAGCGCCAAGGCTGCCGGGACCTCCTGCTGCAGTTTGCGACCCTTTTTTCCCTCACTCCAGGGGTCACCCCCTGGTGCTTGCATGACGTGGACACTGGGGACAGCCCCCCTATCAGACATTGGGCGTACCGCGTACCAGATCGGGTACGGGCCTGCATCCAAGAGGAGGTGTCAAAGATGCTCACGATCGGGGTCATCGAGCCTTCGGACAGCCCCTGGGCCAGCCCGGTCGTGCTGGTCCCCAAAGCTGCTGCCACCTGCACCACCCCTGAGCTCCGATTCTGCGTCGACTATCGGGGCTTGAACGCTGTCACCAGAACCGACGCTCATCCCATCCCCCGAGCAGATGAACTGATCGACCGCATGGGGGCTGCCCGCTACCTCAGCATCTTCGACCTGACGGCGGGCTACTGGCAGATCGGTCTCACACCCCGGGCTCAAGAACGATCCGCTTTCTCCACCCCGGATGGCCACTACCACTTCAAAGTCATGCCGTTCGGCATGAAGAATGCTCCAGCTACTTTTCAGCGACTGGTGAACCAGGTCTTGGCGGGGCTCGAGGAGTTCAGCGCCGCCTACCTGGACGATATCGCTGTGTACAGCCGCCACTGGTCCGACCACCTTCACCACCTCCGAGAGGTCCTGCAGGCCCTCCAACGGGCCGGCCTCACAATCAAGGCCAGCAAGTGCCAAATTGGTCAGGGGTCCGTGACCTATCTCGGACACCAGATGGGAAGTGGTCTGGTGGCCCCTCTTCAACTCAAGATCGCTGCCATCCAGTCCTGGCAGCCTCCCGTCACGCAGACCGAGGTCCGAGCCTTCTTGGGGCTCACCGGCTACTACCGGCGCTTCGTGAGGGACTATGGCAGCATTGTGGGGCCCCTCACGGAACTCACATCCAAAAACCACCCGAAGAAGGTCAACTGGACCCCAGACTGTCAAGCGGCCTTCAAGAAGCTGAAGGCCGCCATGTGCACTGCCCCGGTGCTCCAGGCCCCCGACTACAGTCGGGAATTCATCGTACAAACGGATGCCTCTGACCATGGCATTGGGGCGGTCCTCTCCCAGTTGAACCCCGAAGGACTTGACCAACCAGTGGCCTTCATCAGCAGGCGTCTCCTGGCCCGAGAACAGCGCTGGAGCACCATCGAGAGAGAGGCCTTCGCAGTGGTGTGGGCCCTCAAAAAGCTCCGGCCCTATCTCTTCGGTACCCACTTCCGGGTGCAGACAGATCATCGGCCCCTGCAGTGGCTAATGCAGATGCGGGGGGAGAACCCCAAACTATTGCGTTGGTCCATCTCCCTGCAGGGGATGGACTTCACTGTGGAACATCGACCTGGCCAAGACCACGCCAACGCAGATGGCCTGTCACGCTTTTTTCGCCTCGACGAGGAGAGTCCCCAAGAGGATGGGTAACTCTCCCCGCCTTCAGCTGGGGGGACGCATGTTGGACAGGCCACAGGAAGGGCTTGCTCCCTCCCCGCATGACAGGGCCCGAGCCCCGGCCCTCCAGGTGTTACCCCCAGAAGCACCCCGCACCCCGCACCCCGTCTCATGCGGGACTCCTGCCCCCGGACATCTCTGTATCATGGGGCCGAACCACTACCGGCCCTCGCCCGGCCCGGCCGCCATCTTGGACACTGCACCACGAGGCCGCGTGGCCTCAGATCGACCCTAACCCTGGGCCTGGCCAGGCCCCGACATCCCAGCACCACCATCCACCCAGGAGGTGAACGGACCACTTGGCAGGTCAATGGGAGAAAGAAGTGTCGATGGCTCTCCCCCGCCAGGTGCCGATCGCCCCCCAGCTCCCCCGGGCGCTGGCTCCACCCCCCTGCTGGGTGTCTGGACTCCCTCATCCCGGACCTCCCGACCTCCAAGTGCGAGGGTCCGGACATCAAAGGGCGCCAGACCTACAACTGGGGCAGCCCCAGAGCAGGAAGGCAGTTGTATCCTGGAGTCGAGAGACACCGTGAAGAACTCATCCTTGACGGACTACTGGCGCTGCCGTAGCCCTGCCTTGCGAACTATCGTCTTGCCTGCCGGTGCTGCCGCAACCTTCTGCATCCTTCATCCTCGTCGGGACCTGCTGGCGCTGCCGCGGACCGTTGTAACTACCACCTTCACCGGGACCTGCTGGTGCTGCCGCGGACCGTCGCTACCTACGATCATCTCGGGACCTGCCGGCGCTGCCGCGGCCCGTCCACCTAGAACGCCGAGCTCGAGGATTGTGAGCTATCCATCTTATCATCGCATCTACCAGATTGGTAACCAGACTGTCCCGCTACCCCCTTCCCATCCAAGAGACTAGAATCGAGGGGACCCCTGAGTCCAGACCTCCTTGTACCATTCCACCGTACTTAAAGATTGCTTATAAAGAACGTTAAACCTTATCTTTGTGTGGTGTACGTCTGTGGGGGGGGGAAGTTACTCGTCTGTACGATCGCTGGAGACGGCTCTCCCTGGAGACCTCTCCTCTTGTCCTCGGCCGACCC